>NC_069693.1:4709695-5014695 GCF_023699985.2 Odocoileus virginianus
GCAAGGAGATCACACCAGTCAATCCTAAAGAAATCAACCCTGAATATTCATTGGAAGGACTGATGCTGAAGCTCCAATACTTCGGCCACCTGATGCGAAGAGCCAATTCATTGGAAAAGACCCTGATGCTGGGAAAGATTGAGGGCAGGAGAAGGGAGTGGCAGAAGATGAGACGGTTGAATAGCATTATTGACTCAGTGGATATGAATTTGAGCAAACTCTGGGAGTTAAAGAAGGCTAGGAAGCCTGGCTTGCTGCATTCCACGGGATCGCAAAGAGTTGGACATGACTTAGCGACTGAACAACAAGGAGGCAGGTTACATCAAGAAAGAAGGTTACTTTCCCCTGGAAAGTAGGGATCTTAACCTCTACTGGACAAAGCAGAAAATTCCAGGAGACATTCTAGAATGAATGAACCAAAACCCTGAGGATACATAAGGGATTCTGGAAGGAAGTTATCCTCACCCAAGCAGGCCAGATTCCCGTAGTTCTCTAACATCACGTCCCTGTACAATTCCCGCTGACCGAGGTCCAGGCATTCCCACTCCTCTTGAGTGAAATCTACGGTCACATCCTGGAATGTCAGCAGCCCCTGAAATATAAAGGACATGAGCCACGTGGACCTGGGAAGACTTCCTAATGTGACCCAAGATGAAACCAGCAAGAGAAATGGTTTTGATTTAGGAGAATGTCTGGTGTTACACAAGAATATAATTTTTATACTGCTGTATTTTCCACAGTATTTCTAACCCCAGGAAAAGAGAATGAGATATGATCCACAGACCACTATAGAAACTATTCTGATCTGGAAGAGAAATTATAAAACAATCGCATCAACACTGACTTATCTATTTTTGAGAGTTGTACTCGTGTGACACAGGATAAACTGTCTATCAAGGAAAGCATGTTAGTCACTCAGTCATGTCTGATTCTTTCCGACCCCATGGACTGTAGCATGCCAGGCTTCTCTGTCCATGGGATTTTTCAGGCAAGAATACTGGAGTGAGTTGCCATTTCCTTCTCCAGGGGAATCTTCCCCACCAAGGGATCGGACCCAGGTCTCCCACATTGCAGGCAGATTCTTCACCATCTGAGCCACCAGGGAAGCCCCCTATCAAGGAAACAGGAAATATTTTTTAAAAGCATGATGCTCTGATCTAAGAGTTCTGGAGTGGGGCCAATGTGCCGCATTTTTAACAAGCTTATTTTAACTAGTAATGTTGAAAATTCTGATACATGAATGACCGTTCTGAATAGCAAAGAGGTAGACCACTAAGGTAAGAATTTATACTTAACTTTGAATTTTAAGTGTTTTACAAAATGGACAGGTCTAATAGAATAGTACCCATAGCAGCAATAATCCTTTGAACTATTTAGTATATACTATATGTCTTTCTAAAAGTTTTTACAGGGTCTTGAATGCATCACATAAATAATATAAAATCAACAACATTGTTGTTCCACCGTTTTGCAAATATTTTGACAAACATTCATTAAATGACAGATCTTGAATTTGCTTCAGTTTATGTGAACTAAAATTTAACTGGTAAAACACAAATACACAGAGACAACACTAAAGAAAGTGTATAGGAGTTTTATAGGGTCTTCCCTGGTAGTCTGAGCTCCCAAGTCAGGGGGCTGGGTTCAGTCCCTTGTTAGAGAACTAGATCCCACACGCCACAGCTAAAGTGTGCCTGCTGCAACAAAGTCTCCCACATGGCTCCAAGATTCTGCAGGCTACGACCAAGACACAACTCAGCCAAACATAAATACGTGTATTTTTTAAAAAGAACTTTATATAACTGGGGAGAATACCAAAACAAGAAAAAAATAATTTTAACATTTTCATGCATACAGACATATATTAAAATGAGACTATATACTTACTAAGAGTATTAAGGAAAAGCTAACATTCAGAAAACTAAGATCACGGCATCTGGTCCCATCACTTCATGGCATATAGATTGGGAAACAGTGGCTGACTTTATTTTTCAGGGCTCCAAAATCACTGCAGATGGTGACTGCAGCCACGAAATTAAAAGACGCTTACTCCTTGGAAGGAAAGTTATGACCAACCTAGACAGCTTATTAAAAAGCAGAAACATTGCTCTGTCCACAAAGGTCCGTCTAGTCAAGGCTATGGTTTTTCCAGTAGTCATGTATGGATGTGAGAGTTGGACTATAAAGAAATCTGAGCACAGAAGAATTGATGCTTTTGAACTGTGGTGGTGGAGAAGACTCTTGAGAGTCCCTTGGACTGCAAGGAGATGCAATCAGTCCATCCTAAAGGAAATCAGTCTGGATGTTCATTGGAAGGACTGATGTTCAAGCTGAAACTCCAATATTTTGGCCATCTGATGCGAAAAACTGACTCATTTGAAAAGACCCTGATGTTGGGAAAGATTGAAGGCAGGAGGGAAGGGGACGACAGAGGATGAGATGGTTAGATGGCATCACTGACTCAATGGACATGAGATTGGGTAAACTCCAGGAGTTGGTGATGGACAAGGAGACCTGGAGTGCTGCGGTTCATGGGGTCTCAAAGAGTCAGACACGAATGAGCGACTGAACTGAACTGATTCATGTTCAGTTCAGTTCAGCTGAGTTCATTCATACTCATGTCAATAAAATCGATATTCATGTCAATAAAATCAGTTCATGTTCAGTTCAGTTCAGTCATTCATATTCATGTCAATAAAATCGAGATTATTTTTAATGGGTTAAAATATATACATCTACTTGTGGATGATATTCTTTGTATATTTTAAATACACTAGGGTGCAAACATATACAATGGTATAAGATAAATTAGAGCTCTTGGTTCTGAAACTTTAATTTCTTGAAAAACTGTATCATTTTGTAGAGCTGTATCTTAGAAATTCAACACAGGTGAAA
Source organism: Odocoileus virginianus (assembly GCF_023699985.2). NCBI lineage: Eukaryota > Metazoa > Chordata > Mammalia > Artiodactyla > Cervidae > Odocoileus > Odocoileus virginianus. Next base: position 4,712,591 of record NC_069693.1, read on the forward strand.
ACAGATTAGCACCAATAGGATTGTTGCAAATATTTTGATAAAAAAATACAAAAATGTGAGTAAGAAGACTATGTCTGTGATATGAGCGTGGAGTGTACTGGAAACATCACACTTGGGCTTGAGTGATGAAAACTCCCACTCCCAAAACCCAGTATCTATCATCAACACAGTGAGTGTTCATTTTCCAAAGCAAAGAGAAACCAAGAAGATGTGGAGTTTCTCCATTAACTGTGAGAGTTTTCACATGATCCTCATTCCATTTTTCCACAGCCTTGTCTAAAGACAGAGGGGAAAAAAATGAACTTTATAGCCTGATAATCTCAGAGAAATCACCAGAGCCAGTGGACATCATCTGTCATGGTGTAAATGGATCACACGGAAGATGTACTATCAGAACCTGGGCATTTCGGAAAAAATAAGGAAATTATAACTTGAACCTAACATAAAAAATATCAGTTTTATGCAAAATTCATTTCATATCTACTTCCTCTCTTTTGTATCCTAACAATGTTGTCACGCGAGTGTATGTTCCTCGGTTCTTTGTCTCGTCACAACAAAAATTTGGAGTGGCGGACATTAAAGCCCCTTGGCGGGTCACGGCTCTCGGAGGACAGACCGTGTTATAGCTCTTAAATGAATCAGTGTTACAGCTCTATTTATTTAGATAATAGCCGGAAAATCCATCTTCGAGTTGTGAGGACATGTCGATCCCAAGACACGACGAGAAGATCGCCCATCGCGCGGGAGAGAGAGAGAGAAGAAGGAAGAGGGCTTTGGCTCCTCTTTTTATCTGTTTCTCTGCCCCCGGGTCTGTCTTATGTAAATCGGGCCTAGGCAGCGGCGTTGTTTGTTTTACCTGAGGTTCTCACTCCAGTCCTCGGACCTTCCTTTGTTCTATTTTCGCGGGCTTTGCCTTCCAGGTCTTTTAGCCACCGCCATTTTGGACTCTTTTTCCCTATTCTAACTACCTAACAATGTGTTTAACTACTAAGTCTTAGCATTACAGAGGACAGTATCTCCTAGTTTTCTTTTTATTTCTGAGCATTTTCTGAAAAATTCTGGATCACTGAGTTTATTCAATATATAAGGGCATTTTCTAACTCCTAAAGAGCTGAAATTGCATCCACATGTAAACTCATCATGGCATTTCCCCTAGTTCCCTAAGATCCCAACACCGAACCACATCCCAATGGGAATCTCGGATACCAGTGCCTCTCCGTGTTTCTCTCTCACAAAGGAATATATTCACCAGTTGAAAGTCGCTAATTCATGCTGAGAATTCATCATGCTCCGTAGAAAGCCAGGATACAGACAAGGGAGACAAGATTCTGGGACACAGGGAGAAGTGGTCTAAAGAGCCAGGCTTCACTATGATAAGAAGAAAAGGAAAAAATAAAGAAGTTGATAACAAACACCCAGGCAGAAAAGTTAGAAGCAGAGAACTAAAGGTTTGCAGATTCTCAGTCCAGGCATTTCAGGAGGAAAAGCAGACACAGCCCCAGACCCGGGACAGGACATTTACCTGAGAAGCTGCCATTTCCTCCTCTTCTTCCTCCTGCTCTGCGTCTTCTCTGGGGATGTTATGTCGCAAACTCACATCTGCATCTTGAGAAAATACCTTCAAAGGCATCCATGCAGCTGTTTAACCTGCAACTGCTGCAGGGAAAGAGAAGAAAAAGTTTTCCTGTTTCCCTCACCCTTTTCTGAGCTCCTTTTCGACTTTCTGTGTTCCCAATCTGTAGTGGGGAATCAAGACTAACCTGATAATGCTAATCACATCCTGGTGCTCTACACTATTTGCAGATCGTCTGGGCTAGTTCTTCTCCTTCCTTTTCGAGTTACAGAGAACAGTTCACGAGAGACAATGGACCCTCCTTCTGGGCTACCTGACCCAGCCTTGAGGGTTGTGAAAAAAATGCAAGAGGAAGACCCGCATTCAGAGCCCTGAGGGGAAACCTCACACCTGAGACCTCAGGAAGGGAGGGTTTAGGGAGGGAACTTCTAGAAACAAAAAGGTCAACCTGATTCCCTGGGGAGGGGCTCTTTCTAGGATGGGTGTGGTGGTCCACAGCCTGCCTGTATCCTTGGGGGCTGGGAGGGGAGAGGTGAGTGTTTGGTGGGAATCACCTGGGGGTCTTGGGTTCCTGCCAGGCTTTACTTGCAGAATTCTTCCCAAAGATCTCCCCTGTCCTTAGTTTTTTCCACCCCCTCTGCAGCCTGGGGACACAGGTTTTCACAAAATGATTTGCTTTGTGACCACCTCTCTGCAGGCGTGGCACCTCCAACTTCAGAGACCAGGAGCCTGGAGGCATTTCCATCCCCGCTTTCTTGGAAAAGAAACCAGGGGCAGCAGGAGGCCTGGCGTGCTGCAGTCCAGGGCGACTGAGCAACTGAACTGAACTGAACTGAGCAGGACACGCTAGGTTCACAGTGTGTATGGGCGGAGCCAAATGCCTCTGAAAACGATGCCCTAAATGCTATCTGATGACCAACCAAGGAAGTAATGATCGGTGTTGTCATAAGTTACATCACACATGAGTTAACAACTGAGAATGAAGAAGGAATTCATAGGGCCTGGGCTTCATCTCAGGCCTGTCCGTGCTGATCGTGCTAGGCCGCCTCTCCAGTGGACTCTGCTTAGCGCCTGTGGGAACGACATTGGAAGGATAAGACCCCCTCTGGACAGGGGAACCTTGGCGAGAAAACAGACACTAATCACCCCTGCGTCAGGACAGTATCTATTGGAATGTAACCACAGGCTTATCGGTTATTAACTGGTTGGAATGTAACCGGGCTTATTGATTATTAACCGTTTAAACACATAACACGTGAAGGATGGGGTTATTGTGATTGTATTTAGCCTTCCTTTGTAAGCCTCAAAGGATTTGGGGTGGTGGGTTTGGACACGTACACATGGGGTATAAAAGATTTTCACAAATGCTGTTTGGGGCCCTTGGCTAAGAGGAGACTCTGCCTTGGGCCCGCCGGTGTAATAAACTGCACTCCACGATCTGCATTGTCCTTCTGAGTGAGTTTGTTTCCCGGAAAGCGTGGCTATAACATTTGGTGCATGGGCCGGGAAACTCCTCCCTTTGAGCAGACAAGTCTCATTTGAGGCCACCCCGAGGCTTTGTAGCTTGAATCCTCTAGAGGGGGGAGGGCGCCTCGCCCCTCTGAAGGATTCTGCTTCTCAACGCTCGGACCTTTCACGTCAGCATGTAGTGGACGGCAGCAGGGGAACTGAGCGCTCAGGTGAGGAGGAACCCACCCGGCTGGGTGGAAGAGGGGGCCTGATCACCCCCCTGGGAGGGACTAGAAGGAGCGGGAGCCCACAGGAGCCTGGAATAGGCAGGCGGCGATTGCTTGGTACACAGGTCGACTAGCGTCCTAGGGTCATTTAGGAGGTGTGTCCACGCCATCTCGGGGAAAATTATTCCCAAGCGATCACCAGGGGATTTTTTGGTAGAATGTGTCCTTGTATGTCATATTTGCAGCTTCCAGGAGGATGTTGCCTCTTCTGAACCCTGACGAATTGTTAGGCTTAGTGAGCGAGGAGAGATACAGAGCCAAGGGAATAATGAATTGGGGTTTTCGGGAGGGGACTTCTGGACAAGGATATTTGGACCCATTCTAGGATGTTTGCTGATCGACCCGCCTGGCGCCAGATGGACTTAGGGAGGGAAACAGTCTTGGGGAATCACTAGGGTTTGTTGGTTCCGCCAGGCAGTGAGAATCTCCAACTCCGCCTCCTATTTTTCACCCTCTCTCGCTGGGGTTTTGAAAAAGTTGCTTTGACAGCTCTTCTCACCTCCATTACGAAGGAGCCTGGATGGCATTTAATCCTGTTTCCTGGAAAATGGAAAGTGGCAGAAAATTGCATAGGGTACTGAGCAACTGTAACTGAACTCAAAGGAGCAGAAGTAGGTAAGTGTTCCGAGAAAGCTAAAAGATGCCTGAAATGAATCTAATGACAACTGGATGTATGAATGGTGCATGGTTAACACACATGAATTAAGGAAGAGGATTATGGCTGGCTTAGCTAGGTGTCGGCTGATCGATGAAGCCCTACTCCATGACATTCTCGTGTGGAAGGTTGGAATGGAAAGCCCTTGGAGCAGGGGACATCGAGAACACAGAACTAAATACCTGGAGCGATCTAGGACAGTATCTATGGAAGAATCCAGGCACTGGATAACTCTCTAATTTGTACCATGGCTTAGAGTTACGTTTAACCATACCGCTTGAAAGGTTATTGTATTTTTCCTTGTAAGGCAAAGGAATTTAGTGGACACAACAATGGGTGATAAAAAGAATTTCACAAGCTGTTTGGGCCCTGGCTAGAGGACTGCCTCTCCCAGGCCCGCCGTTAATGAAATGCACTCCACGATTGCTTCCCTGAGTGAGTTTGTTATGCCCGAAGCGGGTAAACATTTCTGCAATGGGCCGGAACTCCTCCCTAGCAGTACAAGTCCTCGACTTGAGGCCACCGAGGCTTTGGTCAGCTTCGATCTCCTAGAGGGGGAAGGCCTCTGCCCCTTGAGGATCTGGCTCTCAACGCGGACCTTTCCGTCAGCATGTATGGACCAGCGGGACTGACCTCAGGTGAGGATGAACCCACCGATGGGGGAGAGGGGCTGTTGGAGATAGAAGAGCGGATGCCCTGACAGAGAGCCTGGAATGGCAGCGGGCGAATGCTGGTACAAGGTGACTAGCGTCCTAGGTGCTTCCCTGGAGGTTAGTCCACGGCCATCTCGGGAAAATTCCCAGCCACCAGGGATAGGATAGGAAATGTCCTTGATGCTCAATCGTCCCCAGGAGGGCTGCTGGGAACTGAACCACCTCGGTGTTGCCGGGGGGCAGAAGTGGTATGTTGGCTTTTCCGGAGATGGATGGACATGTCCCATTGGCAAGGATGGAAGAGGCAAGGTCAGCAGTTTGGGGATAGCTGGACAGTGGAGTTTTGTTTGGGGCTGTGCTGCCGGCAGGTGAAGAAGAATCCGCCTCCCCGGGGTCGGCAGGTAAGGCCTTTCACCAATAGGAGGAGGGCAAGAAGGCATATTCACTGTGGTGTAAAGTACATGGGTACTGAGAACTTCGTGAGTAACAAAACGGGAATGTCCGAGAAGGTACAAGATGGGGGAATCGGAGAAGGCATGTATTGAATCGTTGTTGCACAGAAATGTCAGATGAGGGTGGAGGATATGGGGTGAGTGAACCGTGACATGCTCCTCACATTCTCTGTGAGTGCGTGACCTTATGGGAGAGAGGACTTTGGCCCGTCTAAAATAGGGAGCACAATGACATTTCCCTAGGAGAGCCGCACCTATCTAACATCCATCTATTTGCCTCATGCTAGGGTTACCAGACCCGATAGTGGACAAGGTTCTGTATCCCTGAAGGGAAACGGGAATTGGGCACAGAAAGACATGAGGAGTAAATCAGTAATTCCTACGGTTTTGGACAGAGAGACTGACCCCTCCCCCAGGCTGGATAATAAATCATGCCCCAGGGCTTACAGAAGGAGCCTCAAATCCAAGGCCAGGCGATTCATTAGGGCCGCTGCTCGCCAGCTACCCGTCTATAGGATGGGAGGCCTGATCCGGACATATTACCCACCACACTAGATTGGTAACACAAGTAAGGCATTCCTAGTAAGTGACCAAGTCGGCTTGGAATTATGCCAAATCTGTCGGGGTCAAGGGGAAGAGAAGACAGGAATTAAGAGGTTGGCCTGTCCAAATCCTCATGGCTAGTCACCAGGCATGGACAGTTTCCACCCATGTCCAAACTGCCTTATACCTAACTAGTGTCCCTCCAAGCTTAGGACTGGAAGATTAAATGCCCTAGAAGAAGGAAGAAAGCTCCAGCAGTTGTGCTTCTAATTGAAAATTTAAAGGGGCCTCGCCCTCAGATCATCCGAGCCCATGTTACCTTAAAGTGGGGACAAATACCATGTGGACGGAGCAACGGAGTAACAAACCTGTGGACCTGTCCAAACCCATAAGGGTATAGAAAGATGATTAATCTTTTCCAGCCCAGAAATGTCAGATTTGGGGGGAGCCTGGCTACCTGATCTGTATCATCCTATCCTGGTGCAGACTGTATTGGGAATGATTGCTCTCATAATACGAGAAATGACCTTCTCCCTAGGAAGCCACTCTGGAGACTCTAGACTAATTGCCCTCCATAAGTGCCAACAAGACTGAGTGAGTTTTGACTCGAAGCAGGAACCGGGTGTCCGAAAAGATGAGGGCACTCAGATTCTGAGGTTGAAGACAAAGAGGAGGTAAGGTATCTGGGGTTTGTTTTGAAGAAGGGGTCAAGGTTCCAGACCCTAATTGGGTCCTATATACTGATGGCACTAGCGTGATAAAACAGGGACAACAGCTCTTGGGTATTCCAAAGTGGAAGGGGCCATCAAGACTGAAAAGGGATGGTGGGAATTGCCAAGTGGCAAATTATTGGTACCGGAGGAGCTGGCACACACTCTGGTAAGCCAAACACACCAAGCGACCCACCTAGGCCATGCTGCCTGCTCACAGGTGAATGCTGCCTCTTGGGTATTCAGACAAAAACCTGCCCCTTGAACACCTGGGAGTGGACTTCACTGAAATGAAACTGCACCGACACTACCGTTACCTGCTGGTCATGGTATATATGTTCTCTGGATGGGTAAAAGCTTTTCCTACCTGAACTGAAAGAACATCAGAAGTAGCCTGGTGCCTGCTTAGGGAAATAGTTCCCAGATTTGCATTTCCTACCAGCATTGGATCAGGCAATGGCCCGGCTTTTGTCGCTGATTTAGTACAACAAGTAAGCAAAACTTTAAACATCAAATGGAAACTGCATACTGCAAATAGACCCAGAGTTCTGAGATGGTGGAATGAGCCAACCGGACACTTAAAGAGACACTCCAAGTGGATCAGAGAGACTGACTGCTCCTGGGTGGACTTGCTTCCGACGGCTCTGCTCAGACTCAGGATGACCCCACAGTCCCAAGGCTATTCTCCATACAAAATTGTGTATGGGAGGCCTCCTCCCATAATAAAACAGGTGTCAACAAATTTGCCTCAGGTAAGGGGGGATAGGATTTCACAGCAGATGGAACTGGGTAAAGTAAAAAATTGGGTAACTAAGTTTGTACAAGAAAGGGTGCTGTTCCCCCTTGGGGAACAGATTCATGAGTTTACACTTGGTGACCAAGTATGGGTCAAAGATTGGAAACATGATTTGCTAGCCCCTTGGTGAAAGGGCCCTTATGTTGTTCTAACTACCCCTACTGCAGTTAAAGTTGCAGGTATTGTCCCTTGATCCATCACACCAGAGCGAAGAAGGCATACCACGCTGACCCAGAGGACGCTGAGTGGACCACCCAGTAGGACCCCCACCGACTCACGGGAAACCAAGATCGTTCTGAGGAGGAAGAAGAAAACGAGGCCCCAGACGAGCCCTCTACAGGATGGAGCTGGGTAAACGACTCCTGCTGCTCAGCCTCACCAGCGCAGTTCTGAACCTGACCACTGTCCCTGCACAGGACAACGTCTTCATCTCGTGGGCGAAATTCCACAACTCCTCCAACTGTTGGGTACGTGGGGCTATGCCCCTGTCAGTAATGGACAGACTCCCCTGGTGGGTATCGCCACTTCTTTCCTCTCTCTCACCAACCATAACCTTTCTTTGCTCTCCTGGTGTAAGAAGCCATCAATGGGCCAGGGACATAGGGTTACATTTAACATGAATACCAGACTTACGGAGATAACAAAGGCTTATCCTCATATATGAAAATTAAACAGGAAAAGGGCTCCCTTACAAAAGGGGGACAGGCCTCCCGGTACCTTGAGCAATACTACCAGGTCTGGGATGAATATTTCTGGATGACTCCTGAAAAAGGACAGTTGATTGCACCTGCTACTATTTTCTGGGAACAAAAAGAACAGATAGTTGGATTTGGCGACCGTACAAATCTTGGAAATTACCTATCACCCCAAACAGTCTGCTCAGTGGCCCAGTTCCGACTGGAAATATAATCCTGGAATCTGCTGGGTAGCCCCCAATGGGACCCAGTGGCTCTGTGGGCTTAACTTATGGCCAGGGTTACCAGTTGGCTGGGTGGGGCATTGCACATTAGGATTTGCTTTCGCCCATGGCAGTATTAAGCCTGGCCTACACCAGCCTCCAGTAAACCTGTCTTATCTGCATGCAAGATGGACATACCATGTCATACCATGTTCCAATGGTATGGTATGACTATCTTGCTGCCTTGTTTGTACCCTCTGTTGGGACAACAGATATCATGGTTAAGGTAGAGGCCTTAACTAATTTCACTAAACAGGCCCTCTTAGACAGTACTAAAACCATCTAAGGCTAAATACCGGCACGAGACCGATAGTCAACAAGTACCGTAAGGGAAAGTTGAAAAGAACTTTGAAGAGAGAGTTCAAGAGGGCGTGAAACCGTTAACGAAGAACAGATTCAGTAATTCAAAATAGGACTCATGGCAGCCCAAGGAGGGACTTGCGCCATAATTAAAGTCAAATATGTGCAATGAAAATATCCCCTTTTGGACATCAGTCCTCTCCCGGGCAAAGGGAGATGGTGGGAAACCATGGTAACTGTTGCTATAGTAGTCTTGGTCATACTGCTCTGTGGGCCCTGCTTCCTACCATGCCTGGTGAATTTTGTGACCCAGAGGTTGATAGCATTCTCTCATGTGGGTGGCAGGAGGGCTAAGGTAAAATATATCTCAATAAATGATGCTCGTTATGGAAACTAAGAGCATTAAGAGAGGAGAATGAAGAAGGAATTCATAGGGCCTGGACTTCATCTCAGGCCTGTCCATGCTGATCGTGCTAGGCCGCCTCTCCAGTGGACTCTGAACTCTGTGCTTAGTGCCTGTGGGAACGACAGTGGAAGGATAAGACCCCCTCTGGACAGGGGAACCTTGGAGAGAAAACAGAAACTAATCACCCCTGTGTCAGGACAGTATCTATTGGAATGTAACCACAGGCTTATCGGTTATTAACTGGTTGGAATGTAACCGGGCTTATTGATTATTAACTGTTTAAACACATAACACGTGAAGGATGGGGTTATTGTGATTGTATTTAGCCTTCCTTTGTAAGCCTCAAAGGATTTGGGGTGGTGGGTTTGGACACGTACACATGGGGTATAAAAGATTTTCACAAATGCTGGTTGGGGTCCTTGGCTAAGAGGAGACTCTGCCTTGGGCCCGCCGGTGTAATACACTGCACTCCACGATCTGCATTGTCCTTCTGAGTGACTTTGTTTCCCAGAAAGCATGGCTATAACAAGAATGTTGTTGCTCTACTTCCTGTGTGTGTTTTTCTAGGTTTTATGAATCAACTGCTACAGTTCGTTGTCTGCTCCATTTAGAGAGCTCTATTTTCCCACATCTTGAAAGTATAATGACCAAGGAAAAGTTAAAGATAGAAGCATATTCATCTTTCTCATATTATGTATTCTAAAAAATATTCAGTCTGCATTCACCAGTACCAACTTTGTAGAAGATTTAGTTTCACAGCAGAATTGAGAATAAAGTATAGACATTTCCCATATACCTCTTGTTCCCACATGTGGACAATCTCCCTACTTAGCTTTCCCCACCAGAGTGAGCATTTGTTACCACTGATGAATCTACATGGGCAGTAAATAGATAAACTCTCTAGTTTACCCCTGTGTTCCTCTTTTAGGAATGTGCACTCCATACCTCTAGATAAATGTTTAATAACATGTGTCCATCATGACAGTTTAACACAAATTATTTCATGGTCCTGAAAGTTCTCTAGACTTAGGATATTCATAGTCCCTCCTTTGAAACCCACAGTAATCATGGACCTTTTTAATCTCTTCTATATTTCTGACTAGATTCCCAGGTGACTGAGTGGTAAGGAATCTGCCTGCCGATGCAGGACATCCAGGTGATGCGGGTTCGATCCTTGGGTCAGGAAGATCCCCTGGAGGAAGAGATGGCAACCCACTCCAGTATCCTTTCCTGGGAAATCTATGGACAGAGGTGAGCCTGGCAGGCTACAGCCCCTGGGATCACAAATACTCAGACACAACTGAGCACATATGAACATTTACCTACACCAAAAAGTCATATTGTAAAAATCCTACTTTTTGTAGCATTTTCAAATGGGCTTCTTTCACTTAGTAATGAAGGAGGAAACAGACAGAGCTGGACTCCGTCTTAGGCCAGGCTGCGAGCATTAGGCTACACGCACGGTCACCTTCCCAGTGGACTCTGAGCTTTGCGCCCCGGTGTCTGTAGAAGTGGCAGACCAATGGGAAATCAGATCCCACCCCGCCCCCCCATAAAAGAGCCTCAGGACTTGTACTTGGACTCTGTTGCCTAAAAGAATATGTTAATTATCTCTGTAACAGAACAAAGTGGTAAATTCCATTCTGTTTATTGGGATATGACCACAGGCCTGTTGATAAATATCCACTGTTTATTTAGTCCTGTGACACATGAATCATGGGTTAACTTTGATCGTATCTCTCTTTTACCTTGTCCAGACTAGTTTCAAGGAATTTGGGGAGGTGGGTTTGAGCAAGTACACTTAGGGTATATAAAGTTTTCACAAAAACTGTTCGGGGTCCTTGGCTAAGAGGAGACTCTGCCTTGGCCCCGCCGGTGTAATAAACTGCACTCCACTATCTGCACTGTCCTTCTGAGTCAGTTTGTTTCCCAGAACGCGTGGCTACAACAGTAAAATGCATGGAATGATTGTCAATGTATTTTATGCCTTGAAAGCTTAACATGCAAAAGCTTAAGAACTACCTCTGCGCCTATATTCCTGCTCAGTAAATAAGTTCATCAATACCATTTTTTAAATTCCATACATATCTGTTAAGACAATATTTGCACAAATATAGAGATCAGACGTGGACACAGCAGGAGAAGAAGAGGGGGACCAATTGAAAGGGTACCATTGACATATATACACCACCATGGGTAAAATGTTGGAGAAGACTCCTGAGAGTCCCTTGGACTGCAAGGAGATCCAACCAGTCCATCCTAAAGGAAATCAGTCCTGATATTCATTGGAAGGACTGATGTTGAAGCTGAAACTTCAATACTTTGGCCATCTGATGTGAAGAACTGACTCATTTGAAGAGACCCTGACGCTGGGAAAGATTGAAAGGGGGAGGAGAAGGGGACGACAGAGGATGAGGTGGTTGGATGGCATCACTGACTCAATGGACATGAGTTTGAGCAAGCTCCAGGAGTTGGTGATGGACAGAGAGACCTGGCGTGCAGCACTCCATGGGGTCGCAAAGAGTCAGACACGACTGAGCAACTGAACTGAACTGATGGTTAAAATAGGTAGCTGGTGGGAAGCTGCTGTTTACCACAGGGAGCTCAGCTTGGTGCTCTGTGCTGAGCAGAGGGGTGAAACGGAGACCACGGGAGGGAGGGCCAAGAGGGAGAAGATTTATGTATACTTACGGCTGATTGATGATGTCATACAGCACAAACTAACACAACATTGTAAAGCAATTATATTCCAATAAATATATATATATACATATATATATATATATATATGTCTCAAAAGGAAAAAAAGCTAAACAGACTGGTCACCCAGTGGTGGAGAATCCATCTGACACTGCAGGGGACAAGGGCTTCATCCCTGGTCCAGGAATACTCCACATGCTGTGGGGAGACTAAGCCTGTGCCCCACAGCTGCTGAGGCTGGGCGGGCAGCTTGCTCTTTTCCATGGGCAGGAGGCAAAAGAAAGATGCTCACCATCGCTAAACAATAAGAAATGCAGAACAAAGCTACAGTGATGTATCACCTCATGCCAGTCAGAATAACAATGAGCAAAAAGCCCACTAATAATATCATAAACGCTGAAGGGGCTTGGAGATCAGGGAACCTCCTACATGGCTGGAGGGAATGTAAGCTGGTGCAGTCACGTGGGTGGACCGTGTGGAAGTTCCTTAAAAAACATAACCTCCTGACATTTAAGGAAATGAATTCCATGAAAAGTAGACAAAACAGATTAATCGACAAATTGACAAGTTTTACAGTTTTTAGTAAATCATCTGCAATTCTGAAATGACCAGTTTTGATCTAGCATTTCTAAATTCTCTAAGTTAAATGTGTAAGAATACACATACACTCACATATTCCTTCTTGGTTTTCTCACTGCTAACATGTATACCTTCAGATATTTATATCTTGTATTCAATGTGTGTTATATAAATCATATTATGTATATATCTTCAGATATTTATATATTGCATTCAAAGTATGCCAAAGCCATGAGAAAACAGTTCCTTTAAGCCTTACAAGACACATGTGCTAAGAATTATACAGGGTAAGATTTTATAAATCTTGGTTCAGAATTTTCCCATCATGGCTTTTGATTATTCTTTTTGTGACTTTGTTAAACTTACATTTGCTTAAATGAGCCCCTGAACAGTTTGAGCTAACAGAAGAACGAAGGACAACTGCAGCAGGTGAGTTTATGACTCTGAGTTTAGGTCCTCAGAGAACTCACAGCAAGCCTTGAGGGCCCCTGAGGAAGGTCAAGGCTAGAACCAGGCAGAGAAAATTCCAGTACTTGGGGTTCAGACCTGACCCTGGGTGAAGTGCTGTGGGTCCCACAGGCTGAGTGTGGAGGGGTCCATTCAAACAAAGACGAGCAGGATTCTGGTGAGCTCAGAGGGTATCACTGAAGGGGGGCCTGTGCAGTAGACCCTGGGGTTCAGCAAGACTGCTGGTGTCAAGGAAGGGGTCATCTAGAGCAGGTGCTCACAGGACCGGCTGGTGTGAGTTCAAGGACCTGCAGGCTGCCTGCTCCCCAGACAGACGCTGAGGCAGCAACAGCATGGAGCAGTTCAGGGGAGCTCTCAACAGTGCTCTGTGTGATCCTTCTTATTAGAACCACCACGATGTCCAAGTAGATAAAAATGGGAGAGGAGATACAACATAGAAATGGTGGGAAATATATGAAGTTATGAGAGGTTTAACGGCAGTAAGGAACTAATTTCTACAGATGCCATCCCCCTGTGCTACAAATAGTTTATCATTACGTTACCTTTCCTGCAACCTTAAATAGGTGGGAGAGGTTAATGCTGGTGGTGCGTTAACCCTTCATTCATTCCACATCAATTGTAACACTGAAAAACCATTCACTTTTATTAATTAAGATACATTAATTTTACACAGATGGAATAAAACCTTTTACAATTGTTGTTTGATCCTTGATTAAAATACACATTACAAGCTTCTAAAAACTTTCCTGTTTCTCTGATGAACTGATCTGAGAGTGTGATTTATATGGTTTACAAAATGGAGGCTAATTAAGTAAACATGGATGGACATTATTTATATTAATATGACTTTTCCAGAAAGAGTTTTCTATACTTACATAAGATAGAAGAGGTTTCCTTCGTTCAAGCCTGCCAGATAATATGCATGATTTCTCTATGTTGCTGTTATAAAAATACCTTAGATTTTCATGAACTATCCTTGTTTTATGCTTAAAAAGCAACCGGCATAATTATTGAAAACTTAGAGCAAACTTCTGTCTAGTTTTGAATTATTCCCTGAACAATTACTTCATGGTGACCACAGAGGTGTTTGACATCAGTGACAAATACTTCCATTCAGAGGTTTAGTGTGTATATAACATGACTGTGTTCTTAATCTTATAAATTGGAGAATAAATGTAAATGATTCCCACTTAATATAGAAGGGCTTCTTACCATTGGGCAACAACCATCAAAAACATAAGTTCATAACACAGTACAAACAAATCACAGCATGTAGTAATTTGAGAGTTGAATTACATTTGTTTTGGTTCCTTAATAATCTCAAAAAATGTTAACATAAACAAGGACACATTAATAATAATTATACCTCTGCAAATATCCACCCCTTCATCTTGTGATCCATACTAACATATCAATTTGTATGTGTTTTACTTATGGAATACTTGCTACAGTGTTTCTACTTCGAGTAATTCAACAAAAGTGGTACTAATGAAATGCTTTCTAGTATGAATTCTCTGGTATTGAGTTATGTTTGATGTTTGATTAAGCAGTTTTCTACATTTTTTTATTTCATTCATGTATCTTTCCAAAGAAAACACTCATTTTTTCAAAACTGTATATTTAGGATCAACTTCTTTTTAATCACATTCATTTCTAGGGTTTCTCTGAAGTATGTATTCTGTGATTGTGGGTGAGGTGATGGCTGTGATGAAATGCTTTGCCACATTCCTTACATTTCTAACATTTCTCTGCAGTATGAACTCTCTGATGTAAAAGAACTTTCTCTGATGACAAAGAACTGAACTCTGGGAAAAGGCTTTGCCAAAGTCTGTACATTTATAAGGTCTCTCCCCAGTATGGATTCGTTGATGTTGAGTAAGAGTGAATAATGGATAAAGGCTTTGCCACATTCTGTACATTTATAAGGTCTCTCCCCAGTATGGATTCGCTGATGTTGAGTTAAATTTGAACTCTGCTTAAAAGCCTTGCCACATGCTGTACATTTATAAGGTCTCTCCCCAGTATGGATTCGCTGATGTTGAGTTAAAGTTGAACTCTGCTTAAAAGCCTTGCCACATGCTGTACATTTATAAGGTCTCTCCCCAGTATGGATTCGCTGATGTTGAGTTAAAGCTGAACTTTGCTTAAAAGCCTTGCCACATGCTGTACATTTATAAGGTCTCTCCCCAGTATGGATTCGTTGATGTCGAGTAAGAAGTGAATAATGGATAAAGGCTTTGCCACATTCTGTACATTTGTATGGTTTCTCCCCAGCATGGATTCGCAGATGTTCAGTTAAATATGAACTCTGATTAAAGGCTTTGCCACATGCTGTACATTTGAAATGTTTCCTTCCTGTATGAATTTTCCTATGTCTACTTAGATTTGGTGAGTTACTAAAGACTTTTCCACATGTATTACACTTGCAATGTTTCCGCTTAGTCTGAATATTCTGCTGTTGAATAAGTTTTGAAGACTGGTTAACAACTTTACCATAATCATAACAATTATAAGTCTTCTCTCCAATATCCATACTCTTATAAGTATTAATAGTAAGATTTGAGCTTTGATAAAATATATTCCTACACTTATGATGTTCAGAATTGTTGTCTGAAAATTGATGTCCCTGTTGTTTCACGAGATATGAGTCTTGGTCAACATTATGCCCAGTTTCATTGCATGAAGAGCTTCTCATTCCATCATGTATACTCTTGTAATTATTGGGGGTAGAGCTCCTGCTTAAGGCATTCCTCATTTTGTTACACTTGGAAAGTTGTTCCACACTAATTATACCTCCATATGTATTGAACAATGATGGTTGAATAAGGTCTCTCCCATTATTATCAACATTACAGATTTTGGAACAAGGAGAAAATAGTTGCTCCTCCTCAGCAATCTTAAATTTACAAAACAAACATTTTCACCAATGCAGGGTCCCTACGAATTCTGTAATGCAGTTCTTAACACAAGTCTTTTTATTTGGGCGTGTTCTACTAGATGTTTCGAATCCAAAATCATACATGATCTTGATATATACTTAATCAGAAAGTAAGAACAAATGGGACACAGTCCTGGCAAGCTTCATAACAAACAAGATAAACTTAACAAAGTAACAGTTCTTAAGAAATCAAACAAGAATTGAGAGCTTAAAATATGGTGGAGTTTTTTAAGTCTCAATTCTTGTTTAATTTCTTTAACACAGGGAACTCTACTCATTGCTCTATGGTGACCTGAATGGTATGGAAATCTAAAATAGAGTGCATAAATATTATATCTGTGCATGCTGCTAAGTCGCTTCAGTCACATCCGACTCTTTGAGACTCTATGGACCGTAGCCCAACAGGCTCCTCTGCCCATGGGATTCTCCAGGCAAGAATACTGGAGTGGGCGGCCATGCCCTCCTCCAGGGATTATACAAATACACACACACACACACATATATATACACATATAATGGATTTACTCTGCAATACAGTAGAACCTAACATCAATGTTGTAAAGCAACTGTACTCAAATTATTTTTTTAATTAAAAAATTCTTTATATAATCTAAAAAGTTTAATAGTGAGAATAAACCACAAACATTTAGGTGATAAATGTTCTAATTTCCCAGTCAACAATTTAAAAATTCTATATGTTAAGTAAATATAAAAATATTTTAGGTTTGTGTAAATGGGGCAAATACACTTAACATGTTGACATTAGTTCGTACTAAGAAAAGACAAACTTTGAAGAAATCTTCAGGTTTATATTTCTCATTGGAGAGAGGTCCCTTATGCAGTGAAGAAATTAGTTGAGTATGAAATTTATCAAGTCATATGTGTAGTTTGCAGGGGATTGGAAATTATAAAGCAGAAAACATCTTTATAAAATATCTTTATAAAACATGCTTTATAAAATATCTGTCCCCAGTATTCCTAGAAGTTTGGCAGTTTGTCCATGACTCCACTCACACACTTCTGTCTAGAGACAGAACCAGAGCACTTAAAAGGGCAAATAGATGAGGAAACATGAAAAGGGTCATATTTCATTTTCACTTCATATTTCATTTCATTTTCATTTCATATTTCATTTTCATTTTCTTGGGCTCTATCTATGCAGAAATTGACTGCAGCCATGAAATTAAAAGATGTTTGCTCCTTAGAAGAATAGTTATGACATACCTAGACAGTGTATTAAAAAGTAGAGGCATAATTTTGCCGACAGAGGTCCATATCATCAAAGCTATGGCTTTTCCAGTAGTCATGTACGGATGTGAGAATTGGATGATAAAGAAAGCTGAGTACCAAAGAACTGATGCTTTGGGACTGTGGTGCTCGAGAAGACTCTTGAGAGTCTCTTGGATAGCAAGGAGATCAAATCGGTTTAATCCTAAAGGAAATCAACCCTGAATATTCATTGGAAGGACTGATGCTGAAGCTGAAGCTCCAACACTTTGGCCAGATTCGAAGAGCTGACTCATTGGAAAAGACCCTGATGCTGGGAACGAGACAGGGCAAGAGGAGAAGGGGACAACAGAAGATGAGATGGTTGAATGGCATCACTGACATGAGTTTGAGCAAATTCAGGGAGATAGTGAAGGACAGGGGAAGCCCTGGCATACTGCAGTTCATGGGGTCGCAAAGAGTTGGACATGACTTGGCTACTGAACTGAACTAACTGAACATAGTACTCAAAAGTGTGCAGAGTCTTCCTAGAATCCCCGAGAGATGGAAGACCCATCAGGTCAGGCAGGATGGCACAGGCCAAGAGGAGAATCTTGGTTCTCACTGTGAATGTGAAAGTTAATCACTGGAGAAAAATAAAAGAAAGATCAAGGAGCCAAGAATGAGGCTGGAGTTGACCCTCTGTGACACTGAGGGAAGTAAACCCAGATTCCTCCAAAATCATTTCCACTGAAGCAGATCTTCCCAAACCACATGACGAAGGATGACTTCCTCATGGATCCTTGGATCTCTCACCTGAGTCATCGGGTCCATCCATGCACAACTACCTGGGTGTGTGGCTTTTCTCTCCATTCTCTCTCCATCCTGAGGAAACTTTCTTTGCTCCAGAAAGGTGACTGGGTGTGGCTTAGAGATCACAAGGCCTGTTCATCACAGAAAGGAATGTCTGTTCTGCTAGAGACTCATCAGATTCCAAAGCAGTATCTATTAAGATTAGAAGAAAAGTTGTGGTAGAATGTTAACACAGCCTAGAAAATGATTTCCCCAAAAACTTTATTAAAAGCACCTTTACAACACTGCTGCTGCTGCTGCTAAGTCGCTTCAGTCATGTCCAACTCTGTGCGACCCCATAGACGGATGCCCACCAGGCTTCCCCGTCCCTGGGATTCTCCAGGCAAGAACACTGAAGTGGGCTGCCATTTCCTTCTCCGATGCATGAAAGTGAAAAGTGAAAGTGAAGTTGCTCAGTCATGTCCAACCCTTAGCGACCCCATGGACTGCAGCCTACCAGGCTCCTCCGTCCATGGGATTTTCCAGGCAAGAGTACTGGAGTGGGGTGCCACTGCCTTCTCCATTTACAACACTAACAAATACATAAAACTCAGATCCTGAGATTCTGGTCCAGTACTACTAAGGCAAAAGTAGGTGGTGGAAATCTGATTTGAAGAGGAGGGTACCATTAATTTATACCACAGAACTAAGAGTATTACCACTAATCTAGTATGAAGGATGAGGATTATCTCAGTGGAGAGGAAGGTTAAAAATCATAATGAATCATCATGAAGTCTCTTTCTCAACTCACATATTCCCATTACCCCTGGAAAGCAGGGATCTGAAACTCTATTATAAGAAGCAGAAGACTCCAAGAGACATTCTAGAAATGCAGGAACCAAAACCCTGAGGATAGATAAGAGATTCTGGAAGGAAGTTATCCTCACCCAAGGAGGCCAGGTTCCTATAGACACGGGTTCAATCCCTGGTTGGGGAAGATCCCACAGGCCGCTGAGCAGCTAAGCCCATGTGTCACGACTTCTAAGCCTGTGTTCTAGAGCCCGGGAACCACAGCGACTGAGCCCATGAGCCAGAACTACTGAAGGCCAGGCACCCTAGACGCTGTGCTCTGAAAGGAGCCACCACAGTGAGAAGCCCGCTCACGGCAACGAGAAAAGCCCACACAGCAGTGAAGGCCCAGGAACGTCAAAGACAAATAAATGAACAAAATTTTATATTTAAAAAAAAATAATTTTTTGGATGTCCAGAGGAGTCAGACCTCACAGACCAGTTGCCCTTCACCCTTTCTTCTCATCTGTTCTGAATCAGAACACTCACCTTTCCAGACGGATGGCAGAGGAGTCTCCTGAGCCTCTGCATTGCCTGCGATCCCTCATCCACCCCCACCCAGGCTAGACTTCCCACCCTCAGCTCCTCTCTTCCTTGCGCCCCCAGCTCTGGCCCTTCCAGCTCCACCTGTGGTCAGATTTTTCCCTCCATCACTGTCTGGATGCTGCTGGCAAGTCGCTCCCTCTCTACTCTTTTCTAGTCTGGAAAACGGAGAGGCTCCCTGAGCCCATGTCACTACCAATCCTGGAGAGGCACACAGTGAATGCCTGAGATTTCCTGTGTTCCGGCCTCAATTCAGGACCAAGTACCACCCATTCAATGAACATTTTTAGATTTTCCTCTTCCCCATCCCTGTGGCCGGGCTGAGCATTCATCTTAAGCAAAGACTGCTATGCTGATTTCTGAGTAAGAACACCAAGAAACCACTTCACTGTCCATAGAACAGGTCAGACATGTGGTCTATCCAGTGAGATTGTGGGTTAATAAGGGATAGTCACGCTCTTCAAGGTCTCCAATAATGAGGAATCGGTCCTTAGCCTTTCCACGTACTTTGCCATTGGAGTTGTTTGGGGTTACTGGAGGAAAGGGGTCATTTCCCCCTGGAGAGCTGCCCTTGATCTTGGACTTTCCATCTGAGTCACTTGCAGGGAGTGAAGAGTTTGCCCGTCTCTCCTCCACCGCTGACCTCCAGATGGTTCATTTTCACCACCTGGGGAGGCAGGAGAGTGATTGACAGATGCTGAAACACTGACTAACCTTGGAACTCCCAGCGTGCTAGCTATATTCAGATGTCTCCTGTGCTCAAAGATCTTCAGACCCCCATGATGAGCTCCTACCCTTGCCCTCAACTCTACTCCCTGGGCCAGACTCCCCCTCACCTCCCCAGCCCAGCCGGAATCTGGCCCACAGATGCTCAAGCCACACTGATTCCTTGGTGCCCTACACCCTTGCATGCCTGCTGCATTGTGTCCGATTCTTTGCCACCCTTTGGACTGTAGCCCACCAGGCTCCCCTGTCCCTGGGTTTCTCCAGCAAAGAAATTCAATTATACATACATATATATATATATATATTCTCTTTCATATTCTTTCCTTTATGGTTTATCACAAGATACTGACTGTAGTTCCCTGTACTACACAGTAGGACCTTGTCATTTATCTATTCTGTATTATAATAGTTTGCATATGCTAATCCCAAACTCCCAATCCATCCCTCCCGCACCGAGCTCCCCCCTGACCACCAATCCTATATCAAGCAGACCTCTGTGTCCTCTGCAGAGCTTAGAAATGAGCTTGTTTGATAGTCACTGATACAATGTCCACATCAATCTCACCTTCCTTGAAACTATTGCTCCCACACACACTTGTTTTTTTTGAAAAGCACTGACTTTAGAGAAGGAGCCCTGGGTTTGAGTGCCGATTATGTCGGCTATGACACAGATTCATTGGGGAAACACAGACAACTCCTCTTCCTCTCTGGGCCATTTCTGCAGTAATTCTGCAATAATTCCTGGGAAAGAGGCAGAATGAAGAAATACGTCTGGGCATGGCCTTCCTCATTAGCATTTTAATTAAGCATTACCAGAGACATCATGGGTATTTCAGGTTTCAGGGTTATTTTATGTCCTCAGACATTGGGTTGGTCTCAACTAAAGCCCAATAACTAGCTGGCTGTCTCTCACCAAGGAGATTTCTGGTCAGATATTCCAGCAGCCACCACTTTGTGGAGCTCATTGGCTTTTGCCATAAACTCCTGCCTGCATAAGGATTACGAGACTTCTTTCCAGTAATTTTATAGACAGGGGTTAGCAACAATCCCTGATGTAGAATATATGTGTGTCCTCCAAAATCCAAATAGTCCAATCGGACACTGGGCTTCTAACTTCTTTTTTCCACCAGACACCCTATACTTTTCAAATTATCAACCTGTGTGGGTTTGGGCAGTTTTATTGGTTCTCACTTATCGTGTCCAATCAATTTTGGTTGAAGGGAGGATTTACACGTCTCCAGTTTAATAATACTAGAATGGGGAAACGTTCCCTGGACATACAGAGTATCTATTTATTAATATATTGAGGTAAAGGAGGAGAAACAACGACTTCCCAAGAAATTTGTTCAAACTTTCCAATCTTCATCCAAACTCTCACCTTAATTTCATCATTCTTGCATTTCTATAGCTTCCCCATTCAACTATAACTCCCATTAGGGCTGACCAGGCATTCAGTCCCATCACTTCATGGCAAATAGGAGGGGAAAAAGTGGAAGCAGTGACAGGTTTAATTTTCTTGGGTTCCAAAATCACTGTGGATGGTGACTGCAGCCATGAAATTAAAAGACACTTGCTCTTTGGAAGGAAAGTTATGACAGACCTAGACAGTGTATTACAAAAGCAGAGACATCACTCAGCCGGCAAAGGTCCGATTAGACACAGCTGTGGCTTTCCCACTAGTCATGTATGGATGTGTGAATTGGACCATAAAGAAGGCTGAGCGCTGAAGAATTGTTGTGTTTAAATTATGGTGCTGGAGAAGACTCTTTAGAGTCCCTTGGACTGCAAGGAGATCAAAGAAGTCAATCCTAAAGGAAATCAATCCTGAATATGCATTAGAAGGACTGATGCTGAAACTGAAGCTCCAATACTTTGGCCACCTGATGTGAAGAGCTGACTCATTGGAAAAGACCCTGGTGATGGGAAAGACTGAAGGCAAGAGGATAAAGGGGACAACAGGGGATGAGATGGTTCGATAGCATCATCGACTCAATGGACATGAATTTGAGCAAACTCTGAGAGATAGTGAAGGACAGGGGAGTCTGGCATGCTGCAGTTCATGGGGGTCACAAAGAGATAGACACGACTGAGTGACTAAACAAGTTTTAGAATCACAGAGCATGAGGCTCCTGTGTTAAGGAGTCCCAGAAACATTTTCTCCATTTTACTGCTAATGTGTATATGGCTTTGAGTGCCCCACTGGAAGTGGGGCCAAGGAACCCAGGCTCTGTTATCAATCTTCATCTGTATTGGGTTATGGGACCATCACCTCAGGTGATTTGCAGTCAGATTTCTCATTGTCCCATCTGTCTTGTGGCTTTTTAATTTCCCCCAGACCAGGGGATCTATCTACCTGCTCTATCGCAGACTTGATTGAGGTCCTTCAATGCTGGGGGACGATGGCCCACCCAGTCTCCAAGAGTGCTGCGCTGAGACCTTTGTTTTGACCCCATCAATGTCCCCTTTATCCCAATTCTTTTTTTAAGTTTAATTAATTAATTAATTTTTGGCTGCACTGGGTCTTCATTGATGCGCACGGGCCTTCTCTAGTTGCAGCAGGCGGGCTTCTCATTGCAGTGGCTTCTCTGTCGTGGAGCACAGGCTCCAGGGGCATGGGCTTCAGTAGTTACAGCGCACAGGCTGAGTTGCCCCTCTGACATGTGGAATCTTCTTGAACCAGGAACCTGTGTCTCCTGCATTGGCAGGTGGATTCTTAACCACTAGACCACCAGGGAAGTCAGTTTAACCAAAATCCCTTACCCTCAATATCTGATGGGCTTCCTCCTCCTCCACCAGCCCCCACCTGCTGTCTGATCACCCTGACCTGCCTTCAGCAGCCCCTTTCAGGACTCTTCCCTGGAGAATCCCATGGAGAGAGGAGCCTGGTGGGCTACAGTCCATGGGTTCACAGAGAGTCAGACACGACTGAGGGATGAAACTTGGTGATTAGGGAAAAAATGAAGTAGGATTTTCAGTTTTTATTATGCACATTCTGTTATTGTTAGATATATAAGTTCACATTCACCTATTACACTGGTGATAAATTCTTTTCCTGATGATGGATTAGTAAGTGGAAAAAAAGTAAGGATCACCTAATTAGGCCATAATGAGATTTGAAGAAAATCTTTAAGTTAAGCTAGTATTTATGTATTATTTACTATATGTCTGGAAAGAGGAGGAAATGGCAACCCACTTGGCAACCCAGTATTACTGCCTGGAAAATACCAGGGACAGAGGAGCCTGGTGGGCTACAGTCCACGGGGTCACAAAGAGCTGGACATGACTGAAGTGACTTAGCACATATGTCTGTCAGTTTCACATACACGTCTCGTTTACACCCCCGCCAAAAACCTGAGAGACTGAATATACAGAAATTATAGCCAGACGGTATAGGACCCTCAAGTCTCAGCCATGAGACACATGTGACTCTGATCCTCAATTACCAGGAACTAGTCCAAGAATCCACACCACAACTGCAGTGACAATTAGCCCAGAACAGTCAGAGTTTGGTCCACAAATATCAGGTTCCTTATTATTTGCCCCTGTGTCCAGCTCAGAACCAACCAAAGAAAACCAAATATGCTTCCTAATACAACTACAGGAGGTGCCAACCTCCAGCTTTCTCAGGATTATAATCATCTCCCATCACTGCTGACACTCCACTTTTTTCCACTCTAAAGGACTCCCATTGCCCCGCCTGCCTTTGTGTCTGCCAAATGCAAATGGTGGTAGCTGGCTCTCTCACTATAGCAAGCTCAGAATCAATAACCTGTTTGTTCTCATTTGCAACCCCATGGATTGTAGCCCACCAGGCTCCTCTGTCCATGGGATTCTCCAGGCAAGAATACTGGAGTGGGTAGCCATTCCCTTCTCCATGGGATCTTCCCAACCCAGGGACTGAACCCAGGCCTCCTGCACTGGAGGCAGATTCTTTTCCATCTGAGCCATCATGGAAACCCCAATACAGTCAGAGATGGAATTAAAACTCAAGTTTCTCTTTCTCCACACCAACTTTCGAGAATGTAGAAATTATATAAACTCCCCACATTCTTTGGCCAACTGGCACTATGGGTACTGTACAAATTACTATTACATGTTTATACAGGCTCACCCTCCACTCAGGACTTCCCACGTGGCTCAGTGGTAAAGAATCTGCCTGCAGATGCAGGAGATGTGGGTTCGATCCCTGGGTCAGGAAGCTCTCCTGGAAAAGCAAATGGCAACCCACTCCAGTATTCTTACCGGGATAATCCCATGGACAGAGGAGCCTGGCGGACTACAGTTCATAGGGTCACAAAGAGTTGGACAAGACTGAGTGCACACACAGCAATGCAGCCCTCATCTCGCTCGAAAAAGGAAAAAGTGAATCACTTAAAATTTAGGAAACCTGTCTCTAAATCAAATAACATCATGTTCAGGAGGAAATCAAGAATCAAGACCTCAGATTCTGTTGCCCTACACGTCCGGGAGCAGTGATGAGAATGAAAACCGAACGTGAAATCTGGTGCAATGGGTCAGGGGACCTGCCGCCTCTATTGGACTGAGGGGCAGAGTCCACTCTGAGCCCAGCTTTTATTCCTGATTGTAGACTACAAGACTTTCTTTGATCTATCTTTACTAAGACACTATATTGACATAGTCCAGATCTCCTTGTTTTTACCCCAGGCTGTTCCCTTCTGGCATAGTCTTGGGAATAATCAACCAGTACATAGGCAGTGTTCCTACCTAACACCGACCCGGTGTTCCAAGGTCCATGCTTTCATGATGCCAGTCATACTCCCTTCTGGGTCTGGCCTTGGGGTCTGTAACAAGGCTATTATTCTAAGAAAACCATGAAAAATAATCCTCAACACAGTTTATTGATACTTGCTGTTTTTCCAGGTGCTATTTCTATGAAATTTCTCAAGGCTGTGAAAGTACATTATTAGGGATTCCCACTACAGGGGTCCACCTTGACTACTCTTCTATATGTCAGAAAATCCTGTTAGTGTTGTTTTCCAAAATATATTCAAAGTCTGGCCACTTCTAACCAGTTGCCCTGAAGCCACCCTGGCCCAAACCACACCCTCTCACCTCTCACTCTGGTTGGCCAGCTCCTGCTTTTCCCTTAATCCCCGATGTCCATCTGGATCAGAGCCTCATCACACTGTGTTTTAAACAGGTCACATATTTCTGTTCCTTCTCCAACCCTTACCCGGTGAACTTGAACTCCTTTGAGGCAGACACTGTATCTTTCTCCTCTCAGCTATTCTTAGCGTTTCATGCACATTGGGAACTACAGCAATCAAAAAAAGTTTGGGGAACAAAGAAAGGAGGAGGCAGTGTAAAAACTTCCCAAGACTCCCCTCCTGAACGCGAAGCAAAGGAAAGGAACTGAAATGCACTTAATGGTTTTGAAACTGACCAGGAGTGACGAAATTGTGCTTGCGGTGACTTTAAAAAAGAAGAACTGGGGAAAGTTTGCCGTTTCGTTGTGAAGGCAGAGAAGGGAGACTGTGACCCAGTGGGGCTCAGCTGGGGGTGGGGGCTTTCCACTCTCCCAGGGGCATTGGCTAGTGGTCATTTTTCGTTGTCAAAATCTCACATCGAAAGCTCCTGACATCTCATGCGTAGAGAGCAGAGATGTTCGCTGATGTCCTGCCGTCCACAAGACCCACCCCATCAGCAAAGAAATCATCCAGCCCCAAATGCCCGAGCTCTTATCCACCCGTGGGCACCTGCAGGGGTGGGGACAGGGTAAGGCAGGGAACGGAGCTTGTCTGAGGGAACGGAGACCCCAATCTCAAAGGGTAAGCATGCATCGCAAAGATGGAGAGAGGGGACAATACTACAGCGGGGTTGAACCACGTGAAGCAGGGTCGGAGAGACAGGAAAAAGCACATGGTCCTTAGGAAGTGGCAGTGATGTGGCTGAGGCATGTGAGGGGTGGCTGGTAGCGGGGGAAGGGTAGATGATGGTGAGAGTGTGAACGTTCTTGAATCAGTGTCACTGGGGCTGATGTTTCATCTTGAGGGAAGGGGGCAGGCGTGGAAGGACGTGGAGGAGGGGAGGGACAGGGCTGGAGCTGGGTGTTTGCTCCCTCTGCGGGCGGTGGTGGTGATGGGCTGGAGGGAGAGAGACTGGAGCCCAGGTTTTGAGGAGCGGGGGTGTTTTAAGGCTCAGGGGACAGAGGTCACGCTGGGATAGAGACAAGGGCACAGATCTGGGAGTTGGTGACTCAGTGGAAACTGGCGATGAGGGAGGAGGGAACTGAAACAGAAGGCTGGCCGTGAAGAGTTGAGATAAGCCTCACACTTCTCCTTTGCGAATGTGCATGTCGACATTCTTTTCCCATAACCACAGGAACACCCACTTGATCCGGGTGGCCCGGGTTTATAGCCTCAAGTCTGGCGGTCATTTAGTAAGTCTAATGGTTACCTGGGCAGCGTTGAGCTGTATGGGGCATTCTGATCGGCCACCGGGAGCTGACTGTCTCTGCGGGCTCACGGAGCACAGAGCGCTGCACCATGCCTGTGGACGTGAATTCACTGAACCCTCAAAACAACCAGATGAGCTAAGAAACGCTGTCATCCCTGTTTGAGGCAGGAGCAAGTGACAGTAGCAAGAGCTTAAGTGGTGAAAGAGGTGCTTGAATCCTGGCGGAATGACTTTGAGCTTCAATTATTATTCTTTCAATGAAGACGAAATCCTCATGACATAAAATTAACCAATAAACTACTTTTTATCTTTTGGTTTTGCCGCAGAGTGTGCGGGATCTTAGTTCCCCAACCAGGGATGGAACCCTCATCCCTGCCTTGGCTGTGAGAGTTTTAAGCACTGGACCACCAGTGAAATCCCCTTGTGTTTTATCTAATTTTTATCAAATTAACCATTTTTAAATGAACAGTTTAGTGGCATTTAGTATATGCACAATGCTGTGTAGCCAGTACCTCTATCTAGTTTTGAAACATTTTCCATCACCGCAAAAAGCAGCTCTGTACCCATTAAACAGTTACTCTCCATTTCCTCCTTCCTGAAACCCCTTGTTGTTGTTTGGTGTTCAGTCGTTCAGCTGTCTCACACTCTTTGTGACCCCATGGACTGCAGCACGCCAGGCTCCCCTGGCCTTCACTATCTCACGGACCTTGCTCAAACTCATGTTCAATGAGTCGGTGACACCATCCAACCATCTCATCCTCTGTCGCCCCCTTCTCCTCCTGCCCTCAATCTTTCCCAGCATCAGGGTCTTCTCCAATGAGTCGGCTCTTCGCATCGGGTGACCAAAGTCTTGGAGCTTCAGCTTCAGCATCAGTCCTTCTAATGAATATTCAGAGTTGATTTCCTTTAGGATGGACTGGTTGGATCTCCTTGCAGTTCAAGGGACTCTTCAAGAGTCCTCTTTCCCAAAGCTCCTGGCAGCCCCTCATCAGCTTCCTGTCTCTGTGGAGGTAAATACCCTGGATGTTTCCTATAAATGGGAATCATACAATATGTGACCATTTGCGTCTGGTGTCTTTCATTTAGCATGTTTGAGGTTCATCCATGATGTAGTGTGGATCTGTGCTTCTACTGCTGAATGATGCACCATTGTACTGCCTAGTCCATCCATTGTGTCTGACTCTTTGCGGCCCCAGGAGCTGTAGCCTGCGAGGCTCCTCAGCCCGTGGGATTCTCCAGGCAAGAACACTGGAGTGGGTCGGTGCCATTGTACGGATTGGTCATATTTTGTTTACCCAGTCATCCACCAATATATATTTGGATTTTTCTTTTTCTTTTAACCATTAGGGAGGCACTTACAATTTTTTTGTTTTCCATCATGGACTCGAGGGACATGAGTTTGAGTAACCTCTGGGAGTTGGTGATGGACAGGGAGGCCTGGCCTGCTGCAATTCATGGGATCTCAAAGAGTCGGACACGACTGAGCCACTGAACTGAACTGAACTGATGGTTTATTACAAGATGTTGAGTATAGTTCCCTTGCTACACAGTAGCGTGTTTATCCATTCTATATATAATAGTTTGCATCTGCTAATCCCAAACTCCCTATCCATCCCTCTCCCTGCACTCTTGAAAACCACAGATCTGGTCTCTATATCTGAGTCTGTTTCTGCACAGCAGTGATTCAGCCGTATATTCTTTTTAATGTCTTCCCTAGGCTCAGTGGTAAAGAATCTGCCTGACAATGCAGAAGACCTGGGTTCGATCCCTGGGTCAAGAATATCCCCTGGAAAAGGAAACAGCAACCCACTCCAGTATTCTTGCCTGGAGAATCCCCATGGACAGAGGAGCTTGGCGTGCTACAGTCCAAAGGGTCACAAAAGAGTCAGACACGACTGAGCAGCTAAACAAGGACAACATTCTTTTTCATATTATTTTCCATATTCTTTTCCACTGTGGGTTATTACAAGAAACTGAATATGGTTCCCTGTGCTATACAATAGGACCTTGTTGTCGCCTGTCTTAAACGTTTTTTGTTTTTTTGAAATACAATTGATTTACAATGTTGTGATCATTTCTGGTACAGTAAAGTGACTCAGTTATACATCTCTGTACATTCTTTTTTATATTCTTTTCCATAATGATTCACCCCAGAACACTGAATACAGTTCCCTGTGCTATACAGTAGGATCTTGTTGTCTGTCACCTGTCTTACTGTTGATGGGCATTTGGGCAGGTTCCATTTTTTCAGCCATTACAACCAGCACTGTTGTGAAAGCTTTTGGATACATTTGGTGAACATGCATACACGCTTCTGTTGGATGCATACTTGGGAGTTGAATGGTTGTCTCGTGTGCTCAGTGTTAGAACAGAGTGACAAGCATTTTCTGAAGTTGGTCGTACTTATACTCACTCCTACCAGCACTTTGGGAGAGTTCCAATTGCTCCACATCATCACCAACACTTGCTATTTTTTTTTTCTTTTCTTTTAAATGTTATTTATTTTTGGGCCATGCCTTGAGACATGTGGAGTCTTAGTTCCCCAGCTAGGATTGAATTTGTGCCCCCTGTATTGGAAACATAAAGTTTTAAACACTGGACCACCAAGGAAGTCCCAACACTGGATATTCTTTAAGAAAGCATTTTTTACTGTGATGAATTACCCATGATATAAAATTTACCGATTTAACCATTTTCAAGTGTGCAATTAAATGGTATTAAACATATTCAAGTTGTGTAACCATCGGCATTGTCCATTTCTAGAACTTTTTCATCATCTGAAACTGGGATTCTGTACCCATTAAACATTGACTGTCCACTGACTCCTCCAGCGCCCAGCCCCTGGTATCCAGTTTATAATGCTTTTCTTTAAAAACTGTGGTAAAAAAATGATATAAAATTTACCATCTTAACCATTTATAAGTGCACGATACAGCAGTGTTTATTATATGCATCTTGTTGGCCATCAAATCTCTAAGAATATTTTCATCTTGCAAAAATGAAACTCTACACCTATTGAATAGTAACTTCCTATCTCCCCAACCTCTGAGTATGCTCCAGGACTGCTCTACTTTCTGTTTCATAGTTTAATTTCTTTGAATACTTCCTATAGCTGGAATCATGCAGCATTTGTCTTTCTGTACAACTGGCTTATTTCACTTCGTGTAGTATCCTCAACACTCAATTTCCTTGATATTATTTTTATTATCTTAGCCAAGGTCACTGCGCAACTGGCATACCACTGCGATTTTCATTTGTATTCCCCAACAGCTAGAAAAGCTGAATACATTTCTGTATGCTTGTTGGCCATTTGACTATCTTACCTTTCTATTTGCTTGTCTGACTTTTTCTTATTGATTTGTTGAAGCTCTCTATATATTCCTCTAATTTTTTTTAAAATGTATTGTTTAATTTTTTTATTATTTTAAAATACATATTCTTTATATACTCTAGGGTCCTTTGTTAGATACATGTATTGGGAAGTATCTTCTCCACCCAGAGAATTACATTTAGATTTACTTTAAAAAAAAAATAAGACATGTCACACCCCACCAGAAAAGAAAAACAAAAAATTAAAATAATACATGTTGTTAAGAATAGTCAAAAACTAGTCAGGCAAAATAGAAGTATGTGGTAGAATCAAAAGTTGACATCTCCCTCCACTCTGAGGTAACGTATCACAAATATGGTTAACAGCAGCCACACTGCATGTGTGTGTGTGTGCTAAGTCACGTCAGTCATATCCCACAGTGCATGCTTGCATAAAGAAAGCTGAGAGCAGAAGAACTGATGCTTTTGAACTGTGGTGTTGGAGAAGACTCTTGAGAGTCCCTTGGACTGCAAGGAGATCCAACCAGTCCATCCTAAAGGAAATCAGTCCTAAATATTCTTTGGAAGGAGCGATGCTGAAGCTGAAACTCCAATACTTTGGCCACCTGATGCAAAGAACTGACTCACTGGAAAAGACCTTGATGCTGGGAATGACTGAAGGTGGGAGGAGAAGGGGACAACAGAGGATGAGACGGTTGTATGGCATCACCAACTCAATGGACATGAGTTTGAGCAAGCTCTGGGAGTTGGTGATGGACAGGGAAGCCTGGCATGCTGCAGTCCATGGGGTCAAAAAGAACTGGACACAACTAAGTGACTGAACTGAACTGAACTGAGGAATATTATCCTCACTTTACAGAGGAGGAAACTGAGGCACAGAGAGGTAAACTCTTTTGACTTGCTTGACATAACACCCTTAGCATTCCCCAAGCCTGGATGTGAATCCAGGATTCTCTGTGACCTTCAACCACTCCAAGGAACTTCACCTTCTCACTTATAAGCTTTGCGCTCAGCAGGCAGCCAAGTCTTCAAGAATCAGTATCTGACACACATTTCCCTCAGAGGTGCATTTTCTGGGGGTGGAGGCAGGGTCCTCTCACTTCCCAATCTTGATCTCTGAGTACTCGGTGGTGTCCTGGACCTGAAAGTTGTGGGTCTCTGGTCTGTGGAAACTGAGGTTTGCATAATGGAGCTCTTGTTCCTTCTCTGAGGTGGAAGCAGCCAGAAATGGGGTCTGGTGGTCCAAGGGGCTGTCTGACCAGGATTTATTGACGTGACCCTGAGTGAGAAGACAGAATGACTTGAGCTGGCCTTTGAGGTCTGGAGAAGGGAACCCAGGGCTTGAGGAGGGCATTTATTCACTTATCCATTTTCACACCCATTTCCTGAGGATTTGCTCATTCAGTCACGCCTTTATTCATTCATACCTTTAATCATAATGGTCTGTTCTTATTATTCATCTCACTGAATCCTTACAACCTCCCTCCATGGGTGACATAAATGTTATCCCCATTTTACAGATAGGAAAATAGAGGGAGCAAAGTGAAGTGATTCTTCCACAGACAAGGTCCCCGACCTTGGAATGTCTATCAGGACAAGGAGACAGTATGAACTTGTCACACACTCAAAACTTATCAAATTGCAAATTGTGTTTTGATGGACAGAAGCAGGGTGCTGTGGGCAAGAGTCACAGAGGTCTGCAGGAGACCTGCACTGCCCTCCAGGAGCTCACGGTGTTGGGGGGACAGGCCTGTGGTTACCATAGGGAAGTGTGACGACAGTCTGCCTGGTGTAGGGCAGGGGAATATTTAGACGACATCAATTGGCATGACACTTAAAAAAGAATGAGATAAAACAGAAACAGACTCACAGACACAGAGAACAGATTTGTGATTGCCAAGGAGGGGGGTGGGGTGAGGGCAGGATGGATTGGGAGTTTGGGATTAGTGGATGCAAACTATTATATATAGGATGGATAAACAACAGGGCCTACTGTGTAGCACAGGAACTATTTTCAATTACCTTGACAAACCATAACGGGAAGAAATAGGATACAGAATGTATATATATTTATATATGTATGCATAACTGAATCACTTTGATGTACAGCAGAAATTAACATAGCGTTGTAAATCAACTATACTTCAACAAAAATACATTTTTAAAGAAAAGAATGAAATAAAGCCATTTGTGGCAACATGGATGGGCCTAGAGGTTATCATACTAAGTGAACTAAGTTGAACAGACAAACATATGCTATCACTTATATGTAAAATCTAAAAAAAAAATGATACAAATGAACTTATGTAGACCCCAATGCTGGGAAGGATTGAGGGCAGGAGGAGAAGGGGGCAACAAGAGGATGAGATGGTTGGATGGCATTACCAACTCAATGGACATGGGTTTGAGCAAACTCAGGGAGACAGTGAAGGACAGGGAAGCCTGGCCTGCTGCAGTCCACGGGGTCCAAAGAGTTGATCACAACTGAGCGACTGGACAAATTAACTAAGAAACAGCCAGATGGAAGAGATGCTGAGGGCGAGGTATAGGGAAAGGACAGTTTCTATGCCTTCTCCAATTACTTTGTCCTGCTCAAATCTCCACTTGTTCGCCAACCCAGAAGCTCTCTAAACCCCATCCTTTGAGGGTTTTAGAGAGGCTTCACTCCACAGACATGACTGACTAAACCATTGGCCTTTGGTGACTGAAATCCTCCAGTGCCTCTTCCATCCCTGGAGGTCAGGGGGTGGGACTGAAAGTTCCAATCCCCTCTGTTTGGTTCTCCTAGCAACCAGGCCTTATCCTTAGGTACTTTCCAAAAGTCACCCCATAAAAATAACAAGAGACCCCTTTAACACTCCCATCACTGCAAGGTTCAAGCATTCCAGGAGTTCTGTGCCAGGAATAGGGGATAAAGATCAAATAAATATTTCTTATTATAGAT
This sequence comes from Odocoileus virginianus, assembly GCF_023699985.2. Classification (NCBI taxonomy): domain Eukaryota; kingdom Metazoa; phylum Chordata; class Mammalia; order Artiodactyla; family Cervidae; genus Odocoileus; species Odocoileus virginianus. The sequence goes on from NC_069693.1 coordinate 4,744,865, forward strand.
AATAATATCATAGAACACAATAAGCTCATTTGTGGGGAGGGACAGGATGCTGGCGGGAGAACTGGGCAGGGGCAGATTACAGAACACCAGACTGAAGAATCTGGGCTTGATTCCTTCGGCCTGTGCTGTCCAATACAGGAGCCCCTAGCCATGTGTGGCTCTTGAACCCAAGAAATGTAGTGAATCAGACAAAAATGTGTTGGGAGGTCAAAAATGAATACTGGAGGTCAAAGTCTTTGTAGAAAGAAAGAAAAAGAGAGAAAGAAAGCGGGGTGGGGGGCGGGCAGAGGAAGGAAAGAAGGAAGGGAGAAAGAGATAGGGAAAGAAAGGGGAAGGAAGGAAAGGAAGAGAGAAAGAGAAAGAAAGAAAAAGGAAGGAAGGATGAGAGAAAGAGAAAGAAAATATCCAGTTAATATTAATAATTTGTACGTTTATGTTGCCTATTGATGACATGATGTTTGAAATGATAATACTTTGGCTACATTCAGTTAAGCAAAATATTATATAAAAGCCGATCTCACGTTCCTTTCTCCTTTTTTTTTTTAACATGGGTAGGTTTTAAGTTATGCTCATGGCTCACATCGTATTTCTGTTGGATCTAGACTGTAGGGGGCAAGCACAGGGTGACCACAAAGAAAAGCTGTTTGGGGAACTTCTTGCTGAGAGCTTATTGGGGGAGGAGACGGGGAGCCAGTGACCCCGAGAGAGTGAGGACTCAGCAGGGAAGGGGCCAAAAGGAGAAGAGCTTTGCTAAACGGAAGATGGACAGGACTTGGTGAATTCTAGGCTCCGGGGAGTGGCGGAAAGAGGAGAGGGTGATTTGAGGGCAACAAGAAACTCGAGAGGAAAAGCAAACCTGGAGAGGGGCGCGGGGAAGAACGCGCTTTTCTGAGGCGCTGAGTAGGCTGCCGTGCCCCCTGTGTGGGCAGAGGGGTCCGGTGGAGACACTGGACGGAGAGCCGCCCACGTCACTCACCCGGGACGCGGGACTCGACGCTGGGCGGTCGCCATCTTGGCTCGGCGCTCTCTCCGCCGACTTCTTCCTGTAGATCTTCGCTCTCTCCAAGGGCTGCTTCCTGTAGACCTTCACCCTGAAAAAAGAGACCAGGACCCTTAAGGGGGCTCCTCTAGGGAGTCCAGGGGGACTTCCTGAGCTCAGGCCGGTGGCCAGCTGCAGAGACCGTGACCAGAAAGCAAGCTCCCTCCTCCAGGACAGTCCACACTGGACCAAGATGTCAGGAGGCTACATTCCCGCTGCCACTTAAGCGAGCCACCTCCTTTTCGGCTTCATCACTCCACCAGTGCCCTCAACTCTGGGCTTTGAGGTGTTTTGTTTTGTTTTTAATTAACTAATGTTTATTTTTTGGTTGTGCTGGTCTTCCTTGCTGCCTAGGGGCTTTCTCTAGTTGGGGCCAGTGGGGGCTACTCTCTAGGTGCCCTGCATGGGCTTCTCACTGCAGTGGCTTCTCCAGTCGAAGAGCACGGGGCTCTAGGCAAGTGAGCCTCAGTAGTTGTGGCACACGGGCCTAGTTGTCCCACGGCATGTAGGATCCTCCCGTACCAGGGATCGAACCCGTGTTCCCTGCACTGGCAGGCGGATTCTTAACCACTGGACCACCAGGGGAGTCCTGAGCTTTGAGTTTTGAAGATTCTTGGAGTCTTTGCGCCCCTCGTCCGCCCCTTGCACCCACCCCCATAGTGGTCCCCAGTGGAGGCCTCCACTCACACAAAGATGAGACAGAGAGCAAGCAGGGCTGTGACACCAGCTCCCCCGACGGCCCCCCAAACCACGCTGGTCCTGGGTCCTGGTCTCCCTGCAGATATGAGACCTGGGGTGACCTCCAGCCCCCTCAAGCAGGCGCCTGAGCCCCCAGCCTTCTCCCATCCATGACCCACGAGTTTGCCCACTTTTCCCCAGGACTCGGCGCTGTGTCCACCATCCTTTAATACGACTGCAGCCTCCTGTGCCCCCCTCCCCAGCCACCCCACAGAGGACCCTGAATGCTAGTCCCCTTTAGCCCAGAATCACGCCCATTTCTCTTCCTCTCCATGTCTTCTAGGACCCAGATGCACGGCTTCCCCTTTCCCCAGACCTGGCAGCAGCAGGATCTTCACGTTCTGTTTCCCGTGGGCATTCTGGGCCTCGCAGCTGAGTCTGAGGCTGGAGCTGAGCCCCTCGCGGAGGCTCAGGGAGCTATTAGCCCAGAGCCCGGCAGAGCTGGAGGCGACCTCCAAGGAGGCGTTGCTGAAGTTCCCCTCCAGCAGCCCCTCGCCCAGCCGCCAGCGCAGGGAGGGGGCCGGCCAGGCTTGGGAGGAGCAGCTGCAGCTCAGACCCTCGTCCTCCTGGGAGCAGGAGGGGCCCAGAAGCTGCGGTGGGGCTGTGGGGAGACATGGGAGGGATCAGGGGCGCCTCTCCCCTCCCTGGAGCCCCGGCCTCCTTCCCCCGGGTGTGTCCAACTTACTTCTCACAACGAGGCTCAGAGACGCTTCCTTGGAGCCCAGTGGATGCTGAGCTCGGCAGACATATAACCCATGGTCCCTCAGTTCCACCCGGGGCAGCTCGAGGACCCCAGGGTTCGAGGAATTTGAGGGGCTCAGGGTCAGGCTCCCTCGGGTCCAGCTGATCATAGCAGGAGGGTTGCTGTCAGGAACACAGTCCAGGCGCAGGGACTGGCCCTCCTGGACTGAAAGAGACTGGCTTTTGTCCAGAGTTTCGGGTCCTGGCAAGACAGAGAGAAAGCTAGCCTCGCTGTCTGTCTCTCTGTCTGTCTCTTCCATTGCTTAGTGGCTCATATTGGCCTGGTTCAGAGCACTGTCGATTTCCTCTGTGTAAAAACTCCCATCGTGGCCAATTTCAAACGCCTCATTTGAAGCCACTGAACCCAGAAGTGGGAAAAGATGGACACAGTTGCACAGCTGGCTCTTGCCAACCAGTGAGAGCGAACCCCTAAGGAGAGAGAAGGCAGGATTTGGGAGGAAGATATAGCCCAGACAGTGGGGACAGTTATGTCCATTAGGTGAGGAAGAGGCCGGGCAACATCCATGAGAACAGGGTCAGCGGAAGGGCGAGGCCAGTTCGTAAGCCCATGAGCCAGTGTGGGGGGCTTCCCACCCCTGCTGTTCCCACACTTTCCATCTGAGTCCTGAACCCCAGATCTGCTTGGAAGGTCAGAGACAGACCCCACTTCCGTCACTGCCCCAAGAAGAAAGGTTTTGACGTATACCTGCGCCTTCTTTCTGGTACACTCTGATGGTCAGCTCCTGGGGTGCATCTGGACAGACAGACATAACTGTCCCTTTTCAGGGGTAGGAACATAGGCCCTTCCTCCCAGAAACATCAGAAATGGAAAGCAAGTGGAGTGGGGTGTCCTTTTCCATCCTCCCCAGTTCCAGCAGCCCAGGCCCTGCCTCCCTCTCCCCGACACTGTTGGGGACCCAGACTCTTGGCCCCCCACTTACAGGACACATTGAGCTTGATGGTCACCTCTGTGCTCACACCAGCTCTGGAAAAGTTCACATGACACGTGAGGTTGGTGCCGTGGTCCTGGGGCCTCGGGGTGAGGGTGAGCACTGAGGAGAGGGGACTCTCGGGGTGCAGGGAGGTGAAGGCGACCCCAGTCCAGGAGAAGGTGGGGGGCGTCCCCCTGTCACAGGCCCATGGCACCGCACAGGTGAAGTTGGTGGGGCGGCCGGATGCTAGGGTCCCCTGGACGTGGATGTCAGGTGTGTCTGTCAGAGCTGGAGAGAGCAGACCCAGGACTGGAGCGGGGACCCCTGTGTGCCCCTCAGAGCATCTGTTCCCCAGCATCTTGTATCCCTGGGCCCCCCCCCCCCAGGATGAGAAGGCAGGGTTCCCCTCCCACCCTGCCCTGGGAACCCTCAGTACCCCTGTATGTGTGTCCTCCCCTTGACCCCATCCTTACCTGTCACATGAACGGAGAGCAGATTCATTGCATAACTATATCTCACAGTAGGCCCTCTCTCCAACCTAAAGATGTATTTCCCCGCGTCCCTCCTCTGGGCGTCTCTGATGTCCAGGGAGCAATTGTAGGCCCGGGGGTCTCCAACAAGGAGGAATCGGCCCCGGGTCTCATCGGCCACCGCACGTTCTGGGTTGTTTGTGGCCACTGCTGGATCTTCAGGGGAATCTGCCCTTTCCCGGAACCAGTAGCCGTGAGCTGGGTCAGAGTCCCGCCAGTCTTCCTGGGGATAGAAGACGGAGCAGGACACATGGACACACAGGCCCTCCTGCACCGACACGGACGGCTGCACCTTCAGCCAGTATTTCGGATCCTGAGCCAGGGACCCTGCGGCGAGATGAGGATCAGTCGAGCCCCCGCCCTGCTCACCTACCCACAGCAGCAACAGCAGCAGCGGCAGCAGCAGCATCTTTGGGGTGACAGTCTTGGGGCCTTGGTGTCACAGGATTTAGAGGAAGCCCCAACGGGAAGCCCAGGGCTGAGGTCAGAAAATGACAGACCACAAAAGAGGAACTCGGCACCCACAGGCTGCCGGAGCACGGGAATCCTGGAGAGGAACCGTCCACATGAGGCCCGCCGGGGATCACAAGCAGCGAGCACTGCCCAGGGGAGGCTCCCGGCTCCCTGTCCTCCACCCGACCCCCCTGCACCTCTGTCCACAGCTGGAAGTCAGGCCGGTCAGTCCCCGCCAAGTATGGGAGGCAGGAGGGGCAGCCGGGGAAGCTCCAGGCATGAAAGATGGGGATGGGTCCCCCCACTCCGGATGAAGGAGGTGGTAATTAGTTACTGAGATGAACGTGACAACGGCACACATGAGCATCTCTGCTTTCAGGGACTGGAGTCCAAGGAAGAACAGGACAGGCTTTGTCTCATCCTGGAGAACTTCTTTGACGCCCCAGGTCCCGTTGATACAGTATGAGCTGGGGGTAGCCAGCTCGGTGTTTGGAGGAAAAACTCGAATGCTCTGTGCAGTTAGAAGGTGAGTTCCCAGGTGTAAATGGCCAGAGTGGGTGGGACCAGAATGAAGGTGCCATTAAAAAATGATCCCAGGGGAGCATGGGGCTTCTTGACCTAGTGACAGCCGCCTGCCCTGGCCCCCCTGGTGTTGACTGCACACGCCAGGCCTGGGAGCCAGACACTGAGAGCAAGATGACAGCCTTTGGGGGCAGGTGGGTCTGCCCTTCTCCGCCTCCAAGCCTCAGCTTTTTCATCTGTCACGTGCAGGAATAATAATGTTCAACCCTCGTCCTGGGCATTTTCTACAGACTCTGGTGTGGCCGTCTTGCAGGTCACATGTCTGGCTCTGCCCATTCTCTGAGTCCCTCCTTCAGTGAGAAGCTCCTGGTGGTCAGTGGTATCTTTGATACCTAAGATACCAAAGTCTCATCTGAGGCCTCCAAAGAGGGGGTACGGGGCACACACTCTGCAGTCAGATGGCTCTGGGCCGAGCCTAGCTCCCTAATGCATGCTGTGCCACCTTGGGAAGGGGCTTAACCATTCTGTGCAGAATTGCATCCCCGTTGTTCATGGGATGTTGGGGCTGAACTGTATCACCCCCACCAAAATTTCATACCTGCAAATCCTAACCCCCAGTGCCTCTAAATGTGATTGCATTTGGAGATGGGGCCTTTAAAGAGGTTGTTTTTATCTTTCAGTTGCCCAGTCGTGTCCAACCTTTTGCAGCACCATGGACTGCAGCAGGCCAGGCCTCTCTGTCCTTCACCATCTCCCAAAGTTTGCCCGAGTTCATGCCCATTGAATCAGTGATACCATTCAACCATGTCATCCTCTGACACCCTCTTCTCCTTCTGCGCTCTATCTTTCCCAGCATTAGGGACTTTTCCAGTGTTCGAATCAGATGACCAAATTACTGGAGCTTCAGCTTCAGCATCAGTCCTTCCAATGAGTATTCAGTGTTGATTTTCCTTAAGATAGACTGGTTTGATCTCTTCGCTATCCAAGGGACTTTCAGGAGTCTTCTCCAGCACCACAGTGCAAAGGCATCAATCCTTTGGCACTCAGTCCAGCTCTCACAACTGTACATGTGAGGTTATTAAGGTAACATAAGGTCATTGAGGTTGGCCCTCATAGGACCAGTGTACATGGAAGAAGAAGTGGTTAGGACAGAGACACACACTAAGAAGCTACCATGTGGAGACATGGGGAGAAGACGACTGTCTACAAGCCAAGAAGAGAGGCCACAGAAGGCTGTATACATATATGAATAACTGAATCACTTTGCCGTACAGCAGTAATAAGACAACATTGTAAAGCAACTATAATTAAAAATTGTTTTAAAACTTAGGGACTTCCTTGGTGTTCCAGTGGTTAAGAAGCCAACGCAGGGGACACGGGTTCAATCCTTGGCTCAGGAAGATCCCACATGCTGCAGCGCAAATAAGCCCGTGCACCGCAAATAAGCCCGTGCACCGCGACTACTGACTCTGCGCTCTAGAGCCCTGGAGCTGCAACTACCGAAGCCCGTGGGCCTCGAGCCTGTGCCCCTCAACAAGAGAAGCCACGACATTGAGTAGCCTGTGCCCTGCAATGAAGAGTAGCTGCAACTGGAGAAAGCTGAGACGGCGGCAACAAAGACCCAACACAGTCGAAAATAAGGTAATTTTTTAAAATGTAAAAATGAAGAAAAAATAAGGAGCCAGCCCCGCGGACACCTTGATCTCAGACTTCCAGCCTCCAGATTCCTGAGCAAATGAATTTCTGCTCTTTAAACCTGCCAGCCAATGGAACTTCCTTGAAGCAGCCCTAGCGAGTGAACCCACGGGGCCTCCTGGAAGAATCAACCCATGGAGTGCTCTGTGCACACAGTGGCCAGTGGTCCGCCGGCAGGATGGGACCCCTCTGAGGTCGGGAGGAGAAAAGGGAAGGAACGGTGTGGTAACCCCAGGAAACCTCTTCTCCCCTCTGCCCTGGCGCTGATCCCAGCGGGCTCTTTCTTCCGGCGTGCTGACCTGGCCTCTGCTCGGGTTGGCCCTCTGCTGGTTGAGCCAGTTGCTGCTCCTGCAGCCACCGGTCCAGCAGAGCTTCCTGGGGGGGTGGGGAGGGGGTGGGGCTGACACTGGGGGAGCACCAGCCGGGTGGGGGAGGGCTGCAGAGTCGGGCGTGGCCAGGGCTGACCCACCCGGGAGGACCGGGCTGTGGGAGCCCCGAGGAGGGAGAGAGGATGTCCCTGGAGGATGGGACGGGTGTGTGCATCTCTGACGATATGGCGATGACCCTTGACTGTCTCTCAGTCAGGGTTCGAGAGATGGTGGTTGGTCTAAGTGGGTTGCATTGTGGGAACTGAGGTGCCCTGACTCTGTATTGTTCCTCCATTCCTGGGGTCCTAAGCCCACTTGCCTTCTTACCACCTTCCAGAATTCTCCTTGGTTGTCTCTTGCATCATCCTTAGGGTTTATAGTTGTGAACAGAGGGCAGAAGCTGGGAAAGGCAACAGGAATTCCCATACAGCTTGAAAAGCCTAAATACTTACTAAAGAAAGCTGAGCGCCGAAGAATTGATGCTTTTGAACTGTGTTGTTGGAGAAGACTCTTGAGAGTCCCTTGCACTGCAAGAAGATCCAAATAGTCAAGCCTAAAGGAAATCAGTTCTGAATATTCATTGGAAGGACTGATGCTGAATCTGAACCTCCAATACTTTGGCCACCTGATGAAAAGAACTGACTCATTGGAAAAGACTCTGATGCTGGGAAAGGTTGAAGGCAGGAGGAGAAGGGGACGACAGAGGATGAGATGATTGAATGGCATCAACAACTAGATGGACATGAGTTTGAGCAAGCTCCTGGAGTTGGTGATGGACAGGGAAGCCTGGCATGCTGCAGACCATGGGGTCACAGTCAGACATGACTGAGCGACTGAACTGAACTGAAGCCCACTTGCCTTCTTCTTACCACCTTCCAGAATTCTCCTTGGCTGTCTCTTGCACCATTTGGGGGATTTATAGTTGTGAACAGAGGGCAGAAGCTGGGAAATGCAATAGGAACCATACAGCTTGAAAAGCCTAAATACTTACTATTTGTCCCTTTACCAAGTCTCCTGACTTCTGACCTGGAATATCAGGTTGAGAAGCTTGCAAATTCTTCTGTTGGATTAAGGAGAGAGGAGTCTTTTGGTTATGGTCAGCTCTAAGCTTTAGGAAATTCTCTAAATGGCATTATTAGATTTTGCCTATAGCAGGAGTAGTAGGAGGTAGAGAGGATGGAAAAGGAAGATTCAGGAATGGAGAGAGATGATGCTGGAGGTCAAGCCAGGGATCCAAGGAAGAGTTTTGAGTAAGAGAGAGACTGACAGATGTAGCCGATGTGGTACCTGGGGACAGGACCGACCCAGCTCTGGGTGAAATGTGCAAACAAAATAATGTTGCCCACCATCAAGCCATCAGCCACAGCAGCCTGCCCCGCTGCTGTGCCCTGAGGAGAACTCAGGATGGAGAAAAATGCAATACTTGCCTTAGATTATTAAAATGCATATCTAAGGAATGATTTCCAATGGACTCAGACTTTTGCATCCTCCCATACATAGAAAAGCACTAAAATCATTACCTTGAGGTATCTGATTTTTGTGATTAGCAGTGATCTTTTGATGTTCAGTTACACGTTTGTTTTCAGCAAAAATGCCTATATATCCTGGCTCCTCCCTTACCTCTACAGAGCAGCTCCTCAGAGCTATCTAAAAGGCTGTCTCCCAGGCTATAGTCCTCAGTAAGCTCCCCAAATAAAGCATAACTCACAACTTTCAGGTTGTGTGTGTTTCTGTGTGTGTGTGTGTGTGTGTGTGTGTGTGTGTCAGTCAAAAGTCACAAGGTGTCAAGACTTCTGTTGCATATTTCATACTTCCATTTATTCCTCACAACAGCCCTGTGAGGCTGAACTTCTCATGTCTGTTTTACCAAAGCAGGAAACCAAGGCATGGTGGATGGGGGTCAGGGTAGTTGGGTCACAAGATGCTACTTTCTTAATAAATGAAAGAGCATGGATGTGATCCCAGGTCTCTGTGATTGCAAAGCCTAAGACATATAGCAGGAAACGTTCAGGCAGTAGTTCATGAACCCACTGCTGATGGGGATATTAGGTCTCCAAGAATTAGCCTGTGGGTCCTCCTTCCTGCGGAGGATATGGATGTCCCGACGCTGAGGCTCATACTGCCTCTGGTGCCTCACTTGGTCCTGATCTCCGCATATTCCGATTGAGGGCTCTCCCGAGGCTTCTCCCCACGGAAGATGATGGAGGAATAATGCAACTCCTGCTCCAACTCCAAAGAGGGGGTGGCCCCTGTGTAATTTGTGGGGCCAGAAGATTCCCCTGACTTGGATTCCTGCTGGCTGTCCTGTGCGGAGAGCAAAGAAAGGGGTCACATCAAGGTAGTTTTGGGATGAGAAGGCAGAGAGGGCCCATGAAATGAATTTGACTCTGGGACAAGCATTTATTCATTCTTCCATTGTGTTATTAAACATTTCTCAAGGTTCTGTTTATGCAATCATCCAACAGATATAAGCCTACAGATTTTTTTCCAACTCTACAGAACACTCACATAGACCTATGTAGAAAATAATATTATGTTACTGGCTCAGGGATTAAATCCACATCTGCCTCTCCAGCACTATAGGCAGATTCTTTACCACTGAGCCACCTGGGAAACCCTATGTAGAAAATATTATTATGTTACAGGGAAACATTCAAAGAAGGTAGCTACTCCCCAGTGATAGGGACAGAATGAGGGACAGAACAGGTGATTAAACAGTTAATCCCACTAGGGGATTGTAAGTAGAAAAATATGGGAGACCCCTGTAAGTTAATGATTACTCGAGAAAACAGATTTCAGTTCAGTTCAGTCACTCAGTCGTGTCCAACTCTGCAACCCCATGGACTGCAGCACGCCAGGCCTCCCTGTCCATCACCAACTCTTGGAGTTTACTCAAACCCATGTCCATCGAGTCGGTGATGCCATCCAACCATCTCATCCTCTGTTGTCCCCTTCTCCTCCTGCCTTCAATCTTTCCCAGCATCAGGGACTTTTCAGATGAGTCAATTCTTCACATCAGGTGGCCAAAGTATTGGAGTTTCAGCTTGAGCATCAGTCCTTCCAATGAATATTCAGGACTGATTTCCTTTAGGATGGACTGGTTGGATCTCCTTGCAGTCCAAGGGACTCTCAAGAGTCTTCTCCAACGCCGCAGTTCACAAGCATCAGTTCTTCAGTGCTCAGCCTTCTTTATGGTCCAGTTCTCACATCCACACGTGACCCCTGGGAGACCACAGCTTGGACTAGACGGACCTCTGCTGACACAGTAAAGTCTCTGCTTTTCAATATGCTGTCTAGGTTGCTCATAACTTTTCTTCCAAGGAGCAAGCATCTTTTGATCATGGCTGAAGTCACCATCTGCAGTGATTTTGGAGCCCAAAAATATAACGTCTCTCACTGTTTCCACTGTTTCCCCATCTATTTGCCATGAAGTGATGGGACCAGATGCCATGATTTTAGTTTTCTGAATGTTGAGTTTTAAGCCAACTTTTTCACTCTCATGCTTCACTTTCATCAAGAGGCTCTTTAGTTCTTCACTTTCTGCCATAAGGGTGGTGTCATCTGCATATCTGAGGTTATTGATATTTCTCCTAGCAATCTTGATCCCAGCTTGTGCTTCTTTCAGCCCAGCGTTTCTCATGATGTACTCTGCATATAAGTTAAATAAGCAGGGTGACAATATACAGCCTTGACATACTCCTTTTTCTACTTGGAACCAGTCTATTGTTCCATGTGCAGTTCTAACTGTTGCTTCCTGACCTGCATACTGATTTCTCAAGAGGCAGGTCTGGTATTCTCATCTCTTTAAGAATTTTCCAGAGTTTGTTGTGGACCACACAGTTAAAGGCTTTGGCATAGTCAATAAAGCAGAAGTAGATGTTTTTCTGGAACTCTCTTCCTTTTTCAATGATCCAATGGATGTTGGCAATTTGATCTCTGGTTCTCTGCCTTTTCTAAATCCACCTTGATCATCTGAAGTTCACGGTTCACGTACTCTTGAAGCCTGGTTTGGAGAATTTTGAGCATTACTTTGCTAGTGTGTGAGATGAGTGCAATTGTGCAGTAGTTTGAACATTCTTTGGCATTGCCTTTCTTTGAGATTGCAATGAAAACTGACCTTTTCCAGTCCCGTAGCCACTGCTGAGTTTTCCAAATTTGCTGGCATATTGAGTGCAGCACTTTCACAGCATCATCTTTTAAGATATGAAATAGCTCAACTGGAATTCCATCACCTCTACTAGCTTTGTTCGTAGTGATGCTTTCTAAGGCCCACTTGACTTCACATTTCAGGATGTCTGGCTCTAGGCTGGTGATCACATCATCGTGATTATCCGGATCGTGAAGATCTTTTTTGTACAGTTCTTCTGTGTATTCTTGCCACCTCTTCTTTTTTTTTTTCTTTTTTTTTCTTTTCTTTTCTTTCTTTCTTTTTTTTTTTTTTTTTTTGCCACCTCTTCTTAATATCTTCTGCTTCTGTTAGGTCTATACCATTTCTGTCCTTTACTATGCCCATCTTTACATGAAATGTTTCCTTGGTATCTCACAATTTTCTTGAAGAGATCTTTAGACTTTCCCATTCTATTGTCTTCCTCTATTTATTTGCATTGATCACTGAGGAAGGCTTTCTTATCTCTCCTTGCTATTCTTTGGAACTCTGCATTCAAATGGGTTTTTGTTTCCTTTTCTCCTTTGCCTTCAGCTTCTCTTCTATTCACAGCTATTTGTAAGGCCTCCTCAGACAACCATTTTGCCTTTTTGCATTTCTTTTCCTTGGGGATGGTGTTGATCCCTGCCTCCTGTACAATGTTAGGAACCTTCCATCCATAGTTCTTCAGGCACTCTGTCTATCATATCTAATCCCTTGAATCTATTTGTCACTTCCACTGTATAATTGTAAGGGATTTGATTTAGGTCATACCTGAATGGTCTAGTGGTTTTCCCTACTTTCTTCAATTTAAGTCTGAATTTGGCAATAAGGTGTTCATGGTCTGAGCCACAGTCAGCTCCCAGTCTTGTTTTTGCTGACTGTAAAGAGCTTCTCCATCTTTGGCTGCAAAGAATATAATCAGTCTGATTTTGGTATTGACCATCTGATGATGTCCATGTGTAGAGTCTTCTCTTGTGTTACTGGAAGAGGGTGTTTGCTATGACCAATGCATTCTCTTGGCAAAACTCTATTAGCCTTTGCCCTGCTTCATTCTGTACTCCAAGGCCAAATTTGCCTGTTACTCCAGGTGTTTTGTGACCTCCCTTTTGCATTCCAGTCCCCTATAATGAAAAAGACATCTTTTTTGGGTGTTAGTTCTATAAGGTCTTGTAGATCTTCATAGAACCGTTCAACTTCAGCTTCTTCAGCATTACTGTTGGGGCATAGGCTTGGATTACTGTGATATTGAATGGTTTGCCTTGGAAATGAACAGAGATCAGTATGTCGTTTTTGAGATTGCATCCAAGTATTGCATTTTGGACTCTTTTGTTGACTATGATGACTATCTACAGTAGTAGATGCAGTGGTCATCCAAGTTAAATTCACCCGTTCCAGTCCATTTTTTTTTTTCAGTCCATTTTAGTTTGCTGATTCCTAAAATGTCCACGTTCACTCTAGCCATCTCCTGTTTGACCACTTCCAATTTGCCTTGATTCATGGACCTCACATTCCAGGTTCCTATGCAATATTGCTCTTTACAGCATTGGACCTTGCTTCCATCAGCAGTCACATCCACAATTGGGTGTTGTTTTTGCTTTGGCTCCATCTCCTCATTCTTTCTGGAGTTATTTCTCCACTGATTTCCAGTAGCATATTGGGCACCTACTGACCTGGGGAATTCATCTTTCAGTGTCCTGTCTTTTTGCCTTTTCATACAGTTCATGGGGTTCTCAAGGCAAGAATACTGAAGTGGATTGCCTTTCCCTTTTCCTGCTTAACCACAAAACCAAGCAGGCTTGCTTAGCAACAAAACCATGCAAAAGAAGCCCAAGACCTGCCCCTCAAACAATAAAACAATGGTGTGATTGTGTGGTGTGGCATGAACCCTCCTCTTGGGAACTATAATAGCTGTTTTTTCCATGGCAGTCATCTCCTGATCTGTCGGCCTCACATATTTGAATAATAATGAATCTTACATCTTCAAACAAGCAAGAAGGGGAAGAGGAAGAGCTCATTTCTGGACATGCTGGAAGGAGCATGGCCATGGGCCACCCTGCGCACTGGGGGGATACACAGGGCAGGCTGCATTGTCAGGATACCCATGTCACTCACCAAGGAAGCTGGCTTTGCAGCAGAGTAGATGTCCTCCATGTCCACTGCAGTCTTGGCTACCTTCTTCCTGTAGGTCTTCACTCTGATGAGAGAGAGGGTCTGTGACACAAGGTCACTCTTTTGAGGCTCAAGTGAGTGATTGATGCAGGTCAAGTGTAGGGCCAGACCAATATATCCAAAGAAAACCACAATTCAAAAAAATGCATGCACCCCAATGTTTATTGCAGCACTATTTAAAATAGCCCGGACATGGAAGTAACCTAAATGTGCCTTGGCAGACGAATGGATAAAGAAGTTGTGGTGCCTATAAGCTATGGAATATTGCATGCATGCATGCTAAGTCGCTTCAGTCGTGTCCAGCTGTTTGCGACCCTATGGACTGTAGCCTGCCTGGCTCTTCTTCCATGGGATTCTCCAGGCAAGAATACTGGAATGGGTTGCTGTGCCCTCCTCTAGGGGATCTTCCTGACCCAGGGATTGAATCCATGTATCTTACGTCTTCTGCATTGGAAAGTGGGTTCTTTACCACTAGCACCACCTGAGAAGCCCTACAATGGAATATTACTGGCCATAAAAAAAAATGAAATGCCATTTTGCAGCAACATGGATGGACCTAGAGATTATCACGCTAAGTGAAGTAAGTCAGACAATTATCAGTTGCTTATTCATGTCTAACTCTTTGCAACCCCTTGGATTGTAAATCACTAAGCTCCTCCATCCATGGAATTCTCCAGGAAAGAATATTAGTGAGTTGCCATTTCCTTCTCCAGTGGATCTCCCTGACCCAGGGATCAAATTCAGCTCTCCTGCAGATTATTACCATCTGAGCCACTAGAGTAGCCTGAAGTCAAACAGAGAAAGACAAATATATGAAATCACATAAAAAAATCATATGAAATCTACAAAAAAAAAATGGCACAAATGAACTTATTCACAAAACAGAAATAGAGTCACAGGTGTAGAAAGCAAACTAATGGCTACCAGGGCAAAAAAGAGGGGGAGGGATAAGTTGTGACATTGGGATGGACATATACACAGTACTATGCATAAAACGGGCTTCCCTGGTGGCTCAGTGGTAAAGAATCTGCCTGCCAATGCAGGAGATGCAGGTTTGATCCTTGGGTTGGGAAGATCCCCTGGAGAAGGAAATGGTAACCCGCTTAGGTGTTCTTACCTGGAGAATCCCATGGACAGAGGGGCCTGGTGGGCTACAGTCCACGGAGCCCCAAGGAGTTGGCTATGACTTACAGACTGAGCACGAGCATGATGCATAAAATAGATAAGTAATAAGAAGCTACTGTACAGCACAGGGACTCTACTCAGTACTCTGTAATGACTCATGTGGGAAAAGGACCTAAAAAAGAGTGGATATAGGTGTATGCATAATGCATTCACTTTGATGTATACCCGAAATTAACACAGCACTATAAACCAACTATACTCCAATAAAAATTTTAAAAGGGTAGAGTAAGTCCAGGAGCCTTTATCATAAAACTGTAACAAGACCCCCCACCCCCACCCCGTCAGGTCCTGAATGTCTAGGACCAGGGCTGGGAGCACCGTCATGCCTGACTAGGTGGCTACTAGCTGGATTCTCATTACCCCTGCAACCCTGCCCTTGCTCTGGGGCCTCGAAATCCCTCCAGGCCCCTCTTCTCCTCCACTGGCCCACACCCAGCCCAGCTCACACGAAGAAGATGAGGCCGAAGCAGAGAATAAGCAGCATGGTGACACCAGCTCCCGCGATGGCCCCCTCGGTCACTCCTGCCCCCGTCCCCGATTCCCCTGCAGATGAGAGAGACACTTGGAGAGAATTCCAACCTTGACTCCTCTCCTCAGCACGCAGAGGGGTATCCCGCCCCTCACGTGCAGGGTCCAGCCCCTCGGTTCCCCCTCCCCTCTCAGAACCTCAGCCTTTTGCAGAAGGGTACGGTCTAAGCGGTACCACCTCTCCAGCCCACACTCTTCCAAGAAACTTCAGCTCTCCTTGGAGTCAGCTACTTCTCCATCCATGGTCTCTATGTAACAGACCCTATGCCCGGCCACAGCAGAACCATGAGGCTCTGAGCCCCGTGGACATTTCAGACAGACAGACAGACAGCGAGTCTTTGGGGATGCTGAAAGGCCTTGCCCCTCCTTCCTCCCAGGGTGGGTGTCTAAATCTGCTCGGGATGGCCTCTGTTGGCGCTGTCACTGAGTTCACAATGGTGTTTTGAGCCTCTAGAAGGAACTGGAAGAAGGAACCTTCTCAAACCTTCATATCAGATCCAGAGAGTGCTCCTGGCCCTGCCTGGCCAAGCCTCCTGGGACCCCAACACTCAAGATGAGGTATATCTGGACATTACTTGTCATTGATTGGATGGGCACTGCTGGGAGACTGCTGATGGGGCTCACTGTCCAGTTGTCCTGACCCGTGGGGCTAGAGCAATGAGGGGAGCACTGGGCTCCAGAGAGGGGTCAGCGGGAGGGCTGGGGGTGGGTGGGTGGTGCTGACAGTCAAAAAATGACCCAAAGTGACATTGGGGGCAATGAAACCACTCTGAGTGGCACTCTAATGGTGGATGCATGTCATTACATCTTTGTCCAAACCCATGAAATGTACCCCAGGTGGTACAATGGTAAAGAATCCATCTACCCATCCAGAAGACACAAGAGACGGAGGTTCCATCCCTGGATTGGGAAGATCCCCTGGAGGAGGAAATGGCAACCCATTCCAGTAGCCTCGGCTGGAAAATTCTATGGCCAGGAGGGCCTGGGCAGCTACAGTCCAGGCGGTGGCAAAGTGCTAGACATGACTGAGCACACGGGCACACACAAAGCGTGCCATGCCAAGAGTGAGCTCTCACGTCAATCATGGACTTTGGTTGAAAAGGATGTGTCAGTGGAAGTTCACTGTAACATGCACCCTAGGAGCGGGGGGATGTTGGTAAGGGAGAGGCTGTGTGTGTGTAAGAAAGTACAGGAAGGGCAGGGGAAGTCTCTTTATCTTCTGATCAGTTCTGCTGTGAACCTCAGTGTGTTCCTCAAAATGAAGTCTAATTCATTAAAAAAAAAAAAAGTCTTCCAAGGACTTCAGTGATTGGAGAAGAGCAAACAGCATGTTTAGAATGGGTGGGGAGGAGGGTGTGGGTCATTTGGCAAGACCAGAGTTGGAGGATATTGGGGACAAGACCTAATGGGGGCTTCTGTCTCAATGCAGGACCCCGCTCAAACCCCATCATTTAAATGTGGAAAGTACAGCTCTGAGCCAAGCTGACAGAGGCCCCACTCCAGTCAATGCCCCATGGTGGGGGGGGCGGGGGCGGGGCTATTTCCTACCTGTGCTGTCACCTGCGCAGATATTGCTTGGATTCTGTGAAGCACCTAGGACAGGAAGAGACCATTTCTGTCTTCAGTTGGGGGGGTGGGGAATGGAGTGAGATAAGTGTAGTCATCCCCTCCCCCCCACATAAACCCAGAAGCCACAAAAATCCAGCAAGGACAGGGCATATGTCCCTCTAGACCCCTCCTTAGCCAGGCCTCCAGGACAAGGGCACCTGGCATCCCCAGCCTGGTCCCCCTGCCCCCACACCCTCAGGCCCCCCGGGCATGCTCACCCCTCACTCACCGGTAACATTGAGCAGGATGGTCCGCTCCACCATTGCCCCGCTTCTGGGGAACTTCACCTGGCAGGTGAGCCTGGTGCCGTGGTCCTGGGGCCGTGGGGTGAGGGTGAGCACCGACGAGAAGGGGGTCCTGGGGCCCAGGGAGCTGGGGGCAGCTGATGTCCAGGAGAAGATGGGGGGCGTGGCCCGCTCACAGGCCCAGGACACGGAGCAGGTCAGGTTCTCGGGGCGGCCGGGCTCCAGGGCCCCCGGGCTGAGGACGTGGGGCTGGTGGGTGAGGGCTGGTGAGAGGAGTGGGAGACGGAGGATCAGGAGGCGGCTTTGAGGTGTGGCCCCCAGAGAAGCTTCAGGCTGCAGTCCAGCCCCTCCCTCTGAGCCCCCACCTGCTTTACCCCCAATGCCTTCCCAGGAGGGGCCCCCACCCCAGCCCTGCCCTGGGACCCCCACGACCCTCACTGTGGCCTATCCTAGATCCTCGGCTTACCTGTCACATTCAAGACGAACTGTTCAGGCGTGTAACTCCATTTGATAGTTCCTTTTTCTACACGAAAAGAGTAGGAACCGCTGTCGCTCTTCCTGGCGTCTCTGATCTCCAGGGAACAGTTGTTGTTCCTGGGGTCCCCAAGGAGGTGGAATCGGCCCTGGGTCTCCTCCTGAACTTGACGATCTAATTTGTTTGTGGCCACCGGGGCATCCAAGTCTACTTTGGCCCCTTCCCGGAACCAGAAGCCGTGAACAGGGATAGAAGGACTGAGGACCCTCGTGGCATAGGAGAAGGAGCAGGGCACGCGGACACACAGGCCCTCCTGCACCGACACGGACCGCTGCATCTTCAGCCAGTATCTCGGATCCTGAGCCAGGGACCCTGCGGGGAATCGAGGGTCAGCGGAGCCCCCGCCCCGCCCACCCCCGCGCCACCGTCCACTCACCCGCCCACAGCAGCGGCAGCAGCAGCAGCGGCAGCATGTCTGAGCCGGAGGGTGTCTGGGCGCCCTGTGTGTGAAAAGAGAAGGGGAAGGCGAGAAGGAGGTAGGGCTGCGGGGAGACCCGTGGGAGGCTGGGGGTGGGGGGGAGCACGAGCCTCTGTTCACAGAAGAGGAACTTCAGAGCCGGAGTTCCTCCTCCACCACACGCAGCGGACAGGACGCCCCTTAGCCCAGAGACCCCGGGGACCTGCCCAGAGAGGAGCAGACACGCAGGGGACCCCTGTCCTGACCCCCATCTCGGGCTCGTCCCTCCAGCACCAGAGCTTGGACCTGTGAGGACACCGAGGGCTGGGACTCAGGCGGTCTCCTAAGGTTCCCCCATCCGAGCTCCGCTGTCTACGCCAGCGCTGTTCAACTCCTCTCTTGATCCAGAGAGTCAGCCTCACGGAGACCCTCGGGTGGTCATTCCTGCCTGGTGCCGGGCTCTTTAAGGTCTGTGGGAGTGTCTGTAGCATCAGACAAGAAGGGACTCCTGGATGGAGTGAAGGCAGCAGCCTGCCATCCATTCATGCATCTCCCCAGCGGTGAGCACCTCGGGTGGTGACCTGGAGGCCAGAAGGGATCTGACTCACCTGGTCCCCGCCCAAGAGATGCCCCCGCCCGGGGCCCTCACTTCCTCCCCCGACACACAGCGCTGCCAGCTCTAGAGCTTTGTCACTGATGAGACTGCCATGAGTCCTGGCCGCATTCAGGGGTTTCTGAATTATGACATGGGATTTTTTAAAGAAAAAAGCTTCTACTATGCTCATTCACAAACTTTCAATTGCATTTTCAAAATAAAACTGTATAGCATCTTGCTTCACGTAAAACAAAGGGCAAACACATGTTCTGCGAGTCAGTGCAGACAAAACTTCTTTTAAATATGCACCAAAGGATTAATAGAGCTATTAGAATATTATAAGTATTAGAATATAGTTGACTTACAAGACTGTGTTAGTTTTAGTTGTACGGCAACATGATTTAGTTATATACATACATATACCCAATCTTGTTTAGATTTTTTTTTCCATATAGGTTATTACAGAATATTGAGGAGAGTTCCTTCTGCTCTACATTAAGTCCTTGTTGACTATCTCTTTTACAGATAGTAGCGTGTACATGAGGCTTCCCTGGTGGCTCAGTCGGTACAGAATCTACCTGCAACGCAGGAGACCTGGCTTCCATCCCTGGGTGTGAAAGATCCCCTGGTGGAGGGCATGGCAACCCACTCTAGTATTCTTGCCTGGAGAATCCCATGGACAGGGGAGCCTGGCAGGCTATAGTCACAGGGTTGCACAGAGTCAGACACCACTGAAGCGACCTAGTACACATGCATGCAGTGTGTATGTGTTAGTCCCAAACCCCTGATTTATCCCTCCCTCCACCTCCCTTCCCCTTAGGTGACCATAAATTTGTTTTCTATGTCTATAAGTCTGTTTCTATCTTATAAATACATTCATTTGTATTATTTTGTAGATTCCACATGTAAGTGATTTATATAATGTCAGTCTTTGACTTATTTTAATTTGATAATCTCTGGGTCCATCCATGTTGCTGCAAATGGCATTATTTCCTTTCATTTTATGCCTGAGTAATATTCCACTATATACATAGATCATTATCTTTTTCATCCATTTATCTATTGATAGACACTTAGGTTGCTTCCACATCTTGGCTATTGTGAATAGTGTTGATATGAACATGGGGCTGCATGTATCTTTTTGAATTAGAGCTTTCTCCAGGTCCAGGAGTGGGACTGCTGGATCCGATAGTAACTCTATTTTCGGTATTTTAAGGAAGCTCCATTGTGTTCTTCATAGTGGCTGCACTAGTTTACATTCCCACCAACAGTGTAGAAAGGTTCCCTTTTCTCCACACTCTCTCTAGCATTTACTACTTGTAGCCTTTTTTGTGAGTCTGGCCAGTAGCAGTTGATACCTCTTTGTGGTTTTGATTTGCATTTTCATGAAGATCCTTTTTAAATGAAGGTTCAGTCATATGACTGCTCTCCTCAAAGACTTCCAGATGCTGCCTTGGCCTGAAGCCCTCCCAAAGTCTGTACGGCCTCGGAGTCTGCAGCGACCCCCCAGCTCCTCCCCACACTCCTTGGCTTCCCTGTGCTGTCACACGCCAGCCTCTGGTTGCTTCCGCAGCATAGCACCGTGGCATCGGAGCTTTCACGCTCCCTGTCTCCCCTCCCACACGCCCACCGTCTTGGGGTAACTCCCTCAGATGAATGCAGAACCTGCTTTCTCACCATCATCAAGTCTGGTCTCAAACCTCACCTCTTGGATATACAAAATTGTCCCCCTAAATGTCATGTGGTCTTTCACTGGGTGATGCTTCTCTAAACACATACTACCATCCAACACTCTCAATTTTCCCCCTTATTTCCTTTTGTTTGTATCTTTGTTTCCAGAAGGACAGCTTCCTCATGATAAAGCTATAAAAAATAAACTTTACTATTGATGTGTTGGACCCCTGTGTTGGGAAGATCCGCTGGAGGAGGTCATGGCAACCCACTCCAGTATTCTTGCTTGGGAAATGCCATGGACAGAGGAGCCTGGCGGGCTACAGTCCATGGGGTCACAAAAGAGTTGGAAAGGATGGAGCATGCATGCCATGCCACACCATGGTTGATTTGCAATTTACAAAATGTTGTGTTAGTTTCTGCTATGCAGCAAAGTGATTCAGTTATGTCAGGGGAGTGTGTAATTTCCCCAGTTCTGGCTCGTTACCGCAAAAATTTGAAGTGACAGACATTAAAGCCTTCAGACAGACCGTGTTACAGCTTTCAGACAGATCAGTGTTACAGCTCTATGTTATAGCTCAGCTTTATTTAGAAAATAAGGAAAATACATCCTCGAGGCGTGAGGGCATGCGGACCCAAAAGACGTGAAGAGAAGAGTGAGCGAGAGAGAGCATGCACCCATGCGTGTGTGCAGAAGAGAGACACCCTCCCCTTAGGCCCTTTGGCTCCTCTTTTAATTGTTTTTTCTCCCCCTGGGACTGACCTATGTAAACTGGGCTAGCTAGGAATGCTGTTTGTTCTACCTGAGGTCCTCACTCAGGCCCTCAGACCTTCCTTTGTTCTATTTTCATGGGCTTTTCCCTTTCTTGTCTTTTAGTAACTGCTGTTCTGGACTCCTTTTTCCTATTCTAACTACCTAACAGGTATACATACGTATGTATTCTTTGTCAAATTCTTTTCCATAATAGTTTATCACAGGATGTTGAATATAATTCCCTGTGCTATGCAGTAGAATGAGGGTCTTGCTGTTTATCCATTCTATATATCACAGTTTGCATCTGCTAGCCACAAAATCCCAGTCCATCCGTCCCCCACCACCCCTTCTCCTAGGCAACCACAAATCTGTACCGTATACTCGATGGCAGATTTTTTAAAATATATATTTATTTACTTTTTTTTAATTTAGCTGTCTTAGTTGCCCATGCAGGATCTCTGGTTGCACCATGTGAACTTTTAGTTTCAGCATGTGGGATCTAGTTCCCCGACCCAGCATCAAACTCAGCTGACCTACTGGGAGGGAAGTCTTAGCCACTGAACCACCAGGGAAGTCCCAATGACACAGAATTTTGATGTTGTATTCACTGATGCCCACTGGGCACCTACCACAAGATGGCTTACAGTACATGTGCAGTAGTACTTTATGAATACTCTGCAATTAAACGTATGTGACTCTTCCAGCCAAAACCAGACAATGAAGTGCACACATACACACACACAGTGATGTTGAAGCCTGAGCCTGCAGGTTGCTCAGGACTCAGAGAGGCAGGGATGGGGAGGAAAGGGCGTTTCAGGAGAAGGCACTGCACATAGAGAGTCTCAGAGTCACATTCTGACCAGGCTGGGTGTGGAGATGTTGGGAGATGCAGACAGAGGGCTAATCTGTGTGGACAGTCAGCATGGAAGGCCCACCAGGGCTTCGAATCCAGCCTGCGGTGTGGGCCCCTCCGTCCCCTGAGTGGGGAGGAAACACAGCTACTCCGACTCTGTGGGAAGTGGATGGGAACCGTCTCTGGTGAGTCCTCTGACCCAAGGGCTGTGTTTCCCAGTGAGAGGAAGCAGGAGGTGGGTAGGTTCAGTGACTCAGGGAAGAGATGAGGCTGCTGGAAGGACCAGGGTCAGGACCGGGAGGAGACGGGCTTCAAGATGAGCTGTGCTTAGGAGGAAGGTTGGGGAGCACTTAGTGAATTGTTGGATCCAAGAAGAGGGAAGGGGGTGATGAAAGGGGGGAAAGCCTGCCCCCTCCCCAACATCTGGGCTTAAAGCTGCCTTGTCATCAGTGTGACAGGGAGCCAAGCAGAGAAGTGAGTTTGGGGAGGAAGATGGCAGCTCTATTTCAGCCACGCTGAGCCGGGCAATCCTGAAGGTCATCCTGGGGGAGTGTGCAGTGTGATGTTGGGCAGTGAGATGCCTGCATCACTCACCTGAAGGGTTAACCTGGGATGGTGGTTGCATGTGAGGTGCCCCCTGCCGGCCTGGCTGTCTTCCTCCTGCAGGACCTCCCGCTGAGAGAAGAAGAGACCAGGCCCTTTCACTCTGACCAGAACAGGGTGCAGCTGGGCAGCAGACTCACCCAACCTTGACTCCAGACAGAGAACAGCCCATACCCCAGGGGAACCCTAAGCACTGCCAACCCCCACCCCTCCTTCCCGTCAGCCTCCTGCTGGCCCTGCCCCACCCCCGGTGGTGCTGGTTCAAGGCTGCAGCCCCCTGCACCCTGCCCTCCCCACCCCTCCCCTCTCCCGGGGCAGTGCTCACAGCAGGGCCAGAAGGCAGAGGAAGAGGAGTGCGATCTTGACAGCCACTTCCCAGAAGGCCACGAGGACTGGCAGGGACAGAGTAAAGGAACAAAGTAGGTGATTAAATCGTTACTCCCACTAGGGGATCGTAGGTAAAGAAGAAGGTATGAGCGACCCTGCAAGTTAATGGACACTCAAGGGAGCAGTCTTGCTTAGCAACAAAACCAGGAGCTGCAGCATGAGACGTGGCCCCAAACAATGAAATGACCGAGGGATGAGATCCCACACCATGCCCAGCAAGCTCAGTGAATGAGCCCTAGGATGTGCTGTCTGCACACACACAAATAATAACTTATGGAGAGAGGACCCTTCGAAGTGAAAGACCCTCACAGTACTGAGACGTGAATTTTCCATGATGCCACGGCAGCCCCAGCTTGACCATGTGGGGACAAGCAGACTCCCCAGCATGATGTGGAAGGGGACCTAGTGAGGGAATGTGACATCTACTCAAGAATGAAGAAGGAGCTGAACTTCTCCCTGTTTCCACCTTTCCTTTTTTATGAGACTTAAACCACTGAGATCTGGGGGCACAGCACTCTCTGGAAATTCGGCTTCTAAGCCTCCTCAGCATCCTGTTCTAATAAATCACTTCTTGTCCGTGACTTTGCCTCTCGATGAATTCTTTCTGTGCTGAGTCATAAAGAACCCGAGCTCATTGGAGCCCCCCAAGACGCCACCTGTGGTCTCAGCACCACCTTGCCACACGCCCTGACTGCCCTGCAGGAAAGTGGGACCAGGACAAATTCACCTGCTGGACCTCATCCTGCCTCCTTCCTCTTCCACGAGGACTCCAGGCCTTCTTGACTCACTGGATGCCAGACCCCATGTGCCCACGGCTCACCCCATCCCCATGCCCTTACCGTCCAGCAGGTGAATGGGGGGGGGGTGCAGAAAATGCATGAGTTGGACTTCATGAAAATGAAAAATTCTGTTTGTCAATTGACACTACTGAGAAAGTGAAAAGCCAACCATGTAATGGGAGAAAATATTTCCACATCATAGATTTGATATGTATGTAGTACCCAGCCTATATTAAAAACATCTTACAATTCAACAACAAAAAGACAGACATTGCAATTTGAAAAATGGAACAATGGATTAAAAATTTTCTCCAAATGACAAATAATTTCGTGTTGAAAAAGGAATAACATCATTACTCACTTCATAAACATAATTTAAATCATGTTGAGATATTTCTTCACACCGAAATTTCTTTTGCAGTTTTAAAGGAAAATAACAATATCAACAAGGATCTGGAGAAATTGGAACCAACATATATTGGTGGTAGGAACATAAAATGGTCCTGCCAGTGTGAAAAACAGCTGACATTTCCTCAGAAATTTAAATGTAGAATCTACCATTTGACCCAGAAATTTCACTCTTAGGTATATGCCCAAGAAAACTGCAGCCAATTATATATATATGTGTGTGTGTGTGTGTGTATATATATATATAGCAACATTCATAGCAGCATTGTAATAACCCCAGAGTAGAAATAACCCAGATGTCCATCCATTGCTAAACAGATAAACAGAAGCTGGTCCATCCATGCAATGAAATATTATTCAGACAAAAAGAAATTGATACTGATACACTTTTAATAAGTGATCCTGGAAAATGTTTTTTATGAGAAACGAGCCACATGGAAAAAGCCACAGTCTTGTAACATTCCATTTGTATGAAATGTCCCCTATAGGCAGATCCATGGACATGGACAGCAGGTCAGTGGTTGCCCAGGGCTGGGGAGGACAGTGTGGTGAGTGACTACTTCATGGGCACCAGGCTTCCCTCTGGGATGATGAAAATCTGAGATGGATGGATTTAGGGAGTGGTGAGACTTGTACATAGCGAACATTCTCGAGGCCAAATGTTGTCTGTTTTCAACTGGCTAAAATGGTCGATTTTATTTTATCTGATTTTTCCTCAATTAAAATAATGCATTTAAATAAGCACTGCCATATAGAGATGCCAGTTTTCACCTGGTATGAACAAAGAGCAAAAGGTTTCACCATATATGGCCGTGGTGAATACAAACGCTTTCAAAATATCTGACCCATGAAAACATGCATAAGTTACAAGCTATTGGGAGAAAATAAACAGCAGAGCTGGAGGAGTCAGGTGGTGGATGGTGAGACGCTTTGAGGGGTGGATTCTGCCCTGGGGATGTCGCCCTGCTCCTGGGGAGCAGAAGAGGAAGTGGACAAGGCCAGGGGAGTGAGGGGCCAGTGGGGACAGCTGGGCAGAGTGGCCATGGGGGCAGAGGAGGGGCAGGGACCACTGGGCTCACCCACTGGGGGGCTCCGGTCACTGGGGTGGATCCAGAGAGAGGCAGGGAACAGCAGAGCCCAGCCCAGCCCTGAGCCAGAAGCAGGCTCACCCCCAACAGCCTAGGAGGGGCCCACCTTCATACCTGTGCTGTTTCCTTGGAAGTCTCTGGTCACTGAGCTCTGTGGAGTACCTGGGACGGGAAGAGAGGATTTCCTTCCTCAGCGGGAGGACTGGGATGACTGAAGTGTAGTGATCCTATCCATGCCCCTCCACTCAGATCTGCAGAACCCAGGAGGGACAGGCATATATCCCTCTAGCCCCCTCCTTAGCTGGGCTTCCAGAACAAGAGCACCTCGCATCTCCCGCCTGCCCCCACACACTCAGGCCCCCCAGGCATGCTCACCCCTCACTCACAGGTGACATTGAGCAGGATGGTCCGCTCCACCACCACCCCGCTTCTGGGGAACTTCACCTGGCAGGTGAGCCTGGTTCCATGGTCCTGGGGCCGTGGGGTGAGGGTGAGCACCGACAAGAAGGGGGTCCTGGGGCCCAGGGAGCTGGGGGCAGCTGACGATCAGGAGAAGATGGGGGGCATGGCCCGCTCGCAGGCCCAGGGCACGGAGCAGGTCAGGTTCCCGGGGCGGCCGGGCTCCAGGGCCCCCGGGCTGAGGACATGGGGCTGGTGGGTGAGGGCTGGTGAGAGGAGGGGAGAGACGGGGGATCGGGAGGAGGCTTTGAGGTGTGGCCCCCAGAGAAGCTTCAGGCTGCAGTCCAGCCCCTCCCTCTGAGCCCCCACCTGCTTTACCCTCAACGCCTTCCCAGGAGGGGCCCCCACCCCAGCCCTGCCCTGTGGCCCCACTGTGGCCTCTTCTAGATCCATGGCTTACCTGTCACATTCAAGACGAACTGTTCAGACATATAACTCCATTTGATATTTCCTTTTTCCACACGAAAAAAGTAGGAACCGCTGTCGCTCTTCCTGGCGTCTCTGATCTCCAGGGAGCACTTGTTGTTCCTAGGGTCCCCAAGGAGGTGGAATCGGCCCTGGGTCTCCTCCTGAACTTCACGATCTAATTTGTTTGTGGCCACCGGGGCATTCGAGTCTACTTTGGCCCCTTCCCGGAACCAGAAGCCGTGAACAGGGCTAGAAGCACTGAGGACGTCCGTGGCATAGGAGAAGGAGCAGGGCACGCGGACACACAGGCCCTCCTGCACCGACACGGACCGCTGCATCTTCAGCCAGTATCTCGGATCCTGAGCCAGGGACCCTGCGGGGAATCGAGGGTCAGCGGAGCCCCCGCCCCGCCCACCCCCGCGCCACCGTCCACTCACCCGCCCACAGCAGCGGCAGCAGCAGCGGCAGCATGTCTGAGCCGGAGGGTGTCTGGGCGCCCTGTGTGTGAAAAGAGAAGGGGAAGGCGAGAAGGAGGTAGGGCTGCGGGGAGACCCGTGGGAGGCTGGGGGGGGGGGGGTGTGGCACGAGCCTCTATTCACAGAAGAGGAACTTCAGAGCCGGCGTTCCTCCTCCACCACACACAGCGGACAGGATGCCCCTCCGCCCAGAGACCCCGGAGACTTGCCCAGAGAGGAGCAGACACGCACGGGACCCCTGTCCTGACCCCCATCTCGGGCTCATCCATCCAGCAGTGCGACAGGGACGAGGAATGTGGCTTATGAACCTCCAGTCCTCTGGAATTTGGTGGAGGCTCCTCCTGACCTGTCATGGGTGCACCAGGGGTTCTGCAGACCTCAGAGGCATGTGGGTGGTGGGAGGATGTGGTAGATGTCTCGATGGCTAAGTCCTTCTGCCCTGGCCAGGGAGGGTCACCCTGTTGTCCAGACCAGTGGTTCTTACCCCTGCCCCAAAACGCCAGGGGAGATTGGATATTGGGTGAAACTGGCATTCGATGGGTGTGGGCAAGCCCAGGGAAGCTTCCTAACATGCTATACTCTACCCCCAGTCCCTACTCCTGCGACAGAAACCATCCAGCCCCAAAGTCAACAGTGTTGGGACTGAGAAACCCTAGTCCAGACCCTAGAGGTCCTTAGTTCCTCCGGGTGTGGAACTGACATTGAGTAAGAGCCTTTCCCAGAGACAGACTGCCCCACGTCCCCTGCCTCTCATTTGTAAAAGAAAGTTTTAGCCTCCTAAAGTGAACATGAAACTGTTAGTCACTCAGTCATATCTAATTTTGCACCCCATGGACTGTAGCATGCCAGGCTTCCCTGTCCTTCACCATCTCTTTGAGGTTGATCAAACTCATGTTCATCGAATTGGTGATGCCATCCAACCATCTCATCCTCTGTTGTCCCCTTCTCCTCCTGCCCTCAGTCTTTCCCAGCATCAGGGTCTTCTTCAAGGAGTCAATTCTTTTCATCAGGTGGGCACAGTAGAGGGAGTGGGAAGGGCCAAGCTCTTTTCTGGGATTGTCTGATGTCTAGGTTCCCTCTTTCAAACAACCAGTAGCCCTGTGAGCAAGAGGAAGTTCTGACAGAAGTGTGCGTGTATGTGTGTGCATGTACAGAAGAGGAACCTCAGACCTTTTCTCATCACAGCTTGGCAGTCTTGAGAAATGGTGCTCATTTACCCATTTTTCAGAGAGATGCTGCAGTCCAGAGAAGGCAAAGAACAACCCAAGACACTTGGGAAGCTGGGACCTGCTGCCCCTGCTCCTGGCTGCCTCCCCGCATCCTGTCCTTTGGAAACTGCCCTGGTACCAGGGGCTTCCCTCATAGCTCAGTAGGTAAAGAATCTGCCTGCAATGCAGGAGACCCAGGTTCGATTCCTGGGTCGGGAAGATCCCCTGGAGAAGGAAATGGCAACCTACTCCAGTATTTTGCCTGGAGAATCCTATGGATAGAGAAGCCTGGCAGGCTACATTCCCTGGGCTCACAATGTTGTAGGCACTCTTTCCAGAAATAAACTCACTCAGAAGGACATTGCAGATATTGGAGTGCACAGGCGGGACCAAGACAGAGTCTCCTCTTAGCCAAGGATGCTGACCAGTTTTTGTGAAAACCTTATATACCCTAAGTGTACGTGCCCAAACCTACCTCCCCAAATTCTCTGAAACTAGTCTGAACAAAGGAAAAGAAAGATACAATCAAAGTTAACCCTTGATTCTTATGCCTTAAGCCTAGGTAGTTAACAGTGGACCATTATCAATAGGCCTGTGGTCATACCCCAATAAGCATAATAGAATGTATGATTCTATTCAGTTATACAGATAATTAGGGTATTCTTTTAGGGGACAGAGAGCCCTGGGACTCTTCCTTCCGGGGGCCTGTTTTTCCAGTTGCTGTGTCATTTTCATAGATCCTGGGCACATAGTTCAAAGTCCACAGTCCGGCCCCAGATGGAGTCCTGCTTTCAAGATGGAGCCTTCACTTGCATAAAAGAATCACTTGCAGTAAGGAATTTACTTATGGTTGGAAGGGATGCCCACAACATATGAGTGTTAGGAACAACAGTGTCAAAGTACAGCAATTCTGTTTATCCCTTGAAGACCTGGGACAGACCTTCATCCTCAGTGCCAAAATGGCAGTGTTAACAGGGACTGGTACAAAGGCTTTGAGCCTTGTAATCTTCTGTGATGGCCTTCAAGCCTTGAAGGACTTCTTGGGCATGTGCGCCAAGGTTCGTGAGTTGCGGCCAACTCTCTGCACCTCTATGTGCCATAGCCCACCAGGCTGCTCTGTCCAAGGGATTCTCCAGGCAAGAATACTGGAGTGGGTTGCCATGTCCTCCTCCTGGGGATCTTCCCAACCTAGGGATCGAATGTGACACCTGGGAAGCACTGAAGGTCTTCTTGCTTATAGGATATTAATTCTGAGAAGCAATTCTGAGAGCTCTATTTGAATTTTTAAAGTCTTTATGTATTTTTAAAATTTATTCATTTATTTGGCTGTGCTGGGTCTTCACTGCTGCGTGGGCTTTTCTCTAGTTATGGTGAGTGGGGGCTTCTCTAGCTGGGGGGCACTGGCTTCTCATTGAGCAGCCTTCTCTTGTTGCAGAGCACAGGCTCAGTACTTGTGGCTCTTGGGCTTAGTTGCTCCCCAGCATGTGGGATCTTCCAAGATCAGGGATTGAACCAGTGTCTCCTACATTGGCAGGTGGATTCTTTACCCCTGAGTCACCAGGGAGACCCTAAAAGTCTTTAATGAATTTGTTGCAACATTGCTTCCGTTTCATGGCTTGTTTTTTTGACTGTTGAGGCACATGGGATTCCAGCTCCCTGACCGGGGATTAAACCTGCATCTCCTGCATTGGAAGGTGAAGTCTTAACCACTGGACTACTTCCTAAGGGTCACTGGATTTTGGTGGGAAGTGTACTGTGACTTATCAGTTGGAGATTTTGCCCAGGAGGAGGGTAGCTGATTCCATAGAGATAATTGATCAGTGTTTCCAGGTTCAGCTTTAGCTTTGTCAGAGATGGAACAAGGATAAGATGTCAAAGGCTCATTTAATTCACTTGGTTGGCTGCTGTCAAATTCTACTACTACAGTCAAATTCTAGAATTAGTTTCCCCTTTGGAAGAAAGATATGACAGCGTGATACTTCTTTAAGGAGTCTCAACCTGATGAATACATAGGGTGGAGGAACAAAGGAGAAAAGGGTGAGCACCTCAAAGGTCTAAACAGAGGGAACAGGTTCAGAGGCAAGAGTCTCTTGGGGTTCACTGGAGATCCCCACTGTTTGGATGATTTTAGTACTCAAGGCAGGGGCTGTTTTATGATAGTGGGTTGAGCACCAAATGTGTATCTACAGTGTGAATTAGGACCAGAGAGGTTTACTCCCAATCTAGAGAAGTATTTCTCAAATCAGTGAAGAGGGAGAAAGGGGGAAGAGGCCCTATAGCTCCTCAGTGCTCTGTCATTGAGAATTCGGAGCAAAAACGCAACTTAAGACTTTTAATTTATGACAATCCTTTCCAATGTCCTGGGTTTTTTTTTTTTTTTTTTAATAAGAGCAGAAACAAGGAGGGTCTTGCTTTCATTGAGGGGTCTTCAATGGCTAGAGTTAAAGATGAAGAATTTGGGAGGAGGTCTTCCTTTTAAGGAACTCCTCTAGAGAGTGAGAGAGCTGTTTTTCCAGATTAGCTAAGTCTTCAACAGCACTTACCACCCCATTCTGGTCCTTTTTATGAGAAAGAAAGGTCCCAGTTCAGCCCATTAGCAAACATAGAGTTAAAAGCTACCTGGATGGAATCAACATCTGAAGGAAGATCAGGATATCCTTCAAAATAACCTGAAGCTGATTGTGATAGTCATAAATGTAAGTTGAGTGCAGAGAAAAAGAGAGTGAGCCAGGCAGTCAGGCAAGAAAAGGGAAATTTATTAGAGGGAAACGAGAGGGTGAGTGGCTCCTAAGGAGAACCAGCGTCCTCCCTTTCTGATGGAGTCCTTCTTATACCCCACCAATGAAAAATTCCCTGAAGGGATGGTCATGTAGCCAGAGGTCTGGAATCTGGTGGTCTCGCAGTTTTGAGACGATAGGCTCCAGTGAGATAACAGGATGCCATTTGGGCAATTTCAGTCTCACTGATCACTGTGCTTTATTCTTTGTTTCCGAGGTCAACATAAGGAGCCATCTTATCAGTGAGACCCCACGTGGGCCCTATCAATAAACAGGTTCATCAGATTTTTGCGTGCAAGCCTGAATTTTGTCCAATCAACAGGCTTTGGGAAAACCCTAGGAATCACATGAAGTGGCCCAGTGATTGGCCAAGCCTGACCACATATTAAATTAGCAGGCTGGCCTCCTCACAGTAATCCTAGAGACCTTTCAGGCTTTGCCCAATTAGTGGCTTTCACCCAATGGTGGAGTCACTGGCAAGCCTTCACTTATAAGCATATGAACTAACTGATGAGTTGGTGAAACCAGGGTGATAAGTTAGGCTGACTGTATTGAAGGGTGTCCACTTAAAGCAAAACACAGAGCATCTAAGTTTTATTCAGGGTCTCCCTGAGGACTGTAACCTGGGAGATAGCTCTGAGGAACTGCTCCAAAGAGGCAGAGGGGGAGGCAGTGCGTATTTGAATTTGGGGACTGGGAGAGATGTGTCATCAAGCATACATCTTAGTAACTGATCACTGCTCATCACAAAGAACAGATATACCAAGTTAACGATTTTAGAGTTTTTTTTTCTTTTTTAGTATGACTGATGCTGAAGTCTGAGATCACTGAAATTCTTTCTGAGCTATGCATCTTGGGGCCTGATTATCCAAAGCACAGAGTACCTCATCCTGAATTCCTCTCAGGGTGCACTGTTGGTGGGAGACTTCAGCAGGTAGTGACTGAAAACCCTTGTACAACTAGGTGATGAGTGACGCTGTTTGTTCTCCTTTTGGTCAAGGTGGTCCAATTCTGTTTTAAGAAAAGTAGGCTGGGATATCAAAAATTCCACAAAATGGTCACTGATATTTTAATTGCCGCATGTCCAAGGTCCTTTCTTGTGGGTATCAAGTCCTAAAGATAATCGCCCTCTCAGAAGAGTGTCTCCTCCTCAGCCCCTCCCACCGTGTGGTTCAGAGTCCATCCCTGAGCAGGAAAGGGGTGGAGACCACAGCTCAGAGCCTGAGATGATGCAGGTCTATAACAGGGCACAGGAAGCATCCGGGTCCCTGGAGAGATCCCTCCAGCAGGAGGACCAGAGTGACTCATGGACCCTTCCAGACCCAGGTGCAGACTCTGGAGAAAACTAGTCCTCGTGGGTAAGAGAGTCGGGCTAGCGTGATGGGGGGCGGGGGGCTGGGGGAGAAGGGAGTGACCTAGGACCCTCAGTAGAACTTTCATGAACTCACACACCTGGACACATGGCTTGCCCAAGACACACACACACACACACACACACACACACACACACACAGACCAGATAGCATTCATCTCTACCCACCACAAAGCGTGATGAAATTGAACCCCAGCACACAACTCTCAGCAATCACTTCCTCTGGATTCACCTCCTCTGCTCTGATCCCCTCCATTGCATCTCTGGTAGGACCCCTCCCAACCCCTCACTTTCCCCCAAAGCACTCTGCTTCCTCCTGATACTGACCACTCTCGTGTTTCCCTGGTGACCATGTACACTGTCCTCCAAAACCTCTAGGGTCCACACCTGGAACTCTAGGGGGTGGGGTCTTTGCTGTCTTTGCCTCCTCCATGGGGGAGGTTCCCAGAGCAGCAGACGCCTGCCAAGATAACAGATCCCCAACGCCATTCATTTCATGCCACTGAACCTATACGGTAAATCAAAGACAGTGCAAATCCTCTTGGGGGAGTTTAATCCAACCAGATAACCATTCTCAGCCCTCCTGCTGGGTTCCACCTTGACCTCCGGGGAGCTGGGACACAGAAGTGGGTCAACAAGGAAGATGGACATGGGGAGGAGAGAGCTAGGGTGCCAGGGACATAGACGTGGGGAAGAGCATGTGCAAAAACCCAAGTCAGAAGAAAGTGAAGTTGGTCAAGAGAGATCTGTATGTGTGATTGGGACACACAGTCTTCAGATGAATGAATGAATACATGAGTGAGTGAATAAAGGTGGTAAAGTAGGGTAGATGTGACTCAAAAAGAGCCTACATTGGGTCATAAAGACCAGTTCGTTCTCTAAGAGTGTGACGGCACTGGGGAGCCATGGAAGATACATAAGCAGAGGGAGAGCAGGGTCACCTGTGGGGCTTCTTAAGGATCCACAAAACTGACCTTTGAGGATGGACTGGAGGCTGAGTATCCAGGGAGGAGGCCAGCCTGGAAACGGATGATAAAAGAATGGACCAGGGCAGGGGCTGAGGTGATGGAGAGAAGGAGACAGGGTGGGGGGTCCTTCAGAGCTAGAAACCCATGGCCTGTTCACCAGTGTCTCTGTGGATCATCGCTTGTGGGTATAAACCTGTGTATGTGTGTCTTTTTCTGTTTGTCTTCCTCAGCCAGTCTGCTGGCCTGTGGGATCACCCAGGCCTCCAGCCAAATGTACATCAGCCCAGACCCATTCACAGGTTTGAAGGGATTCCAGAGCCTCCTGACTGTCAACAATGCCCCTAAAGATGTTCAGGAATATAGTTGGCACCGGGGTGCAAATGACACTGAGGAAAATCTGATTATCAGCTGCAATACCACATCTCACTCCCAGCAGAATGGGCCCATGTACAGTGGCCGGGAAACAGTGTCCCATACAGGTGCCCTGCTGATCAAGGATTCTCAATTAAATGACACAGGGAACTACACCATGCGGGCGGCTGCCATCAATGACACCCAGAGAGCAACTGTCTGGCTCGAAGTTCGAGGTGAGTGGGCAGCTGCCCCACTGCCCAACTGCACTCAGTTGAATATGGAGGTCTGGGGAGTGGTGGTCCCTGGAGCTCACAGTGTCTAGTCTCCACCTGCCCTCAGATGACACTGGGAGTCTTGGTGCATGGTCGTCTAGCTTCTCCCCAGGGACAGGACCCTCACCATGTTTGAGGGCTCCAGGTTCCCTCTCAGTGTACTAGTTATCTCTGGCTGCATGACAAATAGGACCAATAGCCTCAAGCTTAGTAGCTTAAAAGGACATTTACTTCTGTGAGTCAGAAGTCCTGGCATGGCTCAGCCATTTCCAGTGCTGAGACTCACAAAGTGTCAGCCGGGGCTAGGTTCTTATGGGTGGCTCTGTCCATAGGATTTCACATCATGGCTCTTTGTCTCTTCAAGGTCAAAAACAGTCTCTCTCTCTAGACTGCTGAGAAGGAACCTTATATAACAATGGGTAAAGAATACACCCGCAATCCAGGAAACTCAGGAGATGTGGGTTCAATCCCTGGGTCAGGAACATGGATGAGGGCATGGCAACCTACTCCAGTATTCTTGCCTGGGAAGTCCCATGGACAGAGGACCCTGGCAGGCTAGAGGCGGACACGATTCAGAGGCTGAGCACTCATAGACACACAATGATGGGAGTGACATCCCATCGCCTTCGCCATCTTCTATAGGCTACAAGAAAGTCACAAGTTCTACAGGCATTGAGGGGGTGGGATTATACAGGGCTTACACTAGGGAGTGGAGATCGTGGAGTCATCTTGGAATTCTGTCTCCTCCCCTGAGCTCCAGGGGGCTCCACAGGGCTAGGGCAGGACAGTGTGGATTTTGAAGACTGAAAGACTTTTGTTTACCTCTGACTCTGTATATACCAAATCGCCTTAGTCTTCCCTCTCTGACCCTCTTGTCAGTAGAATCAGAGACAGCGTGGTCTGTTGTAAGGTTAGAGGAAGTATTTGTAAAGGGAAATGGGACTCGGATAGTAGGAGGAATTGTATGGAGAGCACAGACCATTTCTCAGTCCATACAACCCGTGGTTCCATGGATGGAGGATCCAAGTTTTATAGAAATAACCACATGACAACATGCCTATGGGAAGAACTCACCATTATTGCGATGAACCGCTAGAGGGATGGCTCGGCCTATAGGACCACAAGCTCAGGGGATCGCCTGCATCTCGACTACCTCGTGCCCACTCCTTGCCTCCCTGTCTGCCTCAGCCTGAGATCCTAGATCCCATCTTACAACTCTGGGCTTCTTCCCAGCCTGCTCTGACTCTGGAGAGGAATAGAGCTTGGAGAGGTACATCCAACCCCCAATCTTCTCCTTCTTTCTTCACCCAGTGTTTGAAACCCCAGGCATCTCAGTCAACACCAGCTACGCAGTACTGAATGTGGACTCCATGGCTGCCATCTGCCAGACCAATGACACAAATGTCCAGTGGTATGTAGGCTACACACAGGTGTCCAGCTACAAATGCATGACCATCTCTCCAGACACTAAGACCCTCATCATCGAAAGGGTCAGGAGCAGCGACTCACCCCTGTAATGTGGGATCCAAGTCTTCTCAGAGATTATTAAGAAAAGCGAACCGGTCTATCTGACAGTGACCTGTGAGTGTCATGGGAGGGAAGGGTGGTCACTCACAGACCTGTGAGTCCCATGGGTCATGGGAGGGAAGGAAGCCAAGCTGGTCTCAGGGTCTCCCAGAAAGTGTGGCATGAGACACCATGAAGACAGCTGTCCTGGCTTCAGATCCCAGCTCTGTCTGTTTTAAGCTTTGGACTTCAGAATTATCCTCACTGCTCACAACCCCAGTCCACTCAATTTAAACTGAGGGCCCTAATCCCTACTTGTCAGACAAGAAATATTATGAATGCATACACATCTAGCTTTTGTGTAAAGAAGGGACTGAGTGCATGCTCAGTCACATCATATTCTTTGCGACCCCATGGAATCCATGGGATTCTCCAGGCAAGACTACTGGAGTGGGTTATCATTCCCTTCTCCAGGGGACCTTCCCAACCCAGGGATCGAACCTGGGTCTCCTGCATTGCCGGTGGATTCTTTACATTCTGAACCACCAGAGAAGTCTGTCTGCTCCTACTCTACACCTATTTTATTGTGACATGAAAGGCAGCCAGACTGCTGGCCTGTAGTAAGTCTCCATAACAGAAGATACTGTGATAACTCTCATTGTTGGCCCAGCTGCCTTCATGGGGTGGGTCTGGTGATCCACTTGGGACAAAGAGTGGGGACACCCTTGGTAGGAGGGAGACTTCCTGTGAATTGAGAGGAGACAGGACCCCCAGCAGTCAGAAGCATAGTCCGGGTGGCCTGCCATGTCTCTGCAGATGGACCCTCCTATGCAACAATCTTCAGCACGCCCGTTAACTACCAGGGCATCCTGCCTGCTGAGATTGGCTCCCAAGTGAAGATGGAGTGTTTTTCTGATGGCAGACCGCAAGTCATGTACCGCTGGATCCACAACATCTCTGTTCTGAGCTTCTCAGAGAAGAACATCACCCTCCCGAGTCTGACCTGGGACCAGATGGGCAGACACAGGTGCATCACGGAGAACTCCGCCACCCACAAGGTCTTGTACGATGAAGTCCAGGTCTAGACCCACGTGCCCAGTGAGTGCAGCAGCTGCCCCTTGCTCTCTCCAAACCAGCCACTCTCATGCCTCTGCCTATGCAGTACTTGTCATCAGAAATGCCCTCTTCACTGTGTGTTGCCACCCTCACGATGGTCAGAAGTCCCCCCAGACTCCCAGTTCCAAGTCCAAACTGCCTCCTTTATGAAGCCCCTGGAGTCCTCAGGCCAGAGTTGGAGTGAATTTCAGGGATGCAGGACCAGTCAACAGTGACTAAGCACTTACTCTGTGCCAGTAGCCACCATTCTAACCTGGGTGACCCTCCAGTCTCCCTACAGAGTAAGTGACATTTATCAGCATCACCTCCATTCTTACGGGTGAGCAAAGGGAGCCACAGAGAGTTTGGGTGCTTTGTTCAAGGCTCCAGTTCTAATGGGCAGAGGAGGCAAGATACGAACCCTGGCCGTCTGACCTCATACCCTCTGCCCTCCACAGATCCTCGGGGCTGCTCTGAGATGAGGAGGAGCAAACATGCCAGGGGGAGGTGACGCAGGGGAGGTGGGGAGCTCTCCATGGTGTGGCCTCTGAAGCTGGTTAGGAAGGAGTCTGCATGTGGGGGAGGCACCTATTCAGGGACCCCACGTCCAATCCTCTACACCACAGAGAGAGATGGACAGGCTTGGGAGAGAGCAGGCATGCAGGGCCGTGAAGAGCAGGCACACTGGAGCCCAGTGACCTGAGATCAAATCCCAGCTCTGCCGCTGCCCTTCTGCGTGAACAGGGGCAGCAGCGTCACCTCTCTGAGCCCCAGTTTCCCCTTTGCAGTTTGATAGTGAGGGTTCTAGTTGATGGGGTTGCTGCATGAGGGACATCAGACAGGGCACGAGAAGCTGTCAGCCTGGCTCATCCCAGAGAATGAGGTGAGCAGACATTGAATGGGGTCTGGAGACATTTCAGTCCCTCCGCACTATTTACTAAGCATCGAATGATACAGTTTTTGTGTATGTATGATGCTTCATTTCATGCCATTTGACATCTTCTGCACTGTTAAACTTCAGGAGGACAGAGGCTGGGCAAGTTCTTTGATCACCAATGTGTTTTTAACACGGTGCCAGGCATACAGTTGGAGCTCAGTGAATGAATCACCCTGGAATGAGTTCATGACCCTGCGTATGCAGCACTCCCTACCCTGGCACTATCTCTCTCCCCTGATGTGGGTTGAAGCTTTTCCAGAGCAGTTATTGATGCCTGTTGTGAATCTGGATGTCTCAATGTTTAATTCTCAACTGTCCACCAGTTAGAATTCCCAGCTAACTCCCAGCTAGTATGTCAGCCCCATAAGGGCGGGAAGTTTGTTTTGTTCACTGCTGAGCCCATAGTACCCGAAACACTATTGCACATAGTAAGTACTCATAAGTCTCCAAGGAACGGATGTGTGGGTGAATGAAGGGATGCTCAAATGGTGGTCCTGACCTCTGTGCCTCTTCTCCTAGGGCTTATCCAAGGGGTCAGCATCTCAGCACCCTTCCTGGCATTCCTCATCATGGGGTCAGTCGTGGGCAGTGTCATCATCTGCGGATATCTGCTTCTCAGTGTGATCAAATGTTACTCCACCAGGTACCAGAGGCCCCGGGTCTAGGCATTAGAATATTCTCCTGGGGGCTCAAACTGTACTGGTTTGAGGACTGGGGGAGTAGATGTTAAAAATGGCAGCATAATGGAGACAACAGTGATAGTGGTTATGACAGTGATAATGGTGGAAATTATAAGAACAATGGTGATAATGATGGTGATGGTGGTGCTGTGTGGTGATGATGGTGAAGATTTGAGAAGATATGTTCTTCATGTCATTTTTTATTATTTTGATGTAAGCCTATTTGTGATCATGACAATGTCTCTATATCAAGAAGCGTACACTGCTGACCGTCACTGACAACAGCGCACATGCGTGCCTGCTCAGTGGTTCAGTCGTGTCTGATTCTCTGTGACCCCATGGACTGTAGCCCACTGGGCCCCTCTGTCCATGGAATTTTCCAGGCAAGAATCCTGGAGTAGGTTGCCATTTCCTATTCCAGGGGATCTTCCCAAACCAGGGATCAAACCCGCATCACCTGCATCTCCTGTACTGGCAGGTGGATTCTTTACCACTGAGCCACCCAGGAAACCCATGACAGAAGCAAGTCAGCCCTTTTGTACCTAGGTTTGCCAGCCTCACAGGGATATCTGCCAAGGTGGTAAAGTTAGCTAATCCTGGTGAAGGGTTTTGAACAAGGCTTGGCATATAGTAAGCACTCAATCCAACCTTGTCTATTATTATTAATATTGACCTTATTCAGTATACAGTTCCAAACTGGTTGTGATAAGCTCTAAGGAGTTAGAGTGTTTCCAGGAGGTCTGGGTCACGTCCTCATCTACATGCTGGGAGAAGCCCTCTAACCAGGCATCACCTCACAGCCAGGAGTCAACCTGACATCTCCACTTCTCCATTCCCCTTAGAGGAGGTACCAGGCGCTCCATAAAGAACTCCATGAGTTGTTTAGTCTGGCATGAGAGCAGGGAGCTGGGAATCAGAGAGGCTAGGTTTAGACTATTGGTTTACATATCACCTTGCTGTGTGTCTTTGGGCAAGTGACCTCACCTCTCTGAACTCCTGGTTCTTCATGCACAAAGTAGGGTTAAGGTACCTACCTTGTGTAATTTCATCTTATTTTTTAGGAAGGGTTCAAGAGAATTTCTATAGATCATTTACCATACAGTGCCTGGCATTTAACAGATGTTTCCTTCATCATCATCAGTAATCAGGCCAGGTAGTGCCAATACCTTCCCCAGGAACACCCAGCCTCTTTCCCTCTCCCACCTGTGCCCCCAAGGGCATCTTTCTCTCGTGACCTTAAGACCTCTAAAAATACTAAACTATGGAGAATGTTGGAGACTCATTGTAAGGGGTAAGCACCCAAATTCATCAACTCCCTTAGGAGTGCAGGGACTTGGAAAGAAGCAGTGTCCGCCCATCCACGCAGGACTCTCCTATGTTCTCACAGTTTCCTATAGATCCCAGATCTGACTTCTATAATTTTCCCCCGTAGGAAAAATCGGGCCACATGAGAGTCCACCTCAAACCTGGAGGACAAGACCAGATGGGCAAGGAGGTGAGGGGGGAGTGCGAGTCCCTGTAGAGACGGCCTATGCGGGAAGGGGTCCAGGGACTGGCTGGAGGGTACAGTCGAGCAAGAGACCCAGGCCAGTCGCCCTGGGATTGGGAGACGGAGGCTCCCGGAGAAAGTCTCCAGGTTCCTCCTAGCACCTGCGGGTGTGACATCATGAGTATGTAGCCATTGGCTACTCCATCTGTCAATCAGAGCCGGCCAATGGGCTGCAGACTGGGGCGGGACATGCACAAAGCTCTCTGCTCAAATTCCGGTGCCTCTTCCCCATCAGTTAATAGGTTTCTGACTTCTCTACTTCCTCAACCTGACACCCTGGGACCACCAGAGATGCTGCAATGTCACATCTCAGCATCGCCAGTGACAGAGAGATAGAATAACCTACACGTGCCCAACTCCGGGAATTGCTTAAATGGGGCACAGCGCATGTCGAGTGAATTTGTCATCGTTAGAAACTTGGCTGAGAAAGGACTCACTGATGTGGGAAATGTTCACACATGCACACACACATGTATATACACATGTATGCATAGATGTGCACATATTCCCTCCCTTGCCAAAAAAAAAATGTGGAAAATGTTAACCATCAACAGTTCTATCTCAATTTCCTTTAGTGCACTTTAATGTATATTCTGTAGGGTTGGTTAAATCACAAAATGTGTAAATTGTTATTATAATTAGGAAAAAACCCAATAAAGTTAAAACAGCTTGAAATTAGTTCAGCTCTCATAATGTCCTTTCTGGATCTTTTCTCTGAACTGTCTTCATGGATGTGCCCAAAAATACATAAGAAAATTTGTCCATCCCCATGGCGGTTAGAATGGGAGGAAGGAAGGAAGGAAAGTGAGAAGAAAGAAAAAGAGCGAGAGAGAGACTCTTTTCTGGCCAAGTCTATGGAATTGTGGCCAAGCCCCTGTGGTCATCACTGTTGTCAGGAAGCACTTGACTGCTCCATTATTCAAGAAGCAATTAGGACTTTGGACACAAGGCAGTCCCTGGAGCCCAGGGTTACGACCCCTTGTGGTGCCCAGGTTCAACCTGGACCCTCTACCTGCTGGCCTGGGTGGCGTTGAGCTGCTCACCCAGGCCTCCTGACCCAGGGATGGTGCTGATCCTCTCTAGACTCAACGTTAGAATTGGAGAATGCAGGATACATGAGGATTTAATGGTCTGTGGGTGCTCAGTGAATGTATCCATTCCCTAGGGCTGCTGTGACTATATACCACACACTGGGTGGCTTAAAACAGCGGAAATACAATCTCTCACAGCTGTGGAGGACAGAAGATGAAAATCAAGGTTTGGGCAGGTCAATGCATCCTTGGGAGATTTTAGGGTGGATTCCTTCTTTGCCTCTTGTAACTCCTGGTGGTTGTCAACAATCCGTGGCATTTCTCCACTTGTGGCAGCATAGCTCAATTGTCTGCCTCCTCTGTCACACGGCCTTCCTCCCTACACGTTCCAAATGCCCCTGTTTGTATAAGGACACCACTCACTGGACTTGGCATCTCCTGATGTGTCCAACCTGATCTCATATTAACTTGACTACATCTGCAGAGACCCTTTCTCCAAATAAAACTGTTGCAGGAAAGGGGGGCCCTTCCAGGGCCCAAAACTGGGCTCTTGTCTAACACTCGGAAATGAATTGTCTGAGGAGACACATCCGCTGACAAAGCAAGAGATTTTATCATGAAAGGACCCCCAGGTGGAGAGCACTAGGGTAAGGGAACCCAGGAGAACTGCTCTGTCACATGGCTTGTAGTCTCGGGTTTTATGGTGATGGGGTTAGTTTCCAGACTGTCCTTAGCCAATCATTCTGAGTCCTTCCTGGTGGTACACGCCTTGTTCAGCCAAGATGGATGCCAGAGAGGAGGATTCTGGGAGGTGGTCAGACACATGGTGTCTCCTTTTGACCTTTCCTGAACTCTTCTGGTTGGTTCCCTGTTCCTTACCAGGACCTCCTGTCCTAGAACAGCTCATGCAAATGCTTACTATGGTGCCTGGCCAGGGTAGGCAGTTTCAATCAGTGTGCTTCCCCTAACAAAACCACATTCACAGATATGAGGGGTGAGGACTTGAATATATCCTTTTTTTGTGGGGGGAGACTCAATTCAACCCACAATAGCAAGTATTCATCGCCAGGGCTATTGGACCTCCTGGTGTTTTCCACTGTGTGTCTCCATCCCTACCTTCCTCCTGAGTTCCAGACCATTCATCTTTCTAATCTTTCTAATTGCCTGCCAGATGCTGGTCTCCTGGGGCAGGGGAGGTATCCCAGGGAACTTTGAGCTGCCAACATGTGGCTCTGACTTCACTGTCTCCATCTCGACTCTGCCTCCTAAAACTTGAGCGACCTGAAAATGTATCTCTATACCCAGCTTTGGACAAATATGTTCGCAGCAGCTATATTAATAATTGCCAAAACCTGGAAGCAAGCATAATGTGCAGCCACAGAAAAATAGGTAAATAAGCTGTAATACCCTGCTGTCTTACTCAACAATCAAAAAGAATGACATACTGATACACACTACATGGACAAATCTCAAAGTGAGCCATAATGAGTGAAAAAAAAAAACATACAAAAGAGCATATTGCATGACTTCAGTTACATAAATCAATTATATATATGATGTTTATAGAATTTGTGTGTTATGTGATTTAAATTATCAATCATACTATTACTTGGCATTTTTAATTCTATCAGTATTATCAAAAAATGTATAGTTTATCATTTTGTATTATACACATTATGTGATTAATTGAAATATATTATTTCATGTGATACCTTATATTAATAGTAATAAAAATCTAATGTATGTTATAATTGGTATAATTCTATTTTATTGCATGATCCACCAACTTACATAATTCCAATTATATAAATGGAAAATAATATCTAGTGCTTGGATCACACAGTAGCAGCTCTTAAGTGTGGACCTTGTCTGAGAAGGGGCACCTGGAACTTTCTGGGATGATGGGAAATTCTGTATCCTGAGGGGATGTTGGTCATGCAGGAGGACACGTTTGGCAGAGCTCATGCCATTGTACACTGAAAATCTCTATACTTCATTTTGGGTAAATTTAGCCTCAGTTTTTAAACTATTTGTAAAATAAGGGGGGAAACAAATAAAGGAATGGGCAGGGGTCCTATAGCCCATCATTCCCCAACCTTTTTGGCAACAGAGACGGGTTGCATAGAAGACAATTTTCCCACAGCCTTCTGACTGTGCTTGGGAGGTGGTTGGGGGGATGGGGTTGGTTTTCCCTGCTGCTCACCTCCTGCTGTGTGTCCTGGTTCCTAAGAGGCCATGAACTGGTACCCGGGGTTGCAGACCCCTGCTCTAGCCTTTATCACCTCATCTGTGTCTGTCTCATCCCTGAGTCACTGATTCATTTACCCCCTTCTTCAGTAAAAATCTAAAGGTCTCAGGGATGTTATTTGGTGCAAGGAGTCTGCTGGTTGCCTGACCCAACAACAGCTCATGAGGAAGAGACCCGCAGAAACCAGGAGGGGCATAAGTCCCAATGCTGCCCTGAGAGGCTGGGTGAACCTGAGACAGCCACCTAACCTCTCCGAGCCTGATTCTTCACATCCATAACCAATGCGACATTTTGCATGCCTTAGGATCCTTCAGCACACCTGGCGCAGAGCCTCACACCAGCCAGGTGCTTGGCAAAGGTCCCAGGAAGCCATACGTGTGTCTGATTGTTTTTTAGAAGAAAGCTACTGTCAGGCTCCACTGCCCAGCTGGGACCCAGCAAGGGCACAGGCGACCTTCCACACCCCGGTTCATTCCCCAGCCTGATTCAGAAGTGAGAACGCCTCCAGGAACTTTGAATTAATCCCAGATATCAACTGGGGCTGTGGGGGAGTTATGAATTCTGCTGTTCGTCCTGGGTGGGGCTGGACGGTGGTCAAGCCACGCCACATAAACAGGGACATTTGTCTTGAGGAGGGATGAGATTTTTCCAGGGAGCGCAGGGAACAGGGAAAGGAAAGAGTGGATGGGGCTTTCTGCCTGTCGCTGCCTGGAGCCGCCCACCGAGGAGAGTCCACCCCAGGACTGCCCTGTGGCACCCAGGGGAAGCGGGGAGGGCTCTTACATAAGTGATTCTGAGAGGAGAAGGCAAGTCTAGTCCTTGTTCAGAGACAAGCCTTTGTGAGCTGCCTTGAGAAGTTCTTCCAGATGTAAATCATGAAGATTTGAGACTGGGATCGCCAGCCCCTGTCACAGGCTCCCAGCTTCCTCACCTGGCTTCCCTTTGAGTCATAGCAATGCCAGATTCATGTCTTTGACTGAGAGCTAGAAAAAGAGAACTGTGCTTCTGTGAATGTTTGCCAGGGTGTCCCAATGTAATTAATAGTTAATTTTCAACTGACGGTATACAGAGAAATGTGTATACAGAGAGTGGATATTTGACCTGAATGGTACATTTGGGTTATTAGGAAACAGAATGAGAACACAGGCTGGGGATTCAGTCTGTGTGGGTGAGGATCCCTGAGCTTTAATCAGGATTCTCCAGAGAAATGGAACCCGAGGGATCCGGAGTGTTTCGAAGCCACGAGGACCATGACTGCAAATCCAGGATGAGGATAAAAATATACTGCCAGTGGGAATGGATGGCCATCATACATGAGGGTTGGGAATAACAGAGTGTCAGGGGATAACAATGTTGTTTGTTGCTTCAAGTTCCTGGACAAACCCACCCAATGGTGGATTCCCTGACAAGCATATGAACTAACTGATATAAGTTGGAGGTATCAGGGTAATAAGTTTGAATGACTAAAGCAAATTAAAGGAT
The DNA here is from genome assembly GCF_023699985.2 of Odocoileus virginianus. Classification (NCBI taxonomy): domain Eukaryota; kingdom Metazoa; phylum Chordata; class Mammalia; order Artiodactyla; family Cervidae; genus Odocoileus; species Odocoileus virginianus. Next base: position 4,788,657 of record NC_069693.1, read on the forward strand.
GCTGACTGAAAGAAAAACACAGAGCATCTAAGTTTTATTTGGAGTCTTCCTGAGGACTATAGCCTAGGAGACATCTCTGAGGACCTGCTCCAAAAAGGAAGGTAAGGAGCCAGTGTATATTTGAATTTGGGGGCTGGGAAAGATGTGTCATTAAGCATATGTCTTGATAACTGATTATTGTTCATCACAAAGAACATATATCTCAAGTTAATGTTTTTAGTGCTTTTTTTGCATATGACCGATGCAAAAGTTTGGGGTCATTGAAATTCTCCCTGAGCTGTGCATCTAGGGACCTGATTATTCAAAACATAAAGTGCCTTATCCTGTTTTTTCCTCCTGAATTCCTCTCAAGGTGCACTGTGATGAGAGACTGCAGCAGGTAGTGACTGAATCCTTGTACAACTACGTGATGAGTGATGCTGTTCATGGTTTTTTTGAGCACAAGTGGTTTGATTTGATTTTAATGAAAGTCAGTTGGGAAGATCAAACGTTTCCCACAATGGTCATTGATATTATACATTGCCACGTGTCCTAGGTCCTTCCATGTGGGCAACAAGTCCTAAAGACAATGACCCACTCAGATGAGTGTCTCCTCCCCAGCCCCTCCCACCATGCGGTTCAGAGTCCATCCCTAAGCAGGAAGTGGATAGAGACCACAGCTCAGGGCCTGAGAGGACCCAGGTCTGTAAAAGGGCCCAGAAGACGGCTGGGTCCCTGGAGAGATCCCTCCAGCAGGAGGACTGGAGCGGCTCATGGACTTTTCCAGCCCTAGGTGCAGATTCTGGAGGGAACTGGTCCTTGTGGGTAAGAGAGCGGGGCAGCAGGACAGAGGAGGGGGAGAAGGGAGTGATTCAGGACCCTCAGCAGAACTTTCATGAACACATGGGCACAACGCGCCCAAATCACAAACACACGCACACACACATAGCATTCATTTCTACCCACCCCATGAAGTGATGCACTTAGACCCCAATGCTCACCACCCCAGTCACCTCCTCTGAGTTTCCCAACTACCCTGACCCTCTCTGCTACCTCATGAACTCCACCCTTTCAAATTCCTCACTTTCACTGGGACTCTATGCTGCCTTCTCCCTTGTATGCTCCCATGGACAGAGGAGCCTGGTGGGCTACAGTCCACCAGATCTCAAAGAGTCTGACACGACTGAGCGACTAACGCTAATATGTTTCCCTGGTGGCCATGTATACTGTCCTCCAACACCTCCGGGGTCTGCACCTGGAGCCCTGGAGCAGGGGGGTCTCAGCTGTCTTTGCTTCCTCCATGGAACCAAGGCTTAGGGTTCCCAGAGCAGCAGACACTCTGGAAAGAAAACACATCCTCACCTCCGTTCAAGTTCACTCCACTGAACTTAGATGCTAGATAAAAGGTAGGTGTCTAGTCTTGGGGGGAGATTCATCTGCTCAGATAACCATGCCGAGCCCCTGCGCTGGGTTCCACCCTGTGCTCAGGGTGGCTGGGGAGGCAGTGGTGACTAATGCAGCCAGACTCAGTCTCGTGAAGGATGGAGATCTGCCATTAGACTCTGATAACCCTGCATGTCGGGGGAAGAAATAAGAGAGCTCAGAGTGAGGTGAGCAGGGAGGGGCTGCCTGACCCAGGCTTCAGAGGAGCAGACATCAAAGTTGAACCCTGAAAGATGAAAGGATGTGAGTTAAACAGGAAGATGCAGATGGGGAGGGAAGACAAGGGATCAGGGTACCAGAAATGCGGAAGAGCAAGTGCAGAAGCCTGAAGTCAGGAGAGAGGTGGTGGGTCAAGGGAGAGCTGTATGTGTGATTGGGACACACAGCCTGGATGCAGCATCTCCTGAGAAGTGAATATACAAATGAATGAATGTAAGGGAGTGCCTGGGGTGATGCGGTAGGGTAGATGTGATCCAAAAAGGGTTTAGTTGGGTTCTCAACACTCGTTCTTGCAAAGAATGTCTCAAAAGCCATGCTAAGGGTTTGAACTTTATCCTGAGAGCACTGGAGAGCCACGGAAGATACTGGAGCCGGGGGCGGGGGGGGGGGGGCGGAGAGCACGGTCACCAGAAGAACTTTATAAGGATCCACAAAACTTTCATGTGAAGATGTTAGAGGCTGAGTGTCCAGGGAGGAGGCCAGCATGGAAAAGAATCAGAAAAGAATGGGTCGAGACAGGGGCTGAGGAGATGGGGAGGAGGGGACAGACTGATGAGTCCTTCGAGAGCTAGAAGCTCTTGACCTGTTCATGAGTATCTCTGCGGATCATTGCCTACAGCTGTAAATCCATATGTGTGTGTCTTTTTCTCGTTGGCTTCTTCAGCCAGCCTGCTGGCCTGTGGGATCTGCCAGGGTTCGGCCCAGATGGACATCACCTCACTCACAGGAGTGGTAGGACGACAGAGCCTGCTGATCATCGCGAATGCCCCTGAAGATGTTCAGGAATACAGCTGGCACCGGGGTGCAAATGACACTGAGGAAAATCTGGTTATCAGTTACAACGCCACATCTCATTCCCAGCAGAAGGGGCCCATGTGCAGTGGCCGGGAAAGCGTGATTCCTACTGGTGCCCTGCTGATCGAAGAGTCTCGACTAAAGGACACGGGGAACTACACCGTGCGGGTGGCTGCCATCAATGACACCCAGAGAGCAACTGGCTGGCTCGAGGTTCAAGGTGAGTGGGCAGCTGCCCCCCATCTAACTGTGCTGAGTTGGACTGGAGGTTTGGGGAGTGGTGCCCTTTGGACCTCACACTGTCCAGTCTCCACCTGCCTCCAGATGACACTGGGAGCCTTAGTGGATGGTCATCTAGCTTCTCCTCGGAGACGGGACCCTCAGTACTTTCAAGGGCTCCAGGTTCCCTCTCAGTATATTAGTTATCTCCTGCTGCATGACCAACAGCCTCCAACTTAGTAGCTTAAAAGGACACCCACTTCTGTGAGTCACAAGTCTGAGCGTGGCTCAGACATTTACTGTGCTGAGACTCACAAAGTGTCAGCTAACGCTGTGTTCTCATGGGTAACTCTGTCCACAGGATTTCACATCATGGCTCTTTGCCTCCTCAAGGTTAAAAATGGTATGCCTCTAGACTGCTGAAAAGGAGTCTTATATAAATGGCTACTGGGGCTTCCCAGGTGTCTCAGTGTGTAAAGAACCTGCCTGCCGATGCAGGAGTCCCAGGAGATACAGTTTAGATCCCTGGGTCAGGAAGATCCCCTGGAGGAGGAAATGGCTACCCACTCCAGTATTCTTGCCTGAAGAATTCCATGGACAGAAGAGCCTGGCAGGCTAATATAGTTCATGGGGCCACAAAGAGTCGCACATGAACGAGCAACTGAGCACACACAGTCAGACGATGATGGGAGGGACAGCCCATCACCTTCGCCATCTTCTATAGGCTACAAGAAAGTCACAGGTCCCAGCATTGAGGGGATGGGATTATACAGGGCTTATACCAGGCAGTGGAGATCATGGAGTCATCTTGGAATTCTGTCTACTCCAGTGAGTTCCACAGTGGGGGCTCCACAGAGCTAGGGCTGGACTGTGTAGATTCTGAAGACTGGGAGAACTTTGCTTACCTCTGACTCTATGTATACCAGATCGCCTTTGTCTTCCCTCTCTGGTCCTCAGTATTCTCATCTATAGAATGGGGGCAGGTTCTACCCCCATTGTGGTCTGTTGTAAGGTTGGAGGAAGTATTTGTAAAGCGAATGGGACTCAGATCATGGGAGGAATAGCTATGGAAAGCAAAGAACACCCCTCACTCTGAATTCAACCTGTGGATCCTTGGATGGGAGTTTTCTGTTTGAAGGTTCAGAAAGAATCATATGGCTACACACCTGTGGGAAGAACTAACCGTCATTGAAAGAGAGCCATAGAGATGGCTCAGAGCATTGGAGGATGGGCTCGGGTGATGGCCTGCATCTTGACTGCCTCTTGCCCACTCCCTTCTCCTCTGACCCTCTTAGCCCCAGGGATACCTCCTGCCAGGATTCTAGATCCTATCTGACAAGTCTTGCCTTCTCCCCCAAGATACCCTGAAACTCCCTACGGAGAGGAGCGGAGGTTGGAGAGTCAGATCCAAACTCTTAATCTTCTCTTTCCTCTTTCACCCAGAGTTTGAAATCCCGGGCATCTTAGTCAACACCAGCATCGTGCTAGAGGATGTGGACTTCGTGGTTGCCATCTGCCACACCAACAACACCGAGGTCCAGTGGTATGTGGCTCACACACTGGTGTCCAGCTCTGAACGCACGGCCATCTCCCCAGAAACAAAGACCCTCATCATCAAAAGGGTCAAGAACTACGACTCGCTGCTGCAGTGTGGGGTCAAAATTGTCTTAGGGACTGTCATTCAGAGAAGTGAACTGATATATCTGACGATGGCCTGTGAGTGTTATGGGGTCATGAGAGGGAAGCCAAGGGTGGCATCAGGGTTTTCCAAGGACATGGCCACAAGACAGGCAGAACTGGTGAGAGTGGCATGAGATGCTCTGCAGACAGCTGTCCTGGGTTCAAATCCCAAGTCTGGCTGTTCAAGTCTTTGCACTTCAGAAGTATCCTCACTGCTCAGACCCCTGGTTCACTCATTCTAAAATGAGGCCCCTCATCTCTACTTCTCAGATTATAAATATGATTTTTGTGGACATCTGTCTTTTGTGTAAAGATGTACCGGCCTACAACCAATTGTCTCTTACTTTGGCTTTCCAGTTCTTAAGTTTTCAAAACCCAGCTTTCCCTGAGCCTTCCAAATCAGCTCATAGATCATTTTATTGAGTTCTTCATAGAAAGCAAAATTATCTTCACTCTTTTTAATGGGATGGAATTGAGTACACTCCCTTAAAGAGTTCAATTTTAAAACTAAGGTGTAGGCATATGTAAAATAGAGAGCCAGAGGGAGTTGGTGTATGACACAGGGAACCCAAAGACAATGCTCTGTCACAACCTAGAGGGATGGCATGGGTTCTACCCACGGAGGTGGGGGGATCAAGAGGAGGGGACACATGGCCAATGCATTTTGATATATGGCATAAAAATCATCATAAGTAACTATCCTTCAGTTTTAAAATAAATTTTAAAAAATAAGGTAGGCATTGCATACATGCTCTGTTTTTATAACCTCTCTGCTGCCCAACCATGCAAGTTGGCAAGCTTGCAAGACCTACTCAAATTCTCAAACAGGTCTTGCAAATCAAAGACACTGAACTCAGAATTGCAATGAAACTCAGAGTCTTTGAAATGTTCCGAGATTGTCCAGATTGATTCAGTTCTCGCACCTCTTTCAACCCAGGTCTAGAATCATTTCCCATTTAAATCTGCAACTGCATTTGTAGGCTCTCAGATTTCCTTACCTGTGGGTTGTGGCCACATTGCCAAGAAAGCTGTCACAGAGGTGACAGTCTCTGACCTTCCAACACAGCTCACTGGTCAGAGGTGTGGAACCAAACTCAAGGATCAGGGGCTGCAGATGTTCAGGAAAATTCCTCCCAGTTCATAGGGGTACTTGCCTGGTCCTTTTGTAGGTCAACAGGGGATTCGGGAATCCCTAAACCTCTCCTCTGAGCCTTGTTATCGCCATCTATGAAATGGATCAAGAGTGGCTGTGGTCACGTGGGTCATGTGGGAACTAACGGAGTGTGTGAAGGTGTAAAGTATGCAGAACAGCATCCAGCATGCAGTGGGCAGGATGCCCACTTCTATTCTACACCTGTTTTATTATGACACGAAGGACAGCCAGGCAGCTGGCTTGTAGTAAGTCTCCACAACAGAAGATGCTATGATTATTGTCACTGTTGTTGGCCCAGCTGCCTTGGTCTGCTTGTGGTGCAGAGTGGGGGCAACTCCAGGCTGGAGGAAGACTTCATATGATTGAGGGAAGAAGATGGGAACCCCAGAGGTCAGAAGCATAATACAGGTGTCCTGTGCTGCCTCTGCAGATGGACCCTCTTATGTAATGATCCTCAGCGAGCCCGGTAACAACAATGGCATCCTGCCTGCTGAGATTAGTTCCCAAGTGGAGATGGTGTGTGTTTTCAATGGCGCGCCAGAATCCAAGTACCGCTGGATCCACAATGGCTCCCTCCTGAGCTTCTCAGAAAAGAACATCACCCTCCCGAGTCTGACCTGGGACCAGATGGGCAGATACAGGTGCATCGTGGAGAACAACCTCACCCAGCTGACCCTGTACGAGGAAGTCCAGGTCCAGCACCCCCGTGAGTGCAGAAGTGGCCTCTTGCTCTCTCCAAATCTCCCCACTTCTGTGCCTCTGCCTAGGCAGTGCCTGTCATCAGGAATGCCTTTTCTGCCTTGTGTTGCCATGCTCACAATTGTCGGGTGAAATCTCCCCACCCTTCGAGGTCTGAATCCTAACTATCCCTTGTATGAAGCCCCCAGAGTTCTCAGATCAGAGTTGGAGTGAATTCCAGGGATGCAGGATCAGTCAACACTGACTGAGCACTTACTCTGTGCCAGTAGCCACCATTCTAACCTGGGTGACCCTCCAGTCTCCCTACAGAATAAGTGACCTTTATCAGCATCACCTCCACTCTACGGGTGAGCAAATGGAGCCACAGAGAGTTTGGGTGCTTTGTTCAAGGCTCCAGTTCTAATGGGCAGAGGACACGGGATTCAAACCCTGGCCATCTGACCTCACAGCCTCTGCCCTCCACAGATCCTCGGGGCTGCTCTGAGATGAGGAAGTGGGAACACGCCAGGGGAGGCAGTGCAGGGGGGGTGGGGAGCTGTCCATGGTGTGGCCTCTGAAGCTGGCTAGGAAGGAGTCTGCACGTGGGGGAGGCACCTATTCAGGGACCCCACGTCCAATCCTCTACACCACAGAGAGAGATGGACAGGCTTGGGAGAGAGCAGCCATGCAGGGCCGTGAAGAGCAGGAGCTCTGGACCTGTGACCTGAGATCAAATCCCAGCTCTGCCACTGCCCGCTGCATGAACAGGGGCAGCAGTGTCACCTCTCTGAGCCCCAGTTTCCCCCTTTGCAGTTTGGGGTTCTAGTCAATGGGGTTGCTGCACAAGGAACATCAGACAGGGCACTAGAAGCCATCAGCCTGGCTCGGAATGAGGGGAGCGGACACTGAATGGGGGCTGGAGACATTTATTTCAGTCCCTCCGCACTATTTACTAAGCATTGAATGATACAATTTTTGTGTATGTATGATGCCGCATTTCATGCCATTTGACACCCACTGGACTATAAAACTTCAAGGGAAGAGAGGCTGCAAGTTCTTAAATCTCTATTTGTTCCCAGTGCTTAGCCTGCCAGGCACACAGGTGGAGCTCAGTGAGTGAATCCCCGTGGAACGAGTTCATGGTCCTGTGTAACCAACGCACTCTATACCTTGCTGATCTCTGCCTCCAGCTCATGCTTTTCTGGAGGACTTACTTCTACCCTCCATGACGTAGGACATCTTTTTCCTTTGTTCTCCACTGTGCACTTCCCAGCTAGAATGTCAGCCCCATTAAGGCAGGAAGTTTATTCTGTTCATGGCTGAGCCGCTAGTACCCGAAACAGTGCCTGCATGTGGTAGGGGCTCATGAGTCTCCGAGGAACAGATGTGTGGGTGAATGGAAGGATGAGCGAATGGTGGTCCTGACCTCCATGCCTCTTCTCCCTCTAGGGTTTAGCCAAAGCATCACCATGTCAACATTCCTCCTGGACTTCCTCATGGCGTGGTCAATCTTGGGCTATGTCCTCCTCTTTACTCTCATCCTTGTGGGCCTCATCAGATGTTACTCCACCAGGTACTGATAGCTCTGGGCCCAGAGTGGGACACTGGCTGGGGACTGGGACTCTAAGACCAGCACACCCTTGAGAAGGGGAGGCAGAACTGGATGGGGAAGGGATCAGCCAGGAACGGGGCTGTCAGGGGTCATCTGGGCAAACAAATAGGTCTTAAGGACCAGAGGCTTGTAGGGGAGAATGAGGGTCTGGGGTCAGCCATGCCTCTAAACAGCAGTGAGGTTTCCTCCAGTGACATCTTTTCAGCCCAGTTTGTTTGCATTTACAGTGTAGATATTGAAGATCAACCTAGAAGGGCAGGTGTGAGAATAACAGGGGTGTGTGTCAAGCATCCCGCATGTGTCTGGTACACGGTAGTCACCAGTTACCAAGAGAAGTTGGGGAAATGGGTGGCAGAGGTCAGTTGTGCAGGAGGAAGAGATTGGGTGGGGAGATGATTAAAATCTAGGTTCAAAACTCAGCTTTGCCACCAGCTGGATGGGTGACCTTGAGCAGATTATTCCTCCTCTCACATCCTCCCAGCCCCCTTGGAGGATGTGAAGAGTCACACTGCCCTGGAGGGTGATGTGGGGGTTAGACACACATTGTGGAGGAGGAAGGGACTGGCGCTCCTTATAGGAACAGAGTGGGACAAAGATTTCCATTCTCAGCACCATAAGCATTTGGGGTCAGACAATCATCTCAGTGGGGCTTCCCTGGTGGCTCAGCAGTAAAGAATCTGCCTGGCAATGCAGGAGACTCAGGTTCGATCCTTGGGTTGGGAAGATCCCCTGGAGAAGGCAATGGCAGCCCACTCGAGTGTTCTTGCCTGGGAAGTCCCAAGGATGGAGGAGCCTGGCGGGCTACAGTCCATAGTGTTGCAAAGAGTCAGATACGACTAAAGCAGCTTAGCATGGGTTCTGCAGCAAGCGTAGGCAGGTCAGTGATGTGAGCTGGCTGTAGGTGAATCGGGCGCTGATTGGGCAGGGGATCAACTGAGGGCAAGAGAACAGCCATTTTTGGTGGCCTGGCCATACAATCCACCATCCTACGACCCATGGCATCTTCCTCCAAGAACTTAAGACCTCAGATATATTAAAAGTATGGGGGGAAAGCTAGCTAATCACAAAGGCAAAAAAATCAATAAAAGTGTGGGGACTTTTGGTGTAGAAGTCAAGCCTCTAGATTCATCACCTCCTACTCCTGGGGTTCCTTCAGGATGTGGGGGCTTGGAGAGAAGCAGTGACTTCTCATCTACCCAGAACTCTCCTACATTCTTACAGTTTCCTGTGGATCCCAGATTTGACTTCTTCCCTAATTCCTCTCCATAGGGCAAATCAGTCTATATGACTGTCCGCCTCAGACCTGGAGGACAAGACCTGATGGGCAAGGAGGTGAGGGGTGAGTGAGAGATCCCATAGAGACGAGCTAGGCTGGAAGGGGCCCAGGGACTGGCTAGAGGGGACAGTCAAGCAAGGGACTCGGGCCAGTCACACTGGGACTGGAGGTGGAGGCTCCCAGAGAACGTCTACAGTCTGCTCCTAGGACCGGCAGGGAGGGAGGGAGTGGGGGGGAACCGTAGGAGCACTGGCTACTGACCACTTCATCTGCCAATCAGAACCAGCCTGTGGGATGCAGACTGGGGCGAGGCATGCACGGAGCTCGGAGTTCTAATTCCCACACCTCTTCCCCAACAATAAATAGGATTCCAACTTCTCCACTTCCTTTAGCAGACCCTGTGGGACCATCAGAGAGGCTGCAAAGATGCCCCAACTCAGCATCGCCAGTGAAAGAGAGACGGAACCACCTACACATGTCCAACTACCGGGAATTGCTTAAATGGGGCACAGCGCATGTCGGGTGAATCTGTCATGGTTAGAAACTTCGCTGGGCAACGAGACTCACCGGTGTGCAAAAAGTTCAAACCTGACGCCGAGTTAGAAACGCACAATACAGACCATGTTGTGAAAAGTATAGATTAGCTAGTGGATATGGATAAAATTTTACAGTTTGTATGTCTGTCTCCAGTTTTACATCCGCATGTATGCATGATGTACATATAGTAAATATACAGATCTGTGCAAAAATTGTGGAAAATGCTAACTATCAGCAGTTCTGTCTTAGTTTCCTTCTTTGTACTTTACCGTATATTCTGAGTGCATTTTTTTTTCCATCACAAAGTGTATAATTTGTCATCACAGCACTGTTTATAATAGATAGGACATGAAAGTAATCTAGATGCCCATCAGCAGACGAATGGATAAGGAAGCTGTGGTACATATACATCATGGAATATTACTCAGCCATTAAAAAGAATTCATTTGAGTCAGTTCTAATGAGATGGATGAAACTGGAGCCCATTATACAGAGTGAAGTAAGCCAGAAAGATAAAGACCATTACAGTATACTAACACATATATATGGAATTTAGAAAGATGGTAACAATAACCCTATATGCAAAACAGAAAAAGAGACACAGATGTACAGAACAGAATTTTGGACTCTGTGGGAGAAGGTAAGGGTGGGATGCTTCGAGAGAACAGCATCGAAACATGTATATTATCTAGGGTGAAACAGATCACCAGCCCAGGTGGGATGCATGAGACAAGTGCTCTGGCCTGGTGCACTGGGAAGACCCAGAGGAATCGGGTGTAGAGGGAGGTGGGAGGGGGGATCGGGATGGGGAATACATGTAAACCAATGGCTGATTCATGTCAATGTATGGTAAAAACCACTACAATATTGTAAAGTAATTAGCCTCCAACTAATAAAAATAAAGGAAAAAAAATAAAGTATAAAATTAAGTTAAAAAAAAGTGTATAATTTGTTCTCATAGTTAGAAAAGACAACCCAATACTTTGGCAGAAACCAACACAATTCTGCAAAGCAATTATCCTTCAGCTTAAAAAAAATAATTTTTTTAAAAAATCTGAAAAAAAAGGAAATACAACCCAATAAATTTAAAACATCATGAAGTTAGTTCAGACCCCATAATGTCATTTCTGAAATTTTTTCTGAACTTTCTTCATGGGTGTGTCCAAAAATATATAAGCAAGTTTGTTCATCACCATGGCAGTTAGAATGGAAGGAAGAAAAGAGGAAACAGGGCGGGAGGAATAGACAGATTAGCTAAATCTCCAACAGAATTTCCCAGCCCATCCTGGTCCTTCTTATGAGACAGAGAGGTTCCAGTTCAGCCTCTTAACAACCATAGAGTTACAAGCTACCTGGTTGGAACCAACATTTGAAGGAAGATCAGAATATTCTTTCAAATCTGAGGCTGATTGTGATAGTCCTGAATAGGTTCATCAGGTTTTTCTGTGCAAGCCTGAATTTTGTCCGATCAACAGGCTTTGGAAAATCCCTAGAAAGCACATGATAAAGTCATCTAGTGATTGCCCCACTCTGATTGTACAACAAATCAGTTGACTGATCTCTGGGCTCCTAGAGATCTGTCAGGCATTTCCCAGTTAGTGGCTTTCACCCTGGTGCTGGAGTCACTGGCAAGTCTTCACTTATAAGCATATGAACTAACTGATATGTTGGAGAAACCGGGGTGATAAGTTAGGCTGACTCTATAAAAGCCTGTCCACTCAAAGCAAAACACAGAGCATCTAAGTTTTATTCAGGGTCTTCCTGAGGACTGTAGCCTGGGAGACAGCTCTGAGGAACTGCTCCAAAAAGGAAGGGCAGGAGCCAGTGTGTATTTGAATTTGGGGGCTGGGAAAAATGTGTCATCGAGCATACATCTTGGTAACTGATCACAGCTCATCGCAAAGAACAGATATACCAAGTTAATGATTTTAGTGCTTTTTTCTTGCATGTGAGTGAGGCAGAAGTCATCAGTCAGAATTTATGAAATTCATCACCAGAAGAATTCATGAGATTCTCCCTGAGTCATGCCTATAGGGGCCCGGTTATCCAAATCACAGAGTGTTTCATCCTGTTTTTCCATCCGGAAATTCTCTCAGGGTTCACTGTTGCTGGGAGACTGCAACAGTGACTGAAGCCTTGTACAACTAGGTGGTGAGTGATGCTGTTTGTTCTCTTTTTGTCCTCAGGTGGTCCAATTCAGTTTTAAGAACAGTCAGTTTGGGATAGCAAAAATTCCTCATAATGATCATTGACATTCTAAGTTGCCATGGGTCCAAGGTCCTTCCTTGCGGTATCCAGTCCTAAAGATAATCACCCACTCAGCAGAGTGTCTCTTCCCCAGCCCCTCCCACCTTGCAGTGCAGAGTCCATCCCTGAGCAGGAAGTGGGTGGAGACCACACCTGGGGCCTGAGAGGACGCAGGTCTGTAAAAGGGCCCAGAAGACGGCCGGGTCCCTGGAGAGATGCCTCCAGCAGGAGGACTGGAGCGGCTCATGGACCTTTCTAGACCCAGGTGCAGAGTCTGGAGGGAACTGGTCCTTGTGGGTAAGACAGTGGGGCTAGCAGGATGGAGGTGGGGGAGAAGGGAATGACCCAGAACCCTCAGCAGAACTTTCATGAACTCACACCCCTGGGCACGGCTTGCCCAAGACACACACACACACACACGTAGCATTCATCTCTACCCACCACAAGCCATGATGAAATTGAACCCCAACACACAATTCCCAGCAATCACTTCCTCTGGGCTCACCTCCTCTGCCCTGATGCCCTCCACTGACTCAGTGGCAGGACCCCCCCAACCCCTCACTTTCCCCCCAAACACTCTGCTTCCTCCTGATACTGACCACTCTCGTGTTTCCCTGGCGGCCACATACACTGTCCTCCAAAACCTCTAGGGTCCACACCTGGATCCCTGGAGCAGGGGGTCTCAGCTGTCTTTGCCTCCTCCATGGAGGCAAGGCTTAGGGTTCCCAGAGCAGCAGACACCTGCCCCGCCTCCACTTAGGAGATAACAGATACACACCCCCATTGGTGTTTGTGCCACTGAACCTAGATGATAAAACAAAGACAGTGTAAATCCTCTTGGGGGAGTTTAACCCCCCTAGATAACCATTCTGAGCCCTCCTGCTGGGCTCCACCCTGATCTCCGGGGAGCTAGGGACACAGAAGTGAATCAACAAGGAAGATGGACATGGTGAGGAGGGAGCAGGGATCAGGGTGATAGAAGTAGGGAAGAGTATGTGTGACAGGTCAAGAAGAGCTGTGTGTGTGGCTGGGGCACACAGTTAGGATGCTGTGTCTTCTGGTGAATGAATGAAGATGGTAAAGTACGGTAGGTGTGACTCAAAAAGAGCCTGCATTAGGTCCTAGAGACCAATTCTCTCTACATGTCTCACAAGCTATGCTAAGGGTTTGAACTTATTGTGAGAGCACTGGGGAGCCATGGAAGATACGTGAGCAGAGGGAGAACAGGGTAACCTGTGGGACTACATAAGGATCCACAAAACTGACGTGTGAGGATGGACTGGAGTTCAGGGAGGAGGCCAGCCTGGAACAGGACGATAAAAGAATGGACCAGGGCAGGGGCTGAGGTGATGGAGAGCAGGGGAACAGACTGCCAAGTCCTTCACAAGCTAGAAGCCCTTGACCCATTTTCCAAGGTCTCTGTGGATCATTGCCTGTGCATGTAAACCTGTGTGCATGTATGTATGTGTGTGTGTCTTTTTCTGTTTGTCTTCCTCAGCCAGTCTGCTGGCCTGTGGGATCCGCCAGGCCTCCAGCCAAATCTACATCGCCCCAGATTCACTCATCGGAGTGGAAAGATATTCAAGCTCACTGGCCGTTGAGAATGCCCCTGAAGATGTTCAGGAATACAGCTGGCACCGGGGTGCAAATGACACTGAGGAAAATCTGATTATCAGCTACAACACCACATCTCATTCCAGGCGGGATGGGCCCATGTACAGCGGCCGGGAAAGTGTGTCCATTAGAGGTACCCTGAGGATCTGGAGGTCACAGTTAAATGACACGGGGAACTACACAGTGAGGGTGGACACCATCAATGACACCCAGAGAGCAACTGGCTGGCTCGAGATTCTAGGTGAGTTGGCAGCTGCCCCACCACCCAACTGCAGCTGAGTTGGACTGGAGGTTTAGGGGATGGTGTCCTTTGGAGCTCACACCATCCAACCTCTACCCACCTCCAGGTGACACTGGGAGCCTTGGTGGATGGTAGCCCAGCTTCTCCCCAGAAATGGGATCCTTACTACCTTCAAGGGCTCCAGGTTCCCTCTCAGTGTATTAGTTATCTCCTGCTGCGTGACAAATTGCCTCCAATTTAGTAGCTTAAAAGAACACCCACTTCTGTGAGTCAGAAGTTCTGATGTGGCTCAGCCATTTCCAGCGCTGAGACTCACAGGGTGTTGGCCGGGGCCATGTTCTCACGTGTGACTCTGTCTACAGGATTTCACATCCTGGCTCTTTGCTTCTTCAAGGCCAACAAAAATCTCTCTGAGAGAGAGGAGTCTAATACAACAAAGCTAATGATGACAGTGAGAGACAGCCCATCACCTTAGCCGTATTCAATATGCTACAAGAAAGTCAGGAGCTCCACTCACATTGAGGGGATGGGATTATAGAGGGGTTATACCAGGGAGTGGAGATCATGGGGCCATCTTGGAATTCTGTCTACTCCAATGAGCTCTTGGTGTTCCACAGGGCTAGGGCAGGACAGTATGGATTTTGAAGGCGGAAGAACTTAGTTCACCGCTGGCTCTTCATGTACCATGTCACCTTTTGAGCCTCAGTTTTCTCATCTGTAAAATGGCAGTATTATCCATCGCTATGGTCTGCCTTAAAGTTAGAGGCGGAAATTTGTAAAGAGAATGGGAATAGTTAATGGGAGGAATTGTTATGGAGAACAAACACCATCTCTCACTTCGAGTTCTATCTGCACTTCCTTTGATGGGGATGTCCTGGTTTGGGGGTTCAGAAGCAACCATCAGGCCACTGGACAATAGTAAGAACTCACGGTTATTATAATGGAGCCATAGAGATGGCTCAGAGCATTGGAAGACAGGCTCAGTAGAGAACCCCCATCTCGACTGCCTCATGCTCATCCCTGCTTCTCTGTCCCTCTCAGCCCTAGGGATGCTCTCTTGCCAGGATCCTAGGTCCTATCTTATAATTCTGGGCTTCTCCCCCAACATACCATGAAATCCCCACTGGAGAGGAGCAGAGCGTGGGGAGACAGATCCAACCCTTACCCTTCTCCTCCCTGCTTCACCCAGAGTTGGAAACCCCGCAAATCTCAGTCAACACCACCTCCGTCGTAGATGGTGAGGATGCGGTGGCTGCCACTTGCTACACCAATGACAGCCACATCCGGTGGTATGTGAATTATGTACCGGTGTCCGGCAATTACAGGATGACCATCTCCCCGGACAACAAGACCCTCGTCATCCGAATGTTCGGCCGCTTCGACTCACCACTTCAGTGCGGGATAGAAATTCTCCCAGAGCTTATTCAGAAAAGTGACCTCATCTATGTGACAGTGGCCTGTGAGTGTTCTGGGGTTGTGAGAGTGAAGCTGGGGGTGGGGCTCAGGGTTTTCCCAGGGCGTAGCAGTAAGACCAGCAGAACTGGAGAGAGCGGCATGAGCTTCCTTGCAGACAGCTGCCCTGGGTTTGAAGCCCAGGTTTGGCTATTTAACCCTTAGGCTTCAGAACCCTACTCACTGCCCAGAACCCTGGCCTCCACTCTGTTTAAAATGGGGGCCCTAACCCCTACCTCTCATATTAGAAATAGTGTGAATTTGTGACACCTGTCTCGAGTCTTAATTTTTCAAAACCCAACTATGCACAGGTCTTCAAATTCAGCTCCCTGATCATTTTATTCAGTTCTTCTAAATTTAGTAAAAATCATATTCACTTTTGCTGTTACTGGGATGGGATTGATTATACTCCCCTAAAGAGCTTGGTTTTCAAGCTAAGTTATGTGTTTTATAGACACTCTGTTGAAGTCTTCCGCTGCCCATCAACACAAATTGGCAACCCATTCAGACCTGCTCAAATTCTCTTGTAAATCCAAGGCACTAAACTTAGAAATGCAGTGAAACTCAGATTCTTTGAAACATTCCAGGACTGTTCACACTGACCAGCTCTTTCACCTCTTTCAATTGGGAAACACATCAAGTCTAGCCTCGTTATCACATTTAAATCTGGAATGATTCTTGCAGTGTCTCAGATTTCCTAACCCGAGAGCTGTGGACAAAGGGCTCATCATTTCTGACCTCCCGCACTGCTCACTGGCCAGAGGTTTGGAACCAAAGCCAAAGACCCCGAGGCTGCAAGTGTTCAGGGAAATTCCTCCCAGGTCATAAGGGTACTTGCCTGGTCCTTTTGTAGGTCAACAGGGGGCCTCATGAATCCCTAAACCTCTCCTCCTCAGGCATGAAATGGATCAAGAGTGGCTGTGATCACGTGGGTCGTGTGGGAATTAAGTGAGTGTGTGAATGTGTGACATGTTTAAAACGTGCCTGGAGTGCAGTAGGTGTGATGCCTGCTTCTACTTTATGCCTATTTTGTGTGAAGGGCAGCCAGGGAGCTGGGCTGTAGTACCTCTTGGTAACAGAAGATGCTACTGTTACTGTCATTGTCGTTGGCTCAGCTACCCTACCTGGGATGGGTCTGGGAGTTTGCTTGGGGTACAGAGTGGGGGTATCTCAGGACTGGGGGAGGACTTCATGTGGACTGAGGGAAGAAGTTGGGACTCCCAGGTGTCAGAAGCATGGTTCCAGGGGTCCTGCCCTGTCTCTGCAGATGGGCCCTACAGTCTGCTGCTCAGCAGTAGTCCCACTGACTTCAACGGCATCCTGTCTGCTGAGATCGGCTCCCAGGTGGAGATGGAGTGCATCTCCTATTCCAGACCAGAATCCAAGTACCGCTGGATCCACAATGGCTCCCTCCTGAGCTTCTCGGAGAAGAACATCACCCTCCCGAGTCTGACCTGGGACCAGATGGGCAGATACAGGTGCATCGCAGAGAACTCCGCCACCCAGGTCACCTTGTATGAAGAAGTCCACGTCCAGGCACCCTGTGAGTGCAGCTGGGGGCCGTTGCTCTCCCCAAGTCTCCCCACTTCTATGCCTCTGCCTGGGGGGTGCCTGTCATAGAAATGTCCTCTTCAGCATGTGTTGCCATGCTCATATTAGTCAGATGAAGTCTCCCTAACCTCCCAAGTCCAAACTGTCTCCTTTATGAAGCCCCCAGAATCCTCAGGTCAGAGTTGGAGCGAATTCCAGGGATGCAGGATCGGCCAACACTGACTGAGCACTTACTCTGTGCCAGTAGCCACCATTCTAACCTGGGTGACCCTCCAGTCTCCCTATAGAGTAAGTGACATTTATCAGCATCACCTCCATTCTTACGGGTGAGCAAATGGAGCCACAGAGAGTTTGGGCGCTTTGTTCAAGGCTCCAGTTCTAATGGCCAGAGGAGGCAAGATACGAACCCTGGCCATCTGACCTCACAGCCTCTGCCCTCCACAGATCCTCGGGGCTGCTCTGAGATGAGGAAGAGCAAACATGCCAGGGGGAGGTGATGCAGGGGAGGTGGGGAGCTCTCCATGGTGTGGCCTCTGAAGCTGTTTAGGAAGGAGTCTGCACGTGGGGGAGGCACCTATTCAGGGACCCCACGTCCGATCCTCTACACCACAGAGAGAGATGGACAGGCTTGGGAGAGAGCAGGCATGCAGGGCCGTGAAGAGCAGGCACACTGGAGCCCAGTGACCTGAGATCAAATCCCAGCTCTGCCGCTGCCCTTCTGCGTGAACAGGGGCAGCAGCGTCACCTCTCTGAGCCCCAGTTTCCCCCTTTGCAGTTTGATAGTGAGGGTTCTAGTTGATGGGGTTGCTGCACAAGGGACATCAGACAGGGCACGAGAAGCTGTCAGCCTGGCTCAGAATGACGTGAGTGGACACTGAATGGGGGCTGGAGACATTTATTTCAGTCCCTCTGCACTATTTGCTAAGCATCGAACAGATACAATTTTTGCATATGAATGATGCTTCAATTCACGCCATTCGACACCCACTGGACTATTAAACTTCAGGAGGACAGAGAGAGGTTGGGCAAGCACTTTGACCATCATTCAGCCCCAGTTTTTAACACGGTCCTGGCACACAGTTGGAGCCCAGTGAAGGAATCGCTGAGGAACGAGTTCATGACCCTGTGTATCCAGCACAGCCTGCCCTGCCACCCTCTCTCCCCTCACTTTTGCTCATGCTTTTCCAGAGCACTTCTTGCTACCTGTGATGAAGTGGGATGTTTCTTTGCTTAATTGCTGACCTGCTCCATGTCCCAGCTAGAAAGTCTGCCCCATCAAGTCAAGAAGTTTCTTTTGTTCACTACTGAGCCCCTAGCACCCAGAACAGAGCTTCACACATAGAAGAAGGTGCTGAGAAATCATCAAAGAGCAGATGTGTGAGCGTACGAAGGGATGAGCGAATGATGCTCTTGACCTCTATGCATCTTCTCCTCCTAGGGCACCGGCCTGTTGTCAGCAGAAGTTTCACCATCTCAGGATCCTTGTTGGTGCTTCTCATCATATTCATAGTTCTGGGCTTCACCCACTTCCTTGCGGTCCTGATCCGTGCCCTGTTCAGACATTACTCTACCAGGTACCTATTGCATTGGGCCCAGGGTGGGGCACTGGCTGGGGACTCGAACTCAAGGGACAGCACATCCTTGAGAGAGGAGGCAGAGCCAGAATGGGGAAGGGACCAGCCAGGAACTGAGTATTCAAGGATCATCTGGGCAAACAATTAGATAACAAGGACATGAGGCTCCATTTCCTCACCTGTAAAGTGGAGGTGATGAAAAGACTGATGCTGAAGCTGAAGCTCCAATAATTTGGTCACCTGAGGCGAAGAGCTGATTCATTGAAAAAGACCCTGATGCTGGGGAAGATTGAGGACAGGAGGAGAAGGGGGAGACAGAGGATGAGGTGGTTTCATAGCATCACCAACTAGATGGACATGAGTTTGAGTAAACTCCAGGATAGTGAGGGACAGGGGGGCCTGGCATGCTGCAGTCCATGGGGTTGCAAAGAGTCAGACACAACGAAGCAACTAAACAACAACAATAGCGCAAAGTGGAGGTGATGCTGATAACAATCACTTACTCTGTACAGAGACTGGTAGTGTCATGCAGGTTACAGTGGTGGCTGCTGGCATGGAGGAAATGCTCGGAAAATGTTGGCTCTCCTTATCTCCCTGGAATTTACCCCAACTCTGATCTTGGGACTCTAGAGACTTCATAGATTTGAACCTAGGAAGTTGTGTGACTTTGGGCAAGTGACTGCCCAAGCACCTCACTAAACTCCTATTCTTTCAGCCACAAAATATATCTTGTGTATCTGTTCAGGACAATTTCTATAAATGATCTACCATAGTGCCTGGCATAAAACAGGTGTGAAATTCATCATTGTCAATTATCAGGCCAGGTAGTACCAATACCTTTCCCAGAACACCCAGTCTGTTTTCCCTCTCCCTCGCCCCACAGCATTGCTCTATAGCGACCTTAAGACCTCAGAAATATTAAACTGTGCAAATGTTGGAGACACTCACTGTATGGAGTAAGCTCCCAGATTCATGATCTCTCTTAGGAGTATGGGGGCTTGGAGAGAGGAAGCTGACCCCTCACCTACCCAGGTCTCACAATTTCCTATGGATCCCAGGTCTGACTTCTTCCCTAATTTCTCTCCACGGGGCAAATCGGTCTGTATGACTGTCCGCCTCAGACCTGGAGGATAAAACCGGACAGGCAAGGAGGTGAGGTGGGAGTGAGAGTCCCCAGAGAGACGAGCTAGGCTGGAAGGGGCTCAGGAATTGGCTGGAGGGGACAGTCAAGCAAGGGACTCGGGCCAGTCAGGCTGGGACTGGAGGTGGAGGCTCCCAGAGAACGTCTACAGTCTGCTCCTAGGACCAGGGGGTGGTGGGAGGGTGGGGAACCCCAGGAGCGCATGGCTACTGACCACTCCATCTGCCAATCAGAACCAGCCAATGGGATGCAGACTGGGGCGGGGCTCTAATTCCCACGCCTCTTCCCCACAAGTAAATAGGATTCCAACTTCTCTACTTCCTTAACCAGACCCTGTGGGACCATCAGAGAGTTTGCAAATATGCCCCATCTCAGCATCGCCAGTAACAGAGAGATGGAACCACAGCGCATGTCGGGTGAATGTCATGGTTAGAAACTTTGCTGGGCAACGATACTTACTAGTGTGAGAAATGTTCACAACATGATGCTGAGTTAGAAACACACAATACAGACCTGCATCTGATAGGACCATGTTGTGAAAAGTATAGATTAGTTAATTGATATAGGTACAATATTACAATATGTGTACACACACACACATATGCTATATATATCCAGTGAGATGGTTGGATGGCATCGTGGACTCAATGGACATGAGTTTGCACAAACTCAGAGAGATAGTGAAAGACAGGCAAGCCTGGCATGCTGCAGTCCATGGCGCAAAGAGTGGGACACAACTTAGCAAGTGAACAACAATGATATTCACAACAACAATGTCCACATATAGATATACCATATATATCTCCATATATATATAAATATCTGTGCACAAATTGTAGAAGCTGTTAACTCTTAACGGTGCTATCTAAATTTCCCTTTTGCACTTTACTGTCTGCTCTGAAGTGTTTTTTTTTTTTTTCTTCTCAAAGTGTATAAGCTGTTTTCATATTTAGTATAAGAACCAATAAAATTAAAACATACGGCTTATTGAGACCTCATAATGCCATTTCTGGAACTTTTCCTTGAGCTCTCTTCATGCATGTGTCCAAAAATATCTAAGTCAATTTGCTCATCCCCATAACAGAATAGAAATAAGGGAGGGAGGGAGAAAGAAAAAGACAGAGAGACTCTCTCCGGGCGAGATCTATGGGAGTGTGGAGGCCCAGCCGAGCCCCTGTGGTCGGCGCCGCTCTCAGGAAATACCTGACAGTTTGAAGGTTCAGGAAGCAGTTAGGGCCGGTTCTGGACACAATGCAGTCTCCTCGGCCCATTGCTTCAGATCTCTTCTTCCGTCTTGGGGTCCTCTAGCCTTCATCTCTTCATCTGTATCTGCTTGTCCCCGAGTCACTAGGTCATTCACTGCCATTTTTTCAAGAAAAAACAAGAGTCCTCATGGGAGGTTACTTCGTGCAAACACATGGCCAAGGGGTCTGCTGGTTGCCTGACCCAACAACAGCCCATGAGGAAGAGACCCTCAGAAACCGGGAGGGGCGTGAGTCCCAACGCTGCCCTGAGAGGCTGGGTGACCCCGAGGCAGCCCCCTAACCTCTCTGAGCCTGGTTCCTCATCTCCATAACCAATGCGACACTTTGCATTCCTCAGGATCCTTCCGCACACCTGGCGCTGAGCCTCACACCGGCCAGGTGCTTGGCAAAGGTCCCAGGAAGCCATACGTGTGTCTGATTGTTTTTTAGAAGAAAGCTACTGTCAGACTCCACCGCCCAGCTGGGACCCAGCAAGGGCACAGGCGACCTCCCACACCCCGGTTCATTCCCCAGCCTGATTCAGAAGTGAGAACGCCTCCAGGAACTTTGAATTAATCCCTGGTATCAACTGGGGAGTGTGGGGGAGTTATTAATTCTCCTCTTCAAACCGGGAAGGCGTCCTGGGTGGGGCTGGCAGTGGCCAAGCCACGTCATGTAAACAGGGACCTTCCTCTGGGAGGAGCGATGAGATTTTTCATTTCATCAAGAGCGCAGGAAGGGAGAAGGAAAAGAGCGGGCGGGGCTTTCTGCCTGTCACTGCCTGGGTCCGCCCACCGAGCACGGGTCATCCCAGGACTGCAGCTGAGGGGCTCAGAAAAAGCTGGGAGAGTTGTTATGAACAGTGATTCAGGAGGAGGAGGCAACAGGGATCCCAGTCCTTGTTAGGAGAGAATCGGGACTGTGAGCTGCTGTGAGAAATTCTTCCGGATGTAAATTGTCAAGATTTGAGACGTTAACCGTCTGGCCCTGTCCCAGGCTGCCAGCTCCACGCCCCCACCCCCCCCTCCCCGTGGAGTCAGATTGGAAAGAAGTGCCTGTTACTGCATCTTGGTGCCGTGTCTATATGTTCTCCCTACACATCCCAACCCCCTTTTTGTGGTCGCTGTGCTCCATTATTTAACCACCATTTTTGTTGTTTGGTCACTAAGTCGTGTCCAAGAATTTTGCACACCCATGGACTGCAGCCTGTCATATCTATGCATTAAGATGCATTAGATTCATGTATATTTCCAAAATCGCTTGATGCGAATAATAAAAAACTAAACACATCCCTCATGGGCTTCCCTCATAGCTCAGTCGGTAAAGAATCCGCCTGCGTGCGATGCAGGACACCCTGGTTTGATTCCTGGGTTGGGAAGATCCACTGGAGAAGGGAAAGGCTACCCATTTCAGTATTCTGGCCTGGAGAATTCTATGGACTATACAGTCCATGCGAAGAAGGCAATGACACCCCACTCCAGTACTCTTGCCTGGAAAATCCCATGGATGGAGGAGCCTGGTAGGCTACAGTCCATGGGGTCGCTAAGAGCTGGACACGACTGAGCAGCTTCACTTTCACTTTTCACTTTCATGCATCGGAGACGGAAATGGCAACCCACTCCACTGTTCTTGCCTGGAGAATCCCAGGGACGGCGGAGCCTGGTGGGCTGCCGCCTATGGGGTCACACAGAGTCAGATACGACTGAGCGACTTTCACTTTCACTATACAGACTTCCCTGTAGCTCAAACGGTAAAGAATCTGCCTGCAATGCAGGAGACCGGGATTTGTTCCCTGGGTTGGGAAGTTCCTCTGGAGAAGGGAATGGCAATCCACTCCAGTATTCTTGCCTGGAGAATTCCATGGACAGAGAAGCCCGGTGAGCTACAGAGTCTGTGGGGTCGCAAAAAGTTGGACACAACTGAGCGACTAACACAAACAGACACATCCCAAGTTAACCACTGCGTATTCCCATTGACAGAGATGGGCATGTGTTCTACGTCTATATCTAAACCTGTATCTCCGTTAAAAAAGTCAAATCACTCTCTTGCACACTTGAAACTAATGTAATATCATAAGTCAATTGTGTGTGCTCAGTCGTGTCTGACTCTTTGCAGTCCCATGGACAGTAGTCCACCAGGCTCCTCTGTCCATGGAATTTTCCAGGCAAGAATACTGGAGAGGGTTGACATTTCCTTCTCCAATGGATCATGTTTTGTCAGAACTCTTCACTATGACTCGTCCGTCCTGGGTGGCCCTGAGCCACGGCTCATAGCTTCATTGAGTTATGCAAGCCCCCTCACCAGAACAAGCCTGTGATCCATGAAGGAGAAATTTCTGATACTACACATTCATTTTACCTATTCCTGAGCTTCATAGCAATGAGATTATAAGGTATGTTTTCTTTTGCATCTGGTTTTTTTCACTCAACATGTATTCAAAATTCATTCTTGTTACAGGTGCCATTGTTCTTTTTTTTCTTTTTTCTTTTTATTGAGGACTAGTATTCCATTGTATGGATATAGCCTCCTTTGGTTATCCATTCTCTTTTAGTATTTGGTTTATTTCCACATTTTGGCCATTATAAATAATGCTGCTGTAAACAGTCACATATAAGTGTTTGTGTGGATATTTGCTTTTATTCTCCCTGAGTAAATTTCTAGGAGTAGAATTGCTGGGTCATAGAGTGGATGTATTATACTTAACTGTACACAAAACTGCCACATCATCTTCCAAAGCAGTTGTACTATTTACATTCCCCCCAAGAAATCTGTGCCTTCCTAGGTGGTTCAAGAATCCGCCTGCCAAGGCAGGAGATGCAGGTTCAATCCCTGGTTTGGGAAGATCTCAGAAGTAAGCAATGGCAACCTACTCCAATATTCTTGCACAGAAAATTCCATGGCCAGAGGAACCTCGTGGACTACAGTCCACGGGGTCACAGAGAGTTTGACATGACTGAGCGTCTGAGCACACACAGAAATGTACAAGAGTTCCAGTTCCTCCATGTCCCCTCCAACATTTGGTATGCTTAGGCTTTAAAATTTTAGCCACTGTAACAGATGTGATAGGACATCTATTGTGATTCTAATTTTCATTTCTCTGGCATCTTTTGATCACCTTTTCATGTGCCATTTGGATCTCTTCTCTTACAAAAATATATAAACAAGTCCTTTTCCCCAATTTAAAAATTAGGTTGTCATTGGTGTAAAAAGGCAAAATTCAACTGAGTAGATTTAAGTATCTAATTAAATATTTGCTTATTCACAAATCAGGCAACATCTCACTTAACAAGTAGAAAGATGTACAAAATGGAAGGCTTTTATATCAGAAGGATGCAGGGACCAGGATAAAAATGAATTACCTCATCTTTCTTTGGGAGATACAGATCTATATGGGATATCATCCACTAGTGCTGACCAGGAAATTCCCAACTGACTGGTTAAAGGTCACACCCTTGGGAGGCTGAAACTGCAATTAGGTTAGGTAATAAGTGTTGTTTGCTGATGTGGGACTTAGCACGTATGACTCCATTTGGGGCCCAATTTCTTTTTTGAAAACATTGGTTCATCAACTAGTAAGAATTCTTTATATTTAAGTTCAACCTGTCTTTCAGGGATCTCTTGATAGATAGAAGATATAGATAGATAGATATGATTTTCTCCCACTTTATAGTTTCCCTTTTATATTCTTAATTCGGTCTTTGATGAACAGAAGTGTTTAATGAAGTCTAATTTATGTATTTTTATGCTTGGTATTTTGGATGTCCTTTAAGAATTCTTTGCACATCCATAGATATTCTTCTAAATTTTCTTCTAGAGTAATGCTATCCAAAAGAAATAGAATGCAAGCCATGTATGTAATGTTAAAAGTCTTAATAGCCACCATAGAACAACAACTTGGTGAAATTACTTTTAAATTTTACTTATTTATGTATTTTTGGCTGCACTGGGTCGTCCTTGCAGCACACGGGCTTTTTCTAGTTGAGGTGAGTTGGGGCTACTCTTCTCTGCTGTGTGTAGGATTCTCATTGTGACAGCTTCTCTTGTTGCAAAGAATGGGTTCCAGGGCGCTGGGGCTTCCATAGTTGTGGCTTGAGGGCTCTAGAGACTTAGGAGTTGTGGTGCATGGTTTAGTTGCCCCATGGCATGTGGGATCTTAGTTCTCCTGGCCAGGGATCAAACCCACATCCCCAGCATTGGCAGGAGGATTCTTAACCACTGGACCACCAGGGAAGTCTGAAATTACTTTTAATTGTATTATATTTAACCCACCATATCAACAATATTTAAACATGGAATTGGCAACTGAAAAAAATTCACAATGTGAGAGTTGTGAGTTAAGCTTTATTCAGGGCAAAATGAGGACTATAGCCCCGGAGACAGCCCTTCTAGGTCTGAGAAACTGCTCCAAAGAGATAGGGCAAAAGGTCAGTATATATGAGACTTAGGAATATGAAAGCAAGCACATTTTTTTTGGCCACTTCATTTATGTTTTTAATTAATCACATTTTTTTTTTGAAGAAGGTTTCTGCTCTCCTTGTGAAGGTTGCTGCTAGTCACGAGGAGCAGATGTCACCAGGAAGGAATTGAGTGCTTTTCTAGACACAAGGAGATGCATGAATTGGGCTCATAAAATCATCTCCTGAAAATATCTAATTGTCTGAAGACCTGTCCTGCCAGTTTTTCCCCCAGCACAGATACCTCATTCCTGATCTCCACCCTGAACTCTTTTCAGGGGGTAACGAAGGTCAGCAGCCACAGTGGGTCAGGATTTGACCTTTGTCGAGGTAGATGCCAAGTGCCAATTGGTAGGTGACAGAATCAATATTAAAATTTATGAATGAGACTCTCCTTCAGAAATGAGGGTTGGGGTAAAGTAGAATGGGGCCCCGAGGGAGGTGATGGACCAAAGTCTGAGGCTGTCTGGGGGTTACACCTTGAACCCCCCTTTTAATCCATCTCCCCCTCTCCTCACCAGCCCTAAACCACACACCCCACATCCTTGTTTCTGGGACCCTGGAGCTCGGCCGCCCCAGGAACTTGACCAGCTCCGTGCCCTGGGCCTGTGAGGAGGGCATCAGTTGCTGCCACCTCCCTGGGCCCCAGGACCCCCTCTCGTTGGTGCTCACCCCACGGCACCAAACTCCCCTGTTGGGTGACCTCGCCTGGAGCTGAAGTGAGCACAGCGAGGCTTGTCCACCTCAACGTGTCCTGTGAGAGCTGGGCCAGGACGCCCGGGCCCCTGACGGGGTCCGGAGGGCAGCGGGGGTACCCGAGAACCATTACCCATAACCGGGGGTTATGGGCCTCGAACATCGGATCCCAGAATTTGGCCTGGGAGGGGGTCAGGAGGATCCCTGCCCCATCCTTTCCCCATTTCTGCAGCTCCTGGGGACACAGGGCCCATGTTCATTGAGGCCTCACTACTGACATGGATCCGCCATGTCTCTCTGTCACAGACTTTCCACTGAACTTGAACTTGACCGTGACCATCGTCCAAGGAAACAGCATAGGTAAGAAGGCAGCCCTTCCCAGGCTGTAGGAAGGGACTGCCTCCAGCCCAGGGCCCTGTCTAATCCTTTTCCCACCTCAGTGATCCAAGACCCTCTTGTGGTTGAGCCCAGTAGTCCCTCCCCCTTCTCCGCCCCCATGACCACGGTGCCACCCAAGAAACAGAATGCTGCAGGCCCTCAGGATCTGCTGGTTCCTCCTCCCCATTGCACACCCCTTCCCTCAATAAGCCCCTAGTGAGAAAAGAGGGAGAGTCTTAGCTCAGCTGTGTCCAACTCTTAGTGACCCCATGGACTGTAGCCTACCAGGCTCCTCTGGGGTTCTCCAGGTGAGAATACTGGAGTGGGTTGCCACGCCCTTTTCCAGGGGTTCTTCCTGACCCAGGGATCGAACCCACATCTTCCGCATTGCAGGCAGATTATTTACCTGATTTCTGAGCCACTAGGAAAGCCCCAATAAGCCCCTAGCCTCACTTTAATGCCAACTGGTTCCTTGGTTTTCTCTGACATTTTATCACCTGAGCATGCTGCCTTTGGTACTATAGCTTTGCAATTGCTTTTCTTTTTCTTTTTTTTTTTTTTTTAGCCATGGACTTACATGTATTCCCCATCCCGGTCCCCCTGCAATTGTTTTTCTTAAGACTTGGTATAAAGAGAAAAAAAAATCCATCTGTTTTCTTCCATTCAGCTTCATGCATCTGCCCATCTTATACCCCTCACCCCTCTCCTGGAACCGTTATCCATAACCTGGGGTAGGGTCAGTGCTGTGACCGCTGAGAAGGGAAGGTGCAGGGGATAAGCGTACATGGGCATGCCCACGCCATCATCAGCTCTTGCATTTTCAGCTGATATCTCATCTTGCAGCCCCATCCCCCTCTTGGGCCCCCTCTGTCCTGACCGACTCACTCTCTCCTAGCAGGGGCATTTATAGTATCTCGGTGCTCAGAAGGGCTGTTTCCCATGGTCCTTAATTTGCAAACAAAAACAGAAGAATCAG
This sequence comes from Odocoileus virginianus, assembly GCF_023699985.2. Taxonomy (NCBI): domain Eukaryota; kingdom Metazoa; phylum Chordata; class Mammalia; order Artiodactyla; family Cervidae; genus Odocoileus; species Odocoileus virginianus. The sequence goes on from NC_069693.1 coordinate 4,815,816, forward strand.
AGAAGAGACAGAGGGAAGTCATGGAGAATCTAACGGTGGGTGAAAGAAGAACTTTTAACCACAAGCCACCAGAGTTTAGGAGGACTTTTAACCCCACTTATTCAATTTGCAGAAGACTCTGAGGTCCAGAGTAGGCAAGTGAATTGCACAGGAAGTCAGTTCATCAGTTGACGGCTTAGGGTTCATTGGGCTGGGTGATAGGAAGTGTATGTTAATATGAGAGGGAAGAGCTGTCAACTCTTACCATGAGGTGAGGGAAGAAATTTCATTCATTCATCAACCATCTACACTGTACCTTTAGGTTTTTAGTAAAGATTCAACCCTTGCCCTTGAGAAAAGCAACATCTGGTTGGGAGACAAATCATCTGACAATTCCAATGAGACAGGGAAAGTGCCTGTGGTGGGGAAACAAAGGCATGTGATGGGTGGGGCTCTTGCTTCTCTGGACTAAAGGGTGAGTTCTCAGAGAGGAATAGGCCAAGCAGACATAGTGGAGACTTTCAGGCTCTCACAAGTGGTGTGAGTTCTGCAGATGACCCTGGACTCTCAGGTACAATGTTCCCAATCCCACTCACTCTCCCACTGTGCTGGGGATCCTCCAAGTTCTGGGCTGTGTCTGTGACCAACCCCACCTCTGCACCCTTTGGGTGCTCTCTGTCTGGTTTCTGGGGGTCCCTAGGAAACGGCGATGCCGCTATCCGTGGTGCTGATTCGGAGTTGACTGTTGACTCAGAATGTCTGCAGCCTTGGGGAGGGGGGAAGGGAGGTTGACCACAAAGAACAAGGACCCTCGGTCTGGATTCAGGAGGGTCAACAATATGTCAGACGTGCCGGGAAGGGCCCAGGTCTACCTGGGAGGAGGGACTCCAGGGAAAGGAAGATCTCTATTCGTCTTCCTTGACCTTCTGGCCACCCTCAGGAGCATTCTGTGGACAATGCTAGGCTGTCGACACAAAGGTCCAAGCACTGGGTAAGGTGAAAGCTTTGTTCTACCCCTTAACATATATGATCCCATTTCGTTTTCTGAACATGCCTGACAGAAAGGGGTAATCCCCCTCATCAAATAGGGGGAGCAGCTGACAGATAGATGAGTAGCTGTAGGCACTAGTCTCCAAAGAGCTCCAAACAATCCCACCGCTTCCTTAAGGCAAAATAGTAATAAATTTCATTTATTACACAATGAAATTTATTACATCTTCCTCTTGAATCTGGATTGAGCTCATTACTGCTTTTACCAACAAAAGGTGGAGGACGAGATTCACACGGCTGCGACCCAAACTCAAAGGGCAAAAATAATGTGCTCTATGAAAGAAAGTGAAAGTGAAGTCGCTCAGTCGTGTCCGACTCTTTGCGACCCCATGGACTGTAGCCTACCAGGCTCCTCCGTCCATGGAATTTTCCAGGCAAGAATACTGGAGTGGGTTGCCATTTCCTTCTCCAGGGAATCTTCCCCACCCAGAGATTGAAACCGGGTCCTTCGAAAAGCCTATCGTGATCCCACAAAAGCAGATAACCAGAATGCAGCCACTTCGTCTCTTAAGCGTCGGGCACGGAGACAGCTTACTGTTAACCTTAGTTAACAGTACACGCGCCGCGTCCCTTGCCCATGCGCAGGCGCAGAAGGACACAGTGCAGTGGATTTTGGGAGTAGTAGGCCGATTGAATCAGGGGCCGCAGGGACTGCTGGGAGTTGTAGGCCGAGGGCCTCAGTAACCACCCCTGCTTCAGGTGGAGCCGTCGCGTGGGGCTCTGGGAGCCGTAGGCAAGACAGCTCCCAAAGCCTTGTGGGAGTCGTAGTCTCGGAGCCACTTCCGTACAGGAGTTCCGCGTGTTAGGCAGTTTGGACGATCCAGCACCGCGTTCTCCTCAGGTGAGTTATTTTCTCCCGGAGCTGGTCGGCCCCAGAGCGCCCGCTCTTTGTCGCGGTGCCGTGTGAGGGTTGAGGAACTCTCCGTTAGTGATAACATTCGCCTCTGACTTACCAATGCTTGTATCCCAGAGGCCTACTGGCCGGAATCCTCACTGTGGGCTCCGCGGTCCAGCCTGTCTCTGGCCCTCCCACCCCTCTCCCCTCGGTGGGCTCGGGGAAATTCGACTATTTCCCTGCCCTCACCTCCAACTGGATACTTCCAGGAGGTCCCTACGCTGTCCTGAAACCTGTGTCTTGATAGAATGATGTTACACACTACCCATCATTCTGACAAAGCTGCGATACGGAGGCACACTTGGGATCTGGGCCCCGCCTTCTGGGAGCACTTATTCCCTCAGCCTACAGATCTTTCCTGAGCCCCGATCCTTTGCCAAATCCCTTGCAAGGCAGGGGGAGTCAGTGGTGGCTGAGGCAGACCCTGTCCTTCCCTACCTGTAGTGAGCTCACAGGACACGGGAAGGGAGACAGGCCTGTCACCATGAAGGGTAGCGTCGTGATCCGGTTGGGATGGAGGCATACAAGGGGCTCTGCGACCCCAGAGAGGGTGCGTGAGCCAGCCTGGGGTCTATAAAATCTTCGAGGGGAAGATGCTTAACACACGTTTCAAATCTGACGTGTCCAAATGGAATTCTAGCCAGCCTCCTCCACAACTGAATGTTCCCATCGTCCTCCCCGGTACTCAGGCCCAAGCCTTCAAATCATTCTTCATTCCTCTCTTTTCTCATGCCCCCACCCTCCACCCCAATCCAAGTCTTGTGCAAGTCCTACGGACCCTACCTTCAAAATAGATCCAAAACCCCACCTTTTCTTGTCATGGCCACTGCCAACACCCCAGTCCAGGCCAACTTCATCTCACTGACTACTGCCCTGGCCTCCTCTCTAGCCCCCCTGCCTGCCAGAGTCTGTTCCCCACACAGCAGCCAAAGGGAGACTTAAAACCTAAATCAGATCATATGCTTCCTTTGCACAGAACCCTCCCATGGTTTCAATCTCTCTCTTAATTAAAATTAAAGCTGTATCATGGCCTATGAGCCTCTGAAAATCTGTACTTATTTCCTGGCAGAGTCTTCCTCATTCAGGAGGCAGGTTCCTGGGACCTAGTGACCGTAGATTTAGGGGGAGAAGAGAGATGAGTCCAGAGTGACTTTATGCCGTGCCCTACGGAGGAGCTGGGTGGAGAGGTGGTACTCTCAGCAAGCAGGGAACAGCTGAGCAAGAACAGGTTTCTCCGTGGGGAGCAGGGGACTGGTCAGTTTGGGTACCTAGAATTCTAGAGAACCAGTGGGTATCTTCAATGGGACATTTGAAGGACAAGCCTGATGAACATCGTGATTCAGTCAGCCACAAGGAAAATGAGCTGGGCAGGAACCATGAAAGTGCCTCTCCAAAAGAGGCTGAGCAGGAGGCAAGCCAGGAGAGAGAGAGAGAATCAAGCCAGAGGCAGGGGTGAGGTGAGATGCATGGGAGGATGTAGAGAAGACCCTGGGCAGGATCTCACTGGCTGTTTTGTGGACAATTGCATGTGCAGAGGAGGGAAGGGGAGGGCAGGGAGATGGAGGAGGAGCCTCCTGCGGTAACCGGGAGAGAGACATGGCTCAGACCAGAGTTGCAGCTGTGTAGATGCTAAGGCGTGCTGGGCTTCTGGGTCTGTTTTAAAGCTACAAACAGGAATTTCTCCATTCTGGTTGGATGTATGGGGTTTGAGGTTTGAGGACATGCCCCAGTGCATTCTCAGTGGGGCATTTGGAGGAAAGGTTGGGACCTAACATTGCAATTTGGAATCACCTACAGGGAGAGTTAAGAGGGATGGAGAAAGCAGTCCAGTGTCCTGGGACACAAAGCTCCTGCCCTGAGTAGCTGGAGGGAGAGAGCTGCCCTTTAAAAGAGCAGTCTGGGAAGGGGAATCGGGAATCTGGGTTCTGCGGTGCCTGTCAGACAGCTGAGTTGCACTGGCCCCTAACTGGTGTTACAGGCAGTAAGCACGTGAGTCACATAAAATGATTCCACACTTTATGGGAAATCCTGGAAACAGGGTGAACTGCTTAGAAGCTACTGCACTATGATAGTCCAGCCCAGAGATGATGGTGCCTTGGAGGGGAGGGACTCAGTCTGATGGGTTCCCCCCGCAGGTGGGTCCAAGGGAATCTTGGCTGGGTATGGAGGAGTGAGGTGGGGGAAACAGAAGGAGTCAAAGATGGGCTGATCCACCTCTTGATAAGGCCACAGAAGCTTGCGGGAGATTCTGAGATGACTGCCCTGCCTTTCAGAGGATACAATCGGAACCCATTCCTAGAGAAAGCATCCCACCCCACCAAAGTGAAAGTCCAGTTGGTCTTTCCTGTTTATCCCCCTTCCCCTAACAGAACTGCCAGCAGTCCCCTTGCCTCCTTCTATTCTTAGATCATTGACCCTTCCCAAGCTCTCTTAGCAGCCCTGGAAGCCCAGGTCAGCGACCTGTCCTTCTGATTAGGGTTGTAAGAGGTGTGGCTTCCCTGGAGACTGTGAAATGTGTCCTTAATATGCACCTCCATTCCTCCAAACAGAATCCGACCTAACTTGCCTATCTCTACCCCTCCCCTCCACCCCTCACCTCCAACCAGCTACTTCTCTCTCCTTGGTGTGTAATGGGTGTAATCCAAGAAGCCTTCCTGGAGGCACTAGCCTCCTCAAACCTCCTCAAACCTTCAAGTGTCAAACAGTTGACCCTTGAACAACATGAGTTTGAACTGCTCCACTGAGACTCAGTTTTTTTTTTCCCCAATAAATACATACAATACTACACCATCCGCAGTTTGGTTGAATCCTTGGACTTGGAACAGGGAAGATATGGAAGGCCGACCGCAAAGTTAATGTGGAATTTGGTTGTACTCCCAATCCTCGCGTTGTTCAAGGGTCAACTGTATACATATAACCCTCCCTTACTCTGGAAGATGGAGAAGGAAATGGCAGCCCACTCCAATATTCTTGCCCGGAGAATCCCATGGACAGAGGAGCCTGGCAGGCTACTGTCCAAGGGGTCGCAAGAGTCGGACACGACTTAGCGACTAAACTACTCATTACTGCAAATACTCCGGAAGAAGCCTACCTGGTCCCCACTATTCTCGGCAGGGACACTACCCTCTGTAAGCAACGACCCGCAACCCGGAATCCACGTGTAACCTGCCTCCCCTCTCCACCCATCCAGGAGAACCGACCCCTCCCGCCTCTCCAGGACCCCACGATGCCCGCCCCGCAGTGCGCCTCTTGCAACAAGGCGCGCGCCGCCCTCCGTCGTCCGCGCTCGGGCCAGGCTCTGTGCGGCGCCTGCTTCTGCGCCGCCTTCGAGGCCGAGGTGCTGCACACGGTGGTCGCGGGCCGCCTGCTGCCGCCCGGCGCCGTGGTGGCCGTGGGCGCCTCGGGCGGCAAGGACTCCACGGTGCTGGCGCACGTGCTGCGCGAGCTGGCCCCGCGCCTGGACATCTCGCTGCACCTCGTGGCGGTGGACGAGGGAATCGGCGGCTACCGGGACGCGGCGCTGGCGGCCGTGCGGCGGCAGGCGGCGCGCTGGGAGCTCCCGCTCACCGTCGTGGCCTACGCGGACCTCTTCGGGGGCTGGACGATGGACGCCGTGGCCCGCAGCACGGCCGGCTCCGGCCGCAGCCGCTCCTGTTGCACCTTTTGCGGGGTGCTGCGGCGCCGCGCGCTGGAGGAAGGGGCGCGCCTCGTGGGAGCCACGCACGTCGTGACCGGTGAGCGCAGGCGCGGCCCAGAGGGGGCGTGGTGGGAGGGACGCCTGCGCGGGAGAGCTTCGGGCGCCGTAAGGGGGCTGGAGTGCGTGCCCAAGGCGTAATGGAGACTATGAATGGCCTAGAGGAAAGAACCGAACACGGTAAAGGGGATGTGCGCATGCTCCAGCATGGCGGGGTGGTGGGGGCGGAGGGAAACAGGATGGGCTGTGCATCACAAAGACTTCGAGTCTTGGCAGCTGTCTTGGTCTACGTAGCTTGGAAGGGAGGGTGGGCGATGGGAGAAGCGAGTGACAGAGGTTAGTCTCTGGGGATTAGGTCTTTGAGTCTTATCTTTAGTCGTCTCTAATACTCTCGGTCTCATGGCCCCCAGCTGTCTCTCTTCAGAATCCATCTCTGTCTCTGGACAGTATCTCTGCCTCGTAACTTCTTTTTCTTGTTGCCATCTCTTCTTTTCCATAACTCTCTTGTCTTCTCTCGCTCTCATCCATTCCTTCAACAAACAACAACTGGGCTTCTACTAAATGCCAGATCCAAGCTGTTATTAATATATAGAGTACGTATTACACACATTTGTATTATATATGCTCACATCATCCTCATCGGGCTATGGCTGAAAATACAGCGATGCCTAAGACTGACCCAAGCCCGTACCTTTGCACAGTTCAAATATAAAATGATAAACGATCATAAATGTTACTGGAAAAAATTACATGGTGCAAAAAGAGGACCTTATGGTGAGGAGAGAGGGGATGAGGAAGGGCTTTCGAGATCCGAGGGCTCTGGGTGAGGGGGTGAAGAGGAGTGGTGTTTGAGGTGGGTGGAGGTTGTTCCAGGCAGAGGGAACCATGAGGGAAACCATCTGTGCCGAGGCCAGTTTGAGGGGCCCCAGGAAGACCAGAGCAGTGGGCGGAGCTCGGATCCGCATTCCCCTTTTGATGGTGAGGCGTTAACATCTGATCCTTTGAGCAATGGGGAAATGGGTGGGCCTGACAAAGGCTCTGAAAAGTACACTAGGGCAGGGGTGAGGAGCCTGGGTTGGAGAGGCAAGGACGGAGCAAAGGAGATGAGCCTGGAGGGTGGCCGCTGCGGGTGGGCCAGGTGAGAGACGATGGTGGAGAGAATCAGTGCTTTTTTTTTTTTAAAACGCTGTGTAAATATTTCATTACTTTCTCCCTGGTCTCTAAACAAGGATAACACAAAAACATTGCAGTCTGTGCCATCAAAGGCACTTGTGTCAACAACTATGAGTTTTCTGTGGCTGCTGTAACAAATTACCACAAATTGAGTGGCTTAAAGCAACATCAATGAGAAAAAACAACAACACAAATTATCAGGTTGCAGTTCTGGAGATTAAGGTTCAGGCAGAAGTCTCACTGGTCGGCATTCCTCTGAAGAATCTACTGGAAAGTCCATTTTCTTGCCTCTTCCAATTTTTAGAGGCTGCCTCTTGGAGGCCTCCTTCCTCCAGCTTCAGAGCCAGCAGCTGAGTCCTTCTCATCTTACATCGTCTGACCTTGCTTGTGTCCCCACATCTTCCATCCTGACTCTTTGACTTTAAGGACCCCTGTCATTACCCTGGGCCTCCCATGTGGCGCTAGTGGTAAAGAACCGCCTGCCAATGCAGGAGACATAAAGAGAGGTGGGTTCAATCCCTGGGTTGTGAAGATCCCCTGGAGGAGGGTACGGCAACCCGCTCCAGTACTCGTGCCTGAAGAATCCCATGGACAGAGGAGCCTGGTGGGCTACACTCCTTGGGGTCACAAAGAGTCGGACGCCACTGAAGCGACTTAGCACGTCATTACCCTGGGGCCCACTTGGCTCAGCTAGGCCGCTCTCCCTGTATTAAGATCAGCTGATTAGTAACCCTCATTCTGTATGCGGTCCTGATCTCTTTTGCCATGGGACCCAATATATGTTCAGGTTGAGGGGGTGGGGGATTCTGCTTACCACAACAGCCTTCTTTCCAATTTCCATTAAATGACTTCCGTGTAGTCTTAAGTACATTTTTCTTTTTGTTGGGGGGGTGGGGGCGGGGTGTCTTTTGGGCTTGTGGGATCTTGGTTCTCCAACTAAGGATTGAACCTGGGCCCTCGGCATCCAAAGCACAAAATCCTAACTACTGGACCGCCAGGGAATTCTCTGAAGTACACTTTTAACTGAGACTGAAATGACAGTCTTCCTGACCCAGGGATCAAACCCAGGTCTCCCGCACTGCATGCAGATTCTTTACCTTCTGTGCAACCAGGGAGGCTCTGAAATGATGGTTGTAGCCTAAAGGACTTTCACTCGCTAGCAGAGGGCCTGGTCTGCGATAAGTGGGGGTAAGTGAGGCACCCGGGCTGCTCCAGGGAGCCTGGGTGCGTCGCCCTCTCGTTTCTCGCCGGGTCCCCCCGCAGCCTCCCCCAGGCCGCCCCGCGGTGCCCCGGGGTCTCCTCCCGCGGCCCCCTCCTCACGGGTCCCGTCTCCCCTCTCCCAGGACACAACGCGGACGACATGGCGGAGACGGTGCTCATGAACTTCCTGCGGGGCGACGCGGGCCGGCTGGCGCGGGGCGGGGGCCTGGGCTCCCCGGGCGAGGGGGGCGCCCTGCCGCGCTGCCGCCCGCTGCAGCTGGCGTCGCAGAAGGAGGTGGTGCTGTACGCGCACTTCCGCCGCCTCGACTACTTCTCCGAGGAGTGCGTGTACGCGCCCGAGGCCTTCCGCGGCCACGCGCGCGACCTGCTCAAGATGCTGGAGGCGGCGCGGCCGTCAGCGGTGCTGGACCTGGTGCACTCGGCCGAGCGCCTGGCGCTGGCCCCGGCCGCGCGGCCCCCGCCGCCCGGCGCCTGCTCCCGCTGCGGGGCGCTGGCCAGCCGCACGCTCTGCCAGGCCTGCGCGCTCCTGGACGGCCTGAACCGCGGCCGGCCCCGCCTGGCCATCGGCAAGGGCCGCCGGGGGCTGGACGAGGAGGGGCCGCCGCGGGAGCCGCAGCCATCCCGACCGCCGACTTCCCAGTCGGTCCCCGACTTCTAGAGACTCCAGTTCCCTGCCAGGATCCGGCGCCATGGGGGCGCGGGGCCGCCTGTAAATGCCACGGAATGAACCCGAGTTACCTGAGCCCGGCCTTCGTGTGCAGCTGGGAGAGAGACGGAACCTGTTACCTGCGATCCTGCAGACACTGGGGCTCTGGGCTCCTGGGTCTGGGGGCCGGGGACTCCTGGGTCTCAGAGAGGGAAGCACTAAACGACCTTCCATTCCTGAGCGAGTGGGAATTAGGGGGCTGCTTGCCTGTACCTCTGTGGGATCTGAGCATGCTCAGATGGCCCTAACCCTTCTCGATCGCCTACTGCCTGCCTGGTGTTCGTGTTTGCCTGCAGTAGGAAAAGCACACCCACGCGCCTGGATGGACATGTCAGTTACAGCACTCATGGTGTTTCTGTGTGAGCGCTGTGTGTACTGCAGGCGCTGGGCCATCTCTTTTCACCCGCACCACGATCTCATTGGCTGTAGCCCGAGGCCCATAACTGGCCCGAGGTCACCTCTCTGGAGCCCCACCTGGGGGCTCTCACCCAGGCCCTCCTGGGGCTCTTCAAGACGGTAGAATTAGTCCTTATTCCCACTACCACCTGAATCTCGGATGGATGAAGAGCAACTGGGACGGCTCTCCAGACCAGATTCTAGAGGCAGAGCTGGGTGAGCTTGGGACAGTGACTCAACCTCTCGGATCTTCCATTTTCTCCGCTGACAATGGAATCAAGCCCTCCCACCAAAGCACTGTTTTGAATGTTTGATAAAAGCGCCCAATAAATGTGTCCTACTTGACTGTTCACACTAAGATTTGGCCACCAGGGGGCGCTCGATTTCGGGGTTGCTGCCCTGCCGATCCAGACAGGCGTGAGGCTCAGAAACTGCCTGACTCCTGGGCAGTATTGGCGTCCTCAGCCCCACCTCCAAGTTTTGCTGGGCTGCTCCTTTGTTAGAAACGCCCTCCTTTCCTATCTTCCCACTCAACATCCTCCAGGGGCCTCCTGGAAGCGTCCCTGAATCTCTCCTCCCACCCTGCCCAGCCCAGGACATTGGGACTCTCCCAAACCCCAGCCGCTGGGTCCTGTCCTCTGGCCATCCACACTCTTTGGGTCTCTCTTTTCCTATTTAGATTGGGCTGGAGGGCTGGGAACAGATGTTCTCAGAGCCCCCTGTGAATTAATCGAGCATTAGGTTAATTATTCCTTCAACAAACACTTACTGAGCACCTCATCTGTGGCCCATGTGCCAAAGGCTAGAAATACTGCAGTGAGCAAAAGACAACAGCCCCAGGCGCCATGAGGTTCACAGTCTGGGAGAAACAGACAATAAGTCAATGAATATATAATGTCAGGTAGTGATTAACACAACCAATAAAAATAAAGCAGGATTAGAGAGGGAGATAGTGAGCGCCAGTGTCCATGGTGGTCAGGTCATGGCCTCTCTGAGGAGGTTGCATTTGAGCAGAGACCTGAGTGAAGCAAAGGAGTGGATCATAAAGCTATCGGGACTTTCCTGGTGGCCCAGTGGTTAAGAATCTGCCTTGCAATGCAGGAGACATGGGTTCGATCCCTGGTGTGGGAACTAAGATCTCACACGTCAGGGGGCAACTAAGTCCCCCCACCCCACCCTCACCACAACACTGCGCCCACCCACCACAACTAGAGAGTCTTGGGGCTGCAACAAAAGATCCTGAGTTAACTAAGACTAAAGGCAGCCAACAAAAAAAAAATCATAGAGCCATCTTGGGGAAGACCTTTCCAGGCAGAAGGAAGTGCTGATGCAAAAGGCCAAGGGTGGGAATAAAGTTGGTAAGTCCAGGAAATGACAGGCAGGTGGTGTGGCCAGAGCAGAGGGCAGCGGGGAGAAGAGCAAGAGTCGAGATGCGGTGGTTGCCAGGGCGGGTCCTGCAAGGTCTCGCTTAGGCGGGAGCCCATGTCCCAGTCCTAGTTTGCCAGGCCCTTGCGGAGCACTCCTTCCTTGCGTTAAGCTCAGCGATAGGATAGACTGTGTTTTGATCCCCAGTTTTACAAATAGTAAATTTTTGGCTGAGAGATGTGAAGTGACTTGCCCAAGGTCACACAGTAGTAAATCAGTGAAGAAGCTGGGGCTATTCACCCTTTTCACTGTGCCGCCTGCTGGAAGCCAGGGGACTTGGGCCCTTGTTGCATGTCAGCCACTGATTCACCTTGTGGTTTTGGACAAGGGACTTTTCTTAATCGAGTTGCTCCCTTCACATCAGGAGGCGGGTGGTTGATTAGATTTCTGTTGTAGTTTACAGCAACACTAACCACCAGAAATATATTTATAATATGAGCCATATATGTAATTTAAAGATTTCGTATGGCCATATTTTTATTTATTTTTTTTCCATTTATTTTTATTAGTTGGAGGCTAATTACTTTACATCATTACAGTAGTTTTTGTCATACATTGAAATGAATTAGCCATGGATTTACATGTATTCCCCATCCCAGTCCCCCCTCCCACCTCCCTCTCCACCCGATCCCTCTGGGTCTTCCCAGTGCACCAGGCCCGAGCACTTGTCTCATGCATCCCACCTGGGCTGGTGATCTGTTTCACCCTAGATAATATACATGTTTCAATGCTGTTCTCTTGAAACATCCCACCCTCGCCTTCTCCCAGAGTCCACAAGTCTGTTCTATACATCTGAGTCTCTTTTTCTGTTTTGCATATAGGGTTATTGTTACCATCTTTCTAAATTCCATATATATGTGTTAGTATACTGTAATGGTCTTTATCTTTCTGGCTTACTTCGCTCTGTATAATGGGCTCCAGTTTCATCCATCTCATTAGAACTGATTCAAATGAATTCTTTTTAATGGCTGAGTAATATTCCATGGTGTATATGTACCACAGCTTCCTTATCCATTCGTCTGCTGATGGGCATCTGGGTTGCTTCCATGTCCTGGCTATTATAAACAGTGCTGCGATGAACATTGGGGTGCACGTGTCTCTTTCAGATCTGGTTTCCTGGTCATATTTTTAAAGAGGAGAGAAAAGAGGTGAAATGTTATTAATATATTTTATTATGGTGTGTTAAAAAGTAGAGTCATCACTTTGCTGACAGAGGTCCATAGAGTCAAAACTATGGTTTTTCCAGTGGTCATGTATGGATGTGAGGGTTGGACCATAAAGAAGGCGGAGCACTGGACTGTGCTCTGCTGTTTTTAAACTGTGGTGTTGGAGAAGACTCTTGAGAGTCCCTTGGACTGCAAGGAGATCAAACCAGTCCATCCTAAAGGAGATCAGTCCTGAATATTCATTGGACGGTCTGGTGCTGAAGCTGAAGCTCCAACACTTTGGCCACCTGATGCAAATAGCTGACTCATTGGAAAAGACCCTGATGCTGGAAAAGACTGAGGGCAAGAGAAGGGGGGCAACAGAGTATGAGATGGTTGGATGGCACCACCAACTCAATGGACATGAGTTTGAGTAAACCCTGGGAGATGGTGATGGACAGGGAGGCCTGGCGTGCTGCAGTCCATGCAGTCACAAAGAGACATGACTTAGCAACTGAACAACAACAAATATCCAAAATATTAATATTTTTGTGTGTCAGTCATATCAGTCACTCAGTCGTGTCCAACTCTTTGTGACCCCATGGACTGCAGCATACCAAACATTCCTGTCCATCACCAGCTCCCGGAGTCAGTGATGCCATCCAACTGTCTCATCCTCTGTCGTCTCCTTCTCCTCCCGCCATCAGGCTCTTTTCAATTGAGTCAGTTCTTCACATCAGGTGGCCAAAGTATTGAAGTTTCAGCTTCAGCATCAGTCCTTCCAATGAAGGGAAGGACTGTCCAAGGGACTCTCAAGATTCTTCTCCAACACCACAGTTTCAAAGCATTAATTCTTCAGTGCTCAGCTTTCTATATGGTCCAACTCTTACATCCATACATGACCACTGGAAAAACCATAGCTTTGACTTGATGGACCTTTGTTGACAAAGGAATGTCTCTGCTTTTTAATATGCCGCCTAGGTTGGTCATAACTTTCCTTCCAAGGAGCAAGCATCTTTTAATTTCATGGCTGCAATTACCATCTGCAGTGATTTTGGAACCCAAAAAAATAAAGTCTGCCACTGTTTCCCCATCTATTTGCCATAAAGTGATGGGACCAGATGCCATGATCTTAGTTTTTTGAATGTTGAGTTTTAAGCCAACTTTTTCACTCTCCTTTTTCACTTTCATCAAGAGGCTCTTTAGTTCTTCTTCACTTTCTGCCATAAGGGTGGTGTTATTTGCATATCTGAGGTTGTTGATATTTCTCCTAGCAATCTTGATTCCAGCTTTTGCTTCATCCAGCCCAAGGTTTCTCATGATGTACCCTGCATATAAGTTAAATAAGCAGGGTGACAATACACAGCCTTGACATACTCCTTTCCCTATTTGGAACCAGTCTGTTGTTCCATGTCCAGTTCTAACTGTTGCTTCCTGACCTGCAAACAGATTTCTCAGGAGGCAGATTAGGTGGTCTGTTATTCCCATCTCTTTCAGAATTTTCACAATTTGCTGTGATCCACACAGTCAAAGGCTTTGGCATAGTCAATAAAGCAGAAGTAGATGTTTTTCTGGAACTCTCTTGCTTTTTCGATGATCCTATGGATGTTGGCAATTTGATCTCTGGTTCCTCTGCCTTTTCTAAATCCAGCTTGAACATCTGGAAGTTCACAGTTCACATACTGTTGAGGCTTGGCTTGGAGAATTTTGAGCATTACTTTACTAGTGTGTGAGATGAATGCAATTGTGCGGTAGTTTGAGCATTCTTTGGTATAGCCTTTCTTTGGGATTTGAATGAAAAGTGACCTTTTCCAGTCCTTGGCCACAGTTGAGTTTTCCAAATTTGCTGGCATATTGAGTGCAGCACTTTCACAGCATCATCTTTCAGGATTTGAAATAGCTCAACTGGAATTCCATCACCTCCACTAGCTTTGTCCATAGTGACACTTCCTAAGGCCCACTTGACTTCACATTCCAGGATGTCTGGCCCTAGGTTAGTGATCACACCATCGTGATTATTGGGCCATGAAGATGTTTTTTGTATAGTTCTTCTGTGTATTCTTGCCACCTCTTCTTAGTATCTTCTGCTTCCGTTAGGTGCATACCATTTCTGTCCTTTATTGTGCCCATCTTTGCATGAAATTTTCCCTTGGTATCTCCAATTTTCTTGAAGAGAGTTTTAGTCTTTTCCATTCTATTGTTTTCTTCTATTTCTTTGCATTGATCATTGGAGGAGGCTTTCTTATCTCTCCTAGCTATTCTTTGGAACTCTGCATTCAAATGGGTACATCTTTCCTTTTCTCCTTTGCCTTTAGCTTCTCTTCTTTTCACAGCTATTTGTAAGGCCTCCCCAGACAGGCATTTTCCTGTTTCGCATTTCTTTTCCTTGGGGATAGTGTTGATCCCTGCCTCCTGTACAATGTCATGAACCTCCGTCCATAGTTCTTCAGGCACTCTGTCTATCAAATCTTATCTCTAAACCTTGAGAAATTTAACCTTTTTTTTATAGTTAAGTATTCAAAATTCTGTGTGTATGTAACAGTCTATCTCCATTGAGACTCAACCAAAGTTCTGTCGCAAATGGGACCAAAGGGCCTCGAGAAGCTGAGGAAGACGCTGTTCTCAGCTCCAGCCACAAGATGGCAGTGTGATCACACCGTGCATCCGATGGCCGGCTCTTTAGAACAGGTCTGTTTCCTAACGCGCGGCCTTGGTGAAATCCGCTGCCTCCTCCTCCCTCTCCCCGCCTGCCCCCCACCCCCCAAAACCGGCCCCTCTGGCCCCAGCCAGCCTTGATCCAAGGGCGAGAGACACAGTCTGGCAGAAACCTGAAGGCCCCATATGAACACTGGAAAAATTCCATGACCCGAAGATTCCAAGACCCAAAGACAGACATGTGTCTGTCCATCCATCCATTCATTCTGCAACTATTTATGCAGCACTCAATTTGTGACAGCAATGAACAAAACAAAAGCCCACCCTCACGAGAGAGGCCCCAAAAGGAGGAAACTAAGTAGAATAGGTAGTATTTCAGATGGTGATAAACTGATCAATCATGTCAAATTGATCGGTCCTGTCAAACATTTAAGTAGGGTGGACCCTGGGGAAGACCTCTTTGCTGGCTGCGAAACCGCACGTGCAAACTCCAAGGGAGGCAGAGGAGTGACGGAGGTGGGCGAGTGGAGGAGAGATGAAAGAGGGCCAGGTCGCAGGGGCGGGAAGCCACCGAGATTTGGGAACAGAGGAGCGATAAGGATCATCCTTTATTCAGGAGACAAACATTTGCCCAGGCACCTCCCAGGAGCCAGGCCCTGCAGGGGGTTCGTGGGGCAACAGAGCTGAGTCAGCCCCAGTCCCTGCCCTCAACGGGCTCCCTGTCTGATGGCGGGAGGCAGTGCGCACCGACTCTGGCAAATCAAGACCCAGAGGGATGGGCGTTAAGGCGGAGATCAGTAAGGGCAGAGGGGAGCCCGGAGGTGGGGCAGCTAACTCAGCGTGGGGCGTCGCGGAATGCTTTCTGAAAGAGGTAGTGTTTAAACCAGGATCCAGATGAGTAAGAATGAGCACGGGAAAGGGGTGGGAGGGGAACGACTGCACCTGTGGCAGAGAAAACAGCCGGTGGAAAGGCCTGCCGGCCAGGGCGCACCGCGAACTCCTGAGCCCAGGGGAGGAATGGTTGCTTCTGGTGCTGGACTAGCCGGAGCGGGTGGGCGGCGACCCGCACCCCCTAGGGTCAGAATGCCCTCGCACAAGGCAGAGGGCTTAGAGCTGACAAGGCTTGTTGAAAAAGTGTCAAAAAGAGCCTTCTGGGGACTTCCCTGGCGGTCCAGTGGGTTAAGACTCGGTGCTTCCTCGGCAGAGGGGCGCAGGTTCGTTCCCTGGTCGGGGAACCAGGATCCCGCATGCCTCAGGCCAGGGCCAAAACCTAAAAAAAAAAAAAAAAAAAAAAACACTTTTTTAAGCCTTCTGTTACTGCCTCTAGGAGGACTGTGGGGAAACTTAAAAGCAAGGAGGCCAGGAAGAAGCCAAAGCCATAAGCAGTTGGGGATGGTGGGAACAGATATGAGGACTATGTAAGAAACCTTGAAATCCTGCTCAAGTCTAAGGTGTTGTTTTATAAGTGTAAGAGCTCCTGCATAACCCCTCCACACACACACCCCACCAAAAACAAAAACAAACCAAAAAAACCCTGTAAATACAAGAGAAGCTTCTCCTAAACGGAAATAAAGATCTTTGCCACTTAGGCAGATGGCAGTGGTGATCACAGGAGTCTCGCTGAGAGAGAAAGCGTGGTAAACATGGAGGGCAGGGCAGGGTGTTGCTGAGGCCCGTGGCCTTGGACAAGGCCGTGCTGTGTGCCACCACCCCATGCGCTGTAGCCCGCCAGGCTCCTCTGTCCATGGGATTCTCTGGGCAAGAATACTGCAGTGGGCTGCCATGCCCTCCTCCAGGGGATCTTCCCAACCCAGGGATCGAACCCAGGTCTCCCACACTGCAAGTGGATTCCCTGCCCACCAGGGAAGCCCAAGAATACTGGAGTGGGTAGCCTAACCCTTCTTCAGGGGATCTTCATGACCCGGGAATCAAACTGGGGTCTCCTGCACTGCAGGAGGATTCTTTACCAGCTGACCTACCAGGGAAGACCTTGGAGAAGACCTACATAAACATAAGGGGTCCTTTAGGCTTATTGAATGTCTGGGAAAGGACCCAAGTTGATAATCCAGAAATCCCCATACCCTAGGGTTACCACCTGGAGTCAGAAGCATTCTTTCCTGCAAGGATGGGGCCCAATCTCAGAAAGATGGGCTTCCCCATGTTCCCCCCTGTGTGTGCTCTCCCAGGGATGGGTAACTGGAGACTACTGTCAGGTCTGAAGATGTAGAGGCATCAGGTGCAGAGATTCTGGGGAGAAGTCTCTCGATAGCCTTAATCTCATCTAGTCTGTTTTCACAGAGGCGCTTCACATGTCAGGGACCAGAGTGGGCTCTAAGAATTCAGCGGTGAGCATGTTAGACAGGGTCCCTGCCTTCATGAAGCCTTGGTTTGATTGAGAGAAATGTTCCTTCAGTCCATAAAAGTGTGCTGAGCACATACTACATGCCAGGGAAAAGAAACAGAGAAAGCAGGCAAACCCCCCTTCCCTGTCAGAGTTGGCACTCAAACTGTGGGAGACAGACTACACAGAAAAGGAAGTAAATAAAAGATGAGGGACATCGGACCGTGATAAACGCCATAAAGAAGAAAACAACAGCAACAATAAACAAGGAAGCAAACACGTAAGGCAATTATAGATTAAAACGAGGAAAGGAAAGCAGCACGGGGCTGAGACAGAAACCAGAAGGGAAGGTCCACTCCAGAGAAAGCGACCATGGGCAGAGTGATGGGAAGTGTGTCCCAGGGGGAGGGAACAGCAAAGACAGGCAGTGAGGTGGGGGGGGGGGGGCGCACCTACCGTGTCAGCAAAACCAAAGAAGCCTGGGGGGTCTGAGGCACAGCGCGTGGTAGAATGGTGAGGCTGGCAAGACGGGCAGAAAGCCAGGCACAGGGTGCCTTGGAAGTGTTTAGGTTTTATTATAACTGCAGTGGGAAATCACAGATGGGTTTTAAGCAGATTCTAACATGACACCATTTTATATTTTAAGAACGCACTGCCTGCCAAGTGGAGAATGGACTTAGTGTGGGGTGGGCGTGGGGGGGGAGGTGGAAACGGGGTTCAAATTTGGAAGCAGGGAGACGAGTTTAGAGGCTACGGCACCTGTCCAGGTGAGAGATAAGGGTAACCTGGAAGAGGATGAGTGAGCGGAAGCAAGTGGGTGGGTTTGATGTCTATTTTGGCGCTAAGGTGACAGGAATTGCCAAAGTGGGAAGTGGGAGTGAGGGTGGGATCAAGGACCACTCCCAGCCCTTGACAGAAGCAACTGGGGAGAGGGTGGTGTCATCACCTACAAAGGGAAACAAGTGCTTGATGATGGAGACGGGAGAGGGAGGTTGGGTAGGGCTGTTCGCTGGTTGTTGACGGGGCATCAGGGGCGCCCAGGCATGCATATGGAAGCTGCCTGGCACGTAGCAGATACAGGTGCTGACTCAGAGCCATCTCAGGGATTATCCAGAGAGACTAGGTAATCCTAGGGACACGTGAGGTCAGCAGCAGAGGGGCATGGAGCCAGACAGGCTGGGGTTCAAGTCCCAGCTCCGCCTCTAGCTTGTTGGGCAACTGACCTTCTTTCTCTGTTTCCTCATCTGTAGAATGGGAGTGATTATATGCACCTCTAGGGCTGGTGCAGGGAATAAGTGAGATGTGGCGCTTGGGAGGCACGAGAGAAACTGTCAGCCAAGAGCTGACAGGGACAGAAGGCAAAGGTCAGGGACTGGCTCATTTGTCTTTTTGGCAGCGTGCAGATCTCAGGAGTGATGCTGAAGCTCCAATACTTTGGCCACCTGATTCGAAGAGGTGACTCATTGGAAAAGACCCTGATGCTGGGAAAGATGGGGGGCAGGAGGAAAGGGAGCGGCAGAGGATGAAATGGTTGGATGGCATCACCGACTCAATGGACATGGCTTTGAGCAAACTCCTGGAGTTGGTGAAGGACAGGGAGGCCTGGCGTGCTGCAGTCCATGGGGTCACGAAGAGTGAGACAGGACTTCGTGACTGAACAACAAGAAGATCTTAGTTCCCTGACCTAGGATCAAACCCATGCCCCCTGAAATCAAAGAGTTAAGTCCTAACCACTGGACCACCAGGGAAGTTCCAGGGGGGATTTGCACATCCCAGAAGCATTCCTTGCAGGGACTCTATGGGGCTGTATCAGGAGACAGGGAGGCAGCGGAGAACTCCTTGCCCATGAACGGTATGGAGACAGATTTAGGGACTGAATGGCGTAGCATTTAACAGCCAGATGACCCAAATTCTGATCCCAGCTAATGCCATTTGCACAAAGGACTACTGAGAACCCGGCTTCCTCATCTCTCCCATCATCCTAACATGAGCCCTAAGCCCAACCTCATAGGGCTCTTGCAAGAATTGAAGGTGATAACGCAGGCAAAGTCCTAGATAACCTGCCAGATTTGTATTTATAAGTGGAGGTCGAGACAGGCATTTGCTGACAGGGAGTCAGGAGCCCCCGGAGAGAGGACCCCCCCCCCGCCCCCTGGGGGGTTTCACAGTCCCCAAAGGTGGCCAGAGTCTACCTGGCCCATCACTCATTCCCAAGGTCACACCCTGGCCTCTATCTGCATCCAGAGGAGCTCCACCTCTAAAACCCCACAAAATCCCACATCCCACTCCCTGACCACAGCCTCCCTCCCATGCTTCCAGAGCTCTGCCGTACCTGTTTGTCCACCTCCAAGACGACCCGAGCCCTCCACCAACAAAGCCCCTTCCGTCTGCACCTCTTTTACACTCACAGTCTGCCCTCTTAACGCCCCTAGGGGCCCCCCACTGTCTTAATCGCCCCACTCTCAGCATCCCTCCCCCCAGTCACCCAGCCCTGCACGCGCCTGCTCTTTGCTGGAGGCAAACAGAACAAGAGCCATTCAGCTGCTCCGAAGAGGCCGCTGTTAAATTCCTGGTCGCCAACCTCACCTGGGAACCTAGCCGCCACCCTCACCTCCCCAAGCAGGTGCCCCAGGAGACAGGATGAGCTGGCCCGAGCCTCCTGGCCATCTGACCCCCACCCGCCAACCTCCCCCACCCCTTCCTGCTTCCTTCCGAACAATGGGAGAGGCGTCCTTCCTTTTGTCTGCGGCTAATCCCCCCGTCGGGGCGGCTCACCCTCCGCCCCTGCGTTCTCAGGCATCCGGCTCCCTGCGGTGGGGAAGAGCCCGCCGCCTGGGTTCGGATGGCTGTGCCACTGCTCCCCTTTGCGTAACCGTGGACGGGCGACTCCGCTTCCCCACCTGCGTGCGGAAGATAATAAAAACATCTTTCTCACGAGGCCGTGGGAAGGGTTCGGCGAGGTAATTGACGAAACATGCGTTAAAACGGCATTGGACACACAAGTAAAGACTCAGATGAAACTGACGCTCAAATCACGGAGACAACAGAGAGGGTTCAGGGGGTCCGGAGCCCCTCCGGCGCTTACCCGCGGATTGACCTCGGACGGGCCACTCCCCACTCCCCCAGCCTCCTTCCTCAGGCTGTAAAACCGGCTCAGGATGGTACCTAGCCCAGGGAGGGTGGACTCCCCACCACCTCACTGCACTCATCCCCTTCTCTTCTCTCCCCTGGCTCAGCTTCTCCGGCTACACTGGCCTCCTCGCTGGTCCCCAGGCGCATCAGACCCCCTTACAGCCCAGAACCTTCGCAGGTGCTGCCATCCCCCCACACTGTCCCCCCACCCCCACCCCCATGTCCCTCCCGACCTTCAGGTCTTTGCTCAAAGAGCGCCTTCCCCCGACCCTGACCTCTTCCCTGCTTGCTTTAAGATTTTTTTTTTAAATCTGGATCATTTTTGAAGTCTTTATTGAATTTGTTACAATATTGTTTCTGTTTTATGTTTTGGTCTCCTTTTGTTTTGTTTGCCTGTGTAGGCATGTGGGATCTTAGATCTTCCCTGACCAGGGATCGAATCCACGCCCCCTACAGATAGAGATGAAGTCTTAACCATTAGACCACCAGGGAAGTCTCCTCTCGGCTTTCTTATTCTTCTTAGCACTCATGACTTGTGATATTATGTATTAATTTAACTTTCTTTTGCTTCCAGGATTTAAGTATCAGTGAGGCATATGCCATATCCTCAGCGCTTAGCCAGCTTCCCTGATAGCTCAGTTGGTAAAGAATTCGCCTGCAATGCAGGAGAGCCTGGTTCGATTCCTGGGTCAGGAAGATCCCCTGCAGGAGGGAAAGGCTGCCCACTCCAGTATTGTTGGACTTCCCCTGTGGCTCAGCTGGTAAAGAATCCACCCGCAAATGCGGGAGACCTGTGTTCGACCCCTGAGTTGGGAAGATCCCCTGGAGAAGGGAAAGGCTACACACTCCAGTATTCTGGCCTGGAGAATTCCATGGACTATATAGTCCCTTAGAACCATGACTGATGTATAGCAGGTACTCAAAAAATATTTGTTGAAGGGAAGGAGGGAGAGGAAGGCGGGGGGAGGGAAGGAGGGATGAAAGAAACTAACCCATATTAAGAAAGTGACCTGGGATCTTCTCAGACCAGGGACCGAACCAGTGTCCCCTGCGTGGCCAGGTGGCTGCTTAACCACTGGACCACCAGGAAATCCCACGTGCCACGGGGCAGCTACACTCTGCGCGCCACAACGGTTGCGCCTGTGCTGTAGACGCGGGGACTGCAACTGCTGAGCGCACGTGCCCAGAGCCCCTGCTCCGCAACGAGAGAAGCCACCGCAAGGAGAAGCCCACGCACTGCAGCAAAGCCCCAGCAGAGCCAAAATCTATACGTAAACACTCGTCCCTAAAATGTCAACAACCCGCGCCCAAAATAACTCTTAAAAAACAGTTACCTGGATACACAAAACGTGGCCCATCCATACGAAGGTGTGTGATCCAGCCTTTGAAAGGAAGGAGAAGAGAAAAGAAAGGGAGACTGCCCTGTGGTCCAGTGGTTAAGGATTCATCTGCCAGGGCAGGCGACATGGGTTCGATCCCTGGTCTGGGAACATTCCACACGCCACAGAGCACCTAAGCCTATGCACCACAACTCCTGAAACCTGTGCTCCCTAGAGCCCGTGCTCCGCAACAAAAGAAACCACCACAGTGAGAAGCCCCCACGCCGCAACGAGAGAGGAGCCCCCACTCACCACAGCTAGAGAAACCCGCGTGCAACAGTGAAGACCCAGTGCCGCCAAAGAGGAAATAACCGGATTAATTATTAAAGAGGAAGGAAATTCTGATGCGTTACAGCATCCACGTGAACCTTGAGGGCACTATGCTCACTGAAATGTGAAATACCTATTTCAGAGTAGTCAAATTTATAGACACAGAAAGTAGAATGGAGTCTACCAGGGCCTGGGGCAGGGAGGATGGGAAGCTGGTGTTTCATGGGGACAGACCTGCAGTCAGAGGAGATGAAAAGGTTTTGGAGACAGATGACGGTAATGGTTGCACAACCAAGTGAAAGTATTTCTTGCCACTGGACTGTACACTCAATGCTGTGAATGAGGACTTCCCTGGTGATCCATGCGTTGAGAATCTACCTTCCACTGCAGGGCACCCGGGTGCAATCCTGGCCGGGGAAGTTAGATGCCACATGCCACGAGGCTAGAAGAAAAAACAAGAAACAGAAAAAGCCCCCAGTGCCAGTGGCCACCTCACTGGGTCCAACCTTCGTGCCACTCTGCCGGGGTCCAGCCTCGACAGGATCCAGGGGGTACCCTCAGGATGAACGGCATCGGCGAGAGAGAGAGAGAAGACACGTGTGACCAGCCTTGATAGGGCCGAGTCTGCAAGGGAGAGAGAGAGAGAGAGTGACCAGACGGGGGGTGCAGAGTCTGTCAGAGTCTGGCAATGTTTTATTTTTTACCATAGCTTTTATACCCTAAGTTAGTACATTTCTAAGGGGAAGATAGTTTAACATTACATCAGCTTGTCCTTCACGAAACCAGGGTGTTTTCTGCACACTTCTTTGTTTATGAGGGTCTCGTACATTATCTTCTGGCCTTGGGGACTATTAACATTTTATGCAGGTCAGGTGAATGTAAACCTATTTTCTGTTTTTCTGGTGACTTTAACTGAAAGGTAGCAGTCTCATAGGGCAACAGTACAGAGTAGAAGTATAACCTTGTTAACACAAAAATTAATCCTTCTGCAGAAGTTGTCAGTTGTGTTTATCTAAAAAGTTTACCCCACACCGACTCTGCGACTTTGGTGAGGCAGCTTCTGCCTAGCACTCCTGACTGACAATTAACAACCATCTCATTGCTACCACACTAGGGCTAAGTCCTTATTTCTCTGGATCTTTAACTATATTAACAATGGCTTCTATAACACAGCCTTAGCACATTAAGAGCAAAAACACAGCAAGCGAATCTCAACCCAATAACCACCTATAGAATAATTTTTCTTATGTTTTCTAATAGGACTCCTTTACCCCTTAAAAAGGCTCTATGTCTATTAGGGCTTTTATATAATCAGGCTCTTTATGCTATTTTATGATTAGGATATTATAAGCAATCATGCAAATTAGTACCAAGGGCATAAATTCATTTGGCTAACAAACTACCAGCAAAGGAGTTTGAATTAAAACACTCCTTTCACCCTGAATAATCTCATAAAATACCACCACCTGGGAAACTTATTGATTAAAGTTCTAAATTGATTCTTATTTGGGAAGAGATCGGGGAAGGCCTTCCTGCCTGTGTCAGAGTCCACTGAGGCAGGCATCAGAAAGACAGATATCATCTTTAAGGTGAGAGCTGGGGGCAGCTTTTTGAAATCCCTGAAAACCTGATCTGCCTTGCCTGCCAGGCTTTCTCCTCATGACCTTGTCATGGGTGGGATCTCATGAGCTGGCCTTTTCGAAATCCCTTGCCCGTCAGGTTTTCTCCCTTACGGCCTTGTTAGGGGTAGGGTCTCATGTGTTGACTCCGGCACCACTCTCTTCTTAAAATTCATCTCCGTTTCCCTGATGCCACCCTCTCCTGGTTTCCTTCTTAGCTCTTCCATTTCTCCTTCTCAGCCCCCTGACCCCTAAGCTGGGGGTCTTCCTTGGGGTCCAGAGCAGACGCCCCAGGTCTTTTCGTTCTATTCAATCACTTCACATGAGTGCCGCAGCGCTCCGGTTTCCAGCACCTTCCATCGGTGCTAGTGACACCCCACCACTGTCTCTAACCAGACAGCTCCCCTCAGAGGCAGCCCAGGTCTGCAGTGACGGCCCTAAGGGCGCTTCTCTCCCCCGCTGAGAATCACTGGGGGATCCCTTCTCCCCCTAGCACTCTGAGCTCTGCCCCGTCCTCCCGTCTGAAGAGCCGTACTCAGAGCTGCTCTCCTCACTGCGTCCATGCCCCTGGTGAGCTCCGACTCATCCGCAGGGCCCGACTTAGAAAGCCCACCCTCTGGGAGCCCGTTGCCCACTCCTGAGGCTTCATCAGAACCTTCAGCAGTCCCCTCCATCCAATCAGAACACGCGTCACACTGGACTGAGTTTCCCCCGTTGCCTCTTTGGCCTCTCCTGCCAGACAGTGAGCTCCTGGAAGGAAAGGATTGTGGCCATGTGTCCATTCATTCATTCATCAAATATTTTTTGAGGACCCCCATAATGGGTGGAGTGGGAGCAGGGCAGCCCAGGACGGAGTGTGGCTGGAAGGGGACAGATAACCCAGCAGTGATGCTGAGGGGGCTCGGGGCTGGAGTGGGGAGATAAGGCAGTGAGCTGAGCCCTCTTTGTGGCCACGTCCCCAGTACGTTTTTCCTGGGCTCCCTGGGTCTCACTGAGGCCTTCTGCTTAAGCTGCGTATTCTTTCGGGGAAGAGGAGATCTCGGGTTTATCTTCCAGCTCAGCAGAGGATCCCTGTGAGTCCTTCAAATTACAGTCTTCTGGGGCCTCCCTGGCAGTACAGCAATGAAGAATCCGCCTGCAAATGCTGGGGACAGGGGTTCGATCCCTGGGCTGGGAAGATTCCCTGCAGGAGGGCACAGCAACCCACGCCGGTATTCTTGCCTGGAGAAGGTCGAGGCTAGAGGAGCCTGGCGAGCTACAGTCCCTGGGGCCGCAAAGAGTCAGAGACGACTGCGCACACGTGTGAAATAGCCAGTGGGAAGCTGCTTTATAGCTCAGGGAGCTCAGCCCAGTGCTCTGTGATGACCTGGAGGGGTGGGACGGGGGCGGGAGGGAAGCTCGGGAGAGAGGACATATTCATACATAAGGCTGATTCACGTCGTTATACAGGCGGAAACTGACACTGTAAAGCAATTATCCTCCCATTAAAAATAAATTATAAAATGGAATGTAAAACATTAAATGAAATTAAAATTAAAAAAATAAAAAAACAAAAAACCTCCATGCTCTCAATGCACGGGGGACAGGGGTTCAATCCCTGGTCAAGGAACTAAGATTCTGCATGCCAAAGCAACAGCAAAACCCACTACAGCATCTGAGCCCTCACAGAGCAGCTGCCTGTTCCACCCCCACCCCCCCACCCCTCCCCACCCCCGCCTTGTCCCCAGAGAATTCTTTCTTGGCGGAAGGGCTTCTAGTTTGTGCATCTCACCCTTCTGGTCTACCAAGGCTTGAACCAAGGTTTTCAGCCCCAAGCAGTGTGGCCTCTCTGCAGAGCCAGTTGAAGGGGGCGCTGAGCGCCTCTGCAGGGGGGCGGGGGAGCAGCAGTCCAGGTGGGGAGGGGAGGAAAGTGGTTTGGGAGCCAGACCCCCGGGGTTGGGGTGGGGGGACTGGGGGGACTGGGGGGCGGCGGGGAGAGTGCAGACAGCTGACCTCCTGAGTCACCGTGAGGTGGTCCAGACTGCCCTGAGACACACTGCCGTCATTAGGGAATTTAAGAGGCTGGGGGAGAGGCTGAGGGTGGCAGGGCCCTGCCCAACAGTTAGGATGGGTCCCCCAAACCCAGGCCCATTCCCCATCTCATCACTCCATCTCTCCTGCTCTCCCTGGGTCTCTGTCCCCACTCTGTCTGGGTCCCTTCCCCTTCTCTCTGGGTCCTTCTGTCCCACTCTCCCCTGACCTCTCTGCAGAGCCTGAGTTGGGGGGCACCAGTTCTGCCCTGACCCTCCCTTCCCCACTCCTTGCCGGGGCCCCTGCTCCCCCACCTTTCAGGGCCACGAGGACCACAGGATGAGAACGTGTGGGAGACAGGCCGCCTAGAACCTTGGTGCCCCCAGCTCCTCCCGTCTCCTGCCAGCCCCCAGCCCCACTCCCAGCCCCTCTCTGTTCCTCTGCGGCTGTCACCTCTCATCTCTGTCTCCCCGTCGCCCCTCTTTCTCAAGGGCCCTCCGTGACCTCCACTCCCTCTCCCTCTCCCCCGTCCTCTGCCCGGTCTCGTGTCGGATCTCCACATCCTTCCTCGCCATCCCTGGGCCTCCCGGTCCTCTCCGCTGCCATCCCTCACATGTGTGTGGGGGTGGGGCACCTCTGCTGCTGTGTCTCTATGTGCTTTTTCCTCCTTCTCTCTGCCTCTGTCCATTCTGTCTTCCCCTCCTTCCTTCTGTTTCTCTGCTTCTGTCTCTCATTTTCCCACACTCATCTCTCCGTGAATCCCTGTCGCTGCGCCCCGCCCCCACCCATCCTGCCTTTTTCTGTCTGCCTCCTCCTTCCTGATCTCTAGTCTCCATCTCCCTAAAGTCTCCCCACCTCTCCCAGGTCTCTCTGGGCCGTATTCCTCTCCCTCGCCCTCTGCCTTCCTGTTGCTATTTCTCTCACATTTCCTCACCTCACTCTGCTCCCGGGGCAGCCTCTCTCTCTCTCTGCCCCTGTCCCTCCCTCTCCCGGCCCCTCCCAGCACCTTCCCCCAAGTCCCCCCCCCCACCCCACTTGTCCACCCTGCCCGGGACTTCCCCCCTCCCTGGGTTCCTCCCAGATTATAACACCTTCCCCCGCCAGGTAGGCAGGTTCTCATGAACAATTGTGGCTGCTTCTCTGGCCAGAGAGGAGATGGGAGGAGATGGGATGGGGATCCTGGAGTGGGAAATAGGCAATAAAAAAAAAAAAAAAAAAAAGGAAAAAAAAAAACCTCAGAAGGGTGGAGGAAGAAGCAGGGCCAGCTACTCAGACCAGGGATAAAAGGCCTTGGCGAGTGACAAGGAAGGCAGACGCCACCCCCACTCCACCAGACAGGAGACATCAAGGCAAGCCCTGAGCCCTTCTCAGCATCCTCTCCAGCCACCAAGGAGCACTCCCTGCCCCAGACCCCGCCCTCCTGGTCTCTGGCCTCTCTTCTGTCCCCCAACCAGGTCCCTAAGCGTCTCAGTCTCTAAGAGCCTCTCTGACCCATAACCTCTAGGTCTCTTGCAGCTTCCTTGACCCTCACTTTCTCTCTGCATTTGCCAGAATCCAGCCGCCAGCCCTCAGAATGTTCCTCCTGCTGATGGCTCTTCAGATTTTGGCTGTAGGTAAGACAGTGGGTGGGCGGGGGGCTGAACTTTGAGAAGGGACAGGGAGATGGGGAAGGGCCCTGGGGACCTGAGATGCTCACCTGGCAAGAAGGGGTGGGGGATAGTCTGGGGACCATGGTTGAGGAGCGTGCTAGAGGAAGGCCCAGGTTCTAAGTGGTGGAGGTGTTAGAATATCGCAGGGTCCAGGAACTTGTAGGAGATGGTGAAGAGTTGGACATGACTGAGCAACTGAACAACATCAAGAGATAGTGAGAAATCAAGGGAGGAACTGAGCAGAACAGTCAGGTCCTGACCGAGTCTTATGAGAAAGTACCAGCAGGACACTTGCTGACTGCGCTGTCGTCTACTCGCTCAGCCGTGTCCGCCTCTTTGCGACCCCGTGGACTGTAGCCCACCAGGCTCCTCTGTCCATGGGATTTCCCAGGCAAGAATACTAGACTGGGTTGCCATTTCCTCCTCCAGGGGATCTTCCCAACACAGGGATCGATCCTTTGTCTCTTAAATGGCAGGCAGATTCTTTACCACTGAAGCCCTGTTGATTGTGTTAGGGAAGAACTAATCAGAAGTGACAGCAGAAATGATGATGGGGTGGTGGGTTCCTGGCGGGGGAGTGGTGTGGCATGAAGAGTGGGTGTACGGAGGGGGGGAACCTGGGGGCCCTGTGTGATCCTGGGGGACCACACACAGAGCGAGAAGTCTGGGGAAGGGACAGGGAGCTCCCCGATGGTGCTGGAGGATAGCTGAGCGGAGCTGTGGTGTATTGCATAAAGTGATCGTAGAAAGCATGCGTAGGAGAGCGGAGTCAGGGGCGGTAGTGTCGGGACCATGGATGAGGTGGTTCTGGGACCTCATAATAGGTGCTATGGGGGTGCCTGGGGGTGAGGGGGTGTCAGAAAACTCCCTGGTCGTGTTGGGACAGTACTGGGGGCACTGTTGGGTATATCTCATACAGGGTGGGGGTACATAAAGATAGATGGGTTAAGGATTAGGCAACATAGGGGGGACTTGTGGGTTCCGGACATCCTTGAGAGCTAGGGGTTGGGTGGAGAGCCTTTGTTTACCTGCTCCCCCTACTCCAGCTCACCCTTGCCTTCTCCTAGCCGTGGCCCAGAACCAAGGGAATGAGAACAAGATAATTGGTGGCTACACTTGCACCCAGAGCTCCCAACCGTGGCAGGCAGCCCTCCTGCAAGGCCCGCTGCATCGTTTCCTCTGTGGAGGGTCCCTGCTGTCCGACCAGTGGGTCATCACCGCTGCTCACTGCGCCCGCCCGTGAGTGGCTCCTTCCTGGTTCTTCTGCCAAGTGAATTCCAGAGTCTAGCCCTGTGTACAATCCAGGGTGCTAGCTGGGTTTGTTTGGGGTCTAGATAAGAGCCTAGAACCACAGACCCAGAACATGGAACCCAGCCATGAATCTAGAATCTGATTTTAGATTCTAAAAGCAGATCAACTGCTTAGAAACCATGCTCATGTGCTTAGTCATTCAGTCGTGTCTGACACTTCGGGTCTCTGTGGACAGTAACCCAACAGGCTGCTCTGTTGGGTTTTTTTAGGCAAGACTACTGGAGTGGGTTGCCGTTTCCTCCTCCAGGGGATCTTCCCGACCCAGGGATCGAACCTGCATCTCATACTTTGGCAGATGAATTCTTTACCACTAAGCCACCTGGGAAGCCGGTTAGAACCCATACACCAGCTTAGAGTCCTGCACAGAATCTAGAACCTAACACAAAACCTGACATCCATCCAGAGGCCAATCTCCACATAGAGACTAAGATTGGGAGTGGTGGTTGAATTCGGGACACAGCTACCTTCAGACACCCAGGACTCCTCTCAGAACACTGCCTGGGATCCAGAGTCAGGTTCAGAACCCACTGTCCAGCCATGAATCTGGAAACCTGCTTGCAGCTCAGAGCATGGGGTAAAGACAGAACCTGGGACTTGTTCTAGATCCAACATGTAATCCAGAGTCTAGTCTACAGCTCTTCTTTGAGGAGTCTAAAACCCAGACCTCAACCTGTTCTCTCCATCCCAGAATGAAGGCCATAATCTAAAGCTTCATAGAGAGCCCAGGGCCCTTCCCAGATTCTAGACCTAAACTTGGACCCCACACTAGAAATCAATGTCCAGACAAAAGCTCACCCAGTGCTCACAAACCAGATTTAACACCATAAACTGAAGTTCAGTGTAGAACTGAGGGCCCAGAGTCTAGAACGTAAAGCCCAGAATGGAAACCAACATCTAGAACCTGGGATCCTGACCATAGTCTGGAGCTCCTTCTAGAACCTAGAGCCCAACTTGAGGTCAAAGGCTCAGATCAGAATCTTGAACCAAGAATCCACAGACTATCACCTGTAATTTGATCTAAAGCAGAACCCAACCTAATATCAAGAAAGCAGGCTGATGTTTAGAACCCTGAGGCCAACTGGACCACAGAGCTCAAGTCACTGTCTCCAACCCACGTCATAAACCAGAGCTTCATCAAGAACCCAGAACTCAACCTAGAACCTGGAGCTCACATCTAGTATCTGCTAGTATCTAGAAAGTATGCTAGCATCTAGATTTAATCTAGAACACAACTCCAAGCTTAAGTCAAAAGTTTAGGGTGTCGAGAGCCCAAAGGCCAGGCTGGAACTGCAATGGAGCCTCCCTGGTGCCTACTCCAGAAGAGCAATTTGATTTCAAGCCTAGAGCCACAGCTTAGAGCCTCGCTTTAGAACACGGAGTCTTGACCCAGGCACATACCCTAGGGCAGAGCCTGCAACCCGCAAACCTCAGAAGGCAGAGCACAGCCCACCAGTGGAAGGGGAGGATATAAGACTGGGCCCAGAGAGAGTGTCCAGGCCGGCGGAAAGGGTCCAAGATTCCAGGAAACACTCTGCCTGCAATTAGAGGGAGGGTTGTGTGTGTGTGTGTGTGTGTGTGTGTGTGCTCAGCCATGTCCAACTCTTTGTGAACCTGGACAGTAGCCCGCCAGGCCCCTCTGTCCATGGGGATTCTCCAGACAAGGATACTGGAGTGGGTTGCCACGCCCTCCTCCAGGGGATCTTCCCAACCCAGTGATGGAGCCCGCGTCTCTGGTGTCTCCTGCATCAGCAGGGTGATTCTTTACCGCTGAGCCACCTGGGAAGCCCACGGGAGGGTCAGCCTGGAGGAAAACTCGTCCCGGGAGCAGGAGCATCGCTGGATGGTGGGGCGGGGTCTCAGCTCACATCCTGAGCAGCACCACTCTTGGGGGTCGTGGGCCAGGATCCTTCGAGTCGCCCTGGGCAAGCACAACCTGAAGGTCTGGGAGGCCACACAGCAGGTGCTGCGCGTGGCCCGCCAGGTGCCGCACCCCCAGTACAACTCTCGGACCAACGACAACGACCTGATGCTGCTGCGGCTGGAGCGGCCTGCTCGGCTGGGGCGGGGGGTGCGGCCCATCTCCGTGGCCCGCTCCTGCGCCGGCGTGGGCTCCTCCTGCCTTGTGTCAGGCTGGGGAACCATCTCCAGTCCTGTTGGTGAGGGGTCCTGCATCGGGAACGAGGGGCTGTGGGCTGGACCCCTGGGTCTGAGGGAGGAGGGGCTGGGGGCCTGGACCCCTGGGTCTGAGGGAGGAGGGGCTGGGGGCCTGGACCCCTGGGTCTGAGGGCAGAGGGGCTGGGGGGCTGAGTCCCGGGTCTGAGGGAGGAGGGTCTCAGGCCCAAACTTCTGGGTCCTATTGGAGAGTAGACCTCATTTTAACACCTCAATGCCACCCCCTCTCAGCCAGGTACCCCAACTCTCTGCAATGCGTAAACATCAACATCTTCTCGGATCAGGAGTGTCGGCGGGCCTACTCTGGAGCCATCACCCCGGGCATGGTCTGTGCAGGGGTCCCCCAAGGCGGGAAGGACTCTTGTCAGGTGAGCCCCAGGGAGAAAGCCTGGGCGGGGAGCTTGTCGGGGCTAAGACTTGGGTATGAGAGGACCTCAGGAGCAGGAAGATCAGGGGAGGCCCCCTCCCACCCCCAGAGACCAAGAGAGGTTGTCACAGCCAGGCTGTCTCCTAGCTGTTCGCCCTTCGGTATGGACGTAACCTTCCGGGCTTCACTTTCCTCACCTGTCCCATGGGGGCAGCAGGACAGGGTGGAATGGGATGAGCTCGTCCATGGCAAGAGTGCAGAGCTCTGACCACCACAGTCATTGCCATTGTTACATGTGGGCCCCTGGAAAGCTTGCTCAGGGTCTGGAGGTCTTAATCCATCCCCGAGCAACGGCTCCAGAGTCATGCAGAGTCACTGCATGTGGAAACACACATGCAGTTTTCTAGACGCAGAGCTTAGATGAAGAGGAGCCCAAGAGACACACAGGACAAGGGACCCCACGCCCCAGGAGCTGAGACCTCCAGAGGCCCTGCCCGGGCAGGGGGGAGAGTCTCAGTCATCCCCACATCTTTGCCTCTAGGGCTCCCCGCGGCCGGGGCTCTGGCCGTTGGTCCACGGATGTCTCAGTCTCTGCCTCTCCCCATCAGGGTGACTCCGGGGGACCCCTGGTTTGCGGAGGGCAGCTCCAGGGTCTCGTGTCCTGGGGGATGGAGCGCTGTGCCCAGCCCGGTTACCCCGGCGTCTACACCAACCTGTGCAAATACCACACCTGGATCCAGGAAACCATGCGGAGCAGATCGTAGCCGGCAGGACAGAACCTCACCAGCCCACAGGCTCCCCAAGACCCTGCCCCTCCCACTCAAGACCCAGCCCCCAGCACCCCCTCCCTCGGACCCCCAGCATCCTGATCCTGACCCCTGGCTCAGAACTCCCCTCTCCCAGAGCGGTTCCTTCAGGGCTTCTCCCTGCACCCCTACACCCTCCCCATCGTTATCCAGGGTACCCCTGAGACACCAGAGCAGGCGCATGAACACAGAGGCATTGAACTGGCACCATATTCCAAAGAGGACAATTTTCAAAGCTCTCAATGTCTCTAAAAGCCAGACAAATACCATCAATAAAATTTTAACAGTCCTACAACAAGGACCTACTGTATATCACAGAGGACTCTGCTCAATATTATGTGGCAGCCTGGATGGGAGGGGCGTTTGGGAGAGAAAGGATACATGTGTATAGTGAGGCTGAGTCCCTTCGCTGTTTGCCTGAAATTATCACAACGTTGTTTGTTAATCGGCTCTGCCTGCATTTTCAGCCGCTCAGTTGTGTCCGATTCTTTGACATCCTTTGGACTATAGCCTGCCAGTCTCCTCTGTCCAGGGGAGGAGGATTCTCCAGGCAAGAATACTGCAGTGGGTTGCTATTTCTCCTCCAGGGAATCTTCCCGACACAGGGATCGAACCCGAGTCTCCTGCATTGGCAGGCGGATTCTTTACTCGCTGAGCCACCAGGGAAGCCCTAACCGGCTGTACCCCAATACAAAATAAAAAGCTTAAAGAAAGTTTTTTTAACAATCTTAAATTCCATTCACCCATTCATCTAACGCACTCAACAGACAGGCATAGCGGTCCAATCACGGCCAGCCAGGAGCCGTGTCCTGAGGCGCATGGTGTCCCCTGGGGGTCCGCCCCCTCGCCATCCACCGTACCTGGTGTGGTGGAAGAAAACACTCCAGCCTTGCCGTGTGGCCCCCTGAGCAGGACCACCCCTCCCCCAGCCTCTTCTCAGGGTCCTGTGATTAGGGACTGCCAGGCCCAGGACCGGCAGGGCAAAGCCCGACCTTGTTTCCTGGGAAAACACGGTGCAAATGGAGAGGTCCTTCTTTTCCTCATCAGCAGTTAGGTGAGGAGACTTGAGTTAATCACACCCTTGAGTTCAGGTCCTGAACTCATTTACTTATTTCTACTTGTCACCCCCTGACTCCGGATACCCTCCTCTCCACAGGCACCAGCCCAGCTGGGCCTGCAATAATGTGCCTCCTTGGCCCACACTGGTTGTCATATCGTGTTGCTTCTAATTTGTACAACATCGTTGTGTTTTGAATCTCATTCTCTTTCTTATTTTCGTTCAAGAACCGCTATTTACTGGGCACCTACTATGCGCCGGGCATGGTTCCTAGGTACTGGAAGTAGGCCCACGAACAAGCCAGACAAATGTAAACGCTTCTCATCACAGAGCTTACGTCCTAGCAGGAGATGCCAGACAAGAAACAGTAAACATCATTTAAAGGTAGAGAGTCGCTAGGAATAAAAAGGTCATTAAACCTGGGCTGGGTGGCAGGCCTTGTATGTACGCCAGAGCCAGCTCATACCAGCCCATAAGAGCCTCTTGGCAAATTTTCAGGGATTTGGAGTGCCGGTTGCTCAACACAACCATAAAAGAAAATTAAATTACAGAAACTCACAATTAAATAATGTATACTTTTGAAAAGTCAATACTCAAAACTCATCAATTCCTAATTATCATTGCTGATATCTATGCTTCAAGGCTATTTATATCTGTCACGTTATGTCTGTAACGGTGAGCATCTGGACATCTATGTGTACCAAGTCACTTCAGTCGTGTTTGACTCTTTGCGACCCCATGGACTGTGGCCTGCCAGGCTCCTCTGTCCATGGGATTCTCCAGGCAAGAATACCAGAGTGGGTTGCCATGCCCTCCTCCAGGGGATCTTCCTGATCCAGGGATCAAACCCGCGTCTCTTCTGTCTCCTGATTTAGCAGGCGGGTTCTTTACCACTAGTGCCACCTGGAAAGCCCCAAGCATCTGGGCATCCCTTCCCGATTCCATCTCCATCTTCTCGAGGTTCTGTGCTTGCAGAATCAGATACAGTGGAAGCCTGCGTGGCCACATGTGTCCATCTGCTCGGCCGTGGGGGGCAACTGAGGATCAGAGAGTTCTGAGGGGGCAGCCTGGGAGCTGCCCAGCTGCTACAGCTCATCAGACTGCTGGGGGAGAACAGAGTCAACACTTCACAAAAACTGCAAAGGCAGCATAAGTTTTAACATTGTGAGTCAGGAGTTCCCTGGGGGTGCAGTGGATAAGAATCTGCCTGCTGATGCAAGGGACACAGGTTTGATCCCTGGTCCAGGAAGATTCCCCATGCTGGGGGCAGTTAAGCCCGTGCACCACAACTACTGAAGTCCGTGCGCCTAGAGCCTGTGCTAGGCAACGAGAGAAGCCACCACAGTGAGAAGCACGGGCACCAAAACGAAGAGGAGCCTCCACTCGGCTGCAACTAGAGAAAAGCCCTCTCAGCAACGGAGACCCAGCACAGCTAAAAATAAATTAATATTGAAAAATTAATATTGGTCTCGGACTCCATCCCAGACCAACTGAACCAAAATCTGCATTGTAACAAGATCCCCTGCCCAAGCCACCAACCCACCCCCCACCCCTGCAATCCAGGGGATTCAATGCTTTTTAACTTGAGGAGCACCACTCATGGTATACACCCACCATGTTTAATGACCCAGTTCCCCAGTGATGGACATCCAGGCAATAGTGCAATGACCACTGTGGGGCAGGCCCCTTATATAATCTACAGAAGGCTTCTCTGGAATACTCTCAAAAGCGGGATCGCTGGACCAAAAGTCTTACTCTTAATCAATTTCACCAAGTACTGGCAAGCTTTTGCTCAGATAAGAAGGATTCATATCTCACCACACCCTCAAAAATGCCTGCAGCTCGTTCACGCATCCAGCAAATATTCAGAGAGTTAAGAATCTGCTCGCAATGCGGGAGACATGGGTTCCAAACCTGTGTCAGGAAGATCCCCTGGAGAAGTGAAGGGCAGCCCACTCCAGTGTTTTTGCCTGGAGAATTCCACGGACAGAGGAGCCTGGCGGGCTACAGTCCATGGGATCACAAAGACTTGGACACAACGGAGCCACTAACACTTTCACTTTCAAGGCAGAGTGAGGGGATAGAGAATGCAGAGAACGTCAGAGGAAGGTTATAATTGTAAGCAGGTCGTGCATTGAGTGGTTAATTCAGCAGGACTGTTATTTACCTTACAAAGAAAAGTTTGGCCCTTGCCCAGTCTCTAGGAGAAAATCTGTAAGCCCTTGGAATATTCCGCCTAATAACAGTGTCTTTCTTTACCCGGGGGCCTTGGGCCACATCAGATAGTCTATCTTAATGAGGGGATTCGTGGTGGAGGTCTGGGGGCATGTTGGACCTGCGGAGGAGCTGAAGACTAAAGCTAGCGGTGCAGGCAGACAGCCATGTGCCTATGTGACCAACACCCAATAAAAACCACAGGCTCAGGTGGGCTTTCCTGGGGGGCCATACCCTGTACATGTTGTCACACAGGGTTGTTGGGCAAAGGAAGCACTGTCCATACGACTCCACGGGAGAGGGCAGTTGGAAGCTCATGCCTGGTTAGTCCTGGACTTGGCCGCGTGCGCCATTTTTCTCTCTGGAATAAACCAACATCCTGGGTAGAGGAGATTTTCTGAGCTCTGTGAGTCCTGCTTAGTGATTCCCGGACCTCGTCTCAAGGATCTCCAGCTACAGCGATGAAGGAAGTCTTCACGGAAGATGGCAAGAAGGGAAGAAGTCAGGCAGACACCTGGTGGGGGAGAGGGCTCCGGGAGTGGGAACTGAACTACTGAAGTGCTTTTCTGTTATTTATTATTTTTGGCTTATTATTGTTATTTATTATTTTGTGTCTTCATTGCTGCACACGGGCTTTCTTGAGCTGTGACCAGTGGGCTTCTCATTGCAGTGGCTTCTCTTGTTGCAGCAGAATGGACTCTAGAGCGCACGGGCTTCAGTCGTTGGGGCCCACAGGCTTAGTTGCTCCACGGCATGTGGAATCATCCCGGACCAGGGTTTGAACCCATGTCCTCTGCGTTGACAGGTGGATTCTCAACCACTGGACTACCAGGGAAGCCCATAACTGCTCAGGTTCTGAGATGGGATTGTGTGTGGCATGGGAAAGGCGGGAGAAGAGGAAGGGGTAAGTGATATCGGAGGACTATTGGGAACAGAGGTTCCAGAGCCTTCTCGGCCACCACGAGGACACCTTCACTCTGAACAAGAGCAAGGTCTGCAGGCCGTTGTGAAGAGGAGCAACCTGCCCTGACTTACATCTTTAAAGGGTCATGCTGGCGGCTGTGTGCGGTAAGCAGAGTGTAGGCAGACAGGGATGAAAGCATTGAGGCCAGATAAGAAAGTTGTGACAATCCCGGTGAGAGATGAGTGTTGCTGGGAGGAACCGGGGTGGCGAGGATGAAGTGTTGAGAAATGGTCTCGATTCCGGGTCTATTTTGAAGCGGGCAGGGTTTGGTAGAAACAGACACATGGCGTGCGAGAAAAGAAATTCAAGGGCAAGACTGAGGTCATGGCGGAAGGGTGGAACAGACAAAGAGACTCTACTGAGAAGACCGGGACTCTAAAAGGAGCTCATCTGGAACGAGAGAAGGGTGGAGGTCATAAGCTTGGTTTTGAAGGTGAATTTGTTGAGTAGGCAGTTGGACATGAAGTGGGGAATTTAAGAGCCAGGTCTGGCTGGAGACATGAAATGTGGGAGTCGTCAGCATGTTGATGGTATTTAAAGCCACGATGAGATCACCAAGGGAGTGAGCGTCGACAGAGGAAAAGAAGAGACCCAGATGCTTGATCATATAGAGGTTCATGAGAATAAACAGCACCAGGCACGCAGGAGAAGCAGTCAATGAATTAAGAGAAGGGCCAGGAGTGAGTAGTGTCTCAGAAGTCAGGGAAAGACTTCAAAGGAGCAGGAAGGGATCCGCTCGTTAAATGCTGCCGATGAATCAAGTGAGGTGAACCCCAAAGAGCCAGCCACTGGCTTCAATAACACAGACATCACTGGTGCCCGTCAAAGGGGCACAGTTGGTAAAGTTCAGCAGGGGAGGAAGCCTGCAGGGAGTGGGCTCAGAGCAGGAGAAGAGAAATGCAGACAGGACGTGTAGCCAACGTTTTGGAGACTTGCTGTCAAGGGGAGCCCAAACTAGGAGAGCATGAAGGCTGAGAGCAGGGTGCTTTTTTGTTTTTAATTCTTTTCCATGGAACATGTGAGAAATTGTAATGTGTTCGTATGATAATGGGGAAGGGGAAGAAATGATGATGCAGGCGAGGGAGCAGAGAACTGCTGGCTGCAACAGTGCCCTCAAAGAGGTGAGAGGGGATGGGGTACCTGGCGCAGGTGGAGGGGGTCTGTCTTATAAGGGGGTGAAGATTGTTCATCTATAGAAATGGGAGAGGAAGCGGAGGATGTGGGCACAGATGCAGGTAGATGGCAAGACTGACGCTTCTAGTTTTTGCTGTTTCGATGGGTGAAAAGCGGTATTTCGTGGCTGTGG
Organism: Odocoileus virginianus; assembly: GCF_023699985.2. NCBI lineage: Eukaryota > Metazoa > Chordata > Mammalia > Artiodactyla > Cervidae > Odocoileus > Odocoileus virginianus. Next base: position 4,852,752 of record NC_069693.1, read on the forward strand.
AGAAAGATGGTGACCAGGGCCAACATCCTTAATAACACGGATCCAGCTCTAAAGAAAGAATTCACGTGCCTGAATTTCTTGCGCATCTTTCTCTCCAAAAGCCCAAGTCTGGTTTCTCCCCCAGGCGTCTCTCCATCTTTCTCCCTCTTAAATGTCTTGCCCTTTTTTTTTTTTTTGGTCTCTCCTTGCATTTCCTCTGCCTGCCCTCTCCCATCCCCCTTGTTTTTCTATCTCTGTGTATTCCCCGTGTCCTTGTCTGTCTCCTCTTCCCTTAGTATTTGCACCAGGGCCTCTGCTCCAGGCCTGGGTGTGGGGCCAACTTTCTCGCCCCAGCCAGCACTTCCAACCAGAACTTCCAGTTCCTGCTTGACAAAGAATCCCATTTTGAAGCCAAGCTAGGGTGGGGCACCCCCCCCCCCCACCCCGGGAACCTTGGGTTGCCTCCATCACCAGCTTTACTTATATAACAAGTCACGTTTGTGGCCTTTGGTTCATGTCACACTCTGGTCTAAGCATCTTCAAACGTTAACTCATTTACTCCTTCTCTATGAGGGAGGTGCTACTGAGAGCACCATTTTACAAATGGGACCCTGAGTCACAGAGTGGCCGTGCCACTTGAACTCAGCTCTGAACCACTAGGAACACTGTCTCTTTTTCTAGTCCTTTCCCTTTCGTTCTCTAGCCCTTCTCTGTGAGGGGGGAACAGACCCTGATCCATGAGACCCCCCTGGATTCAGTCTAATTGGTACGTGCCTTTCAGCAGCTCACTGCCGTCCACGGGCTCCGGTTCATCCAGGGAGAGGGTGTGGTATACTCCTAGTCCTTAGCGGGGTCCATGACCTCACTTCAGCAAGAGCCAGCCAGTCAGAAGTCCTAATGTCAGTGTTGACCTGGTACTCACCCCTCAGCAAATACCAAAACCAGCCACCCCCACTCCAAGTTCCAGCCCTTCCCAAGTGAGAGAGGCTTTTTCTGGAAATGTGAACCCAGGCCACCAGAGGGCACAGGTACCCCGACTTCCCACGCAAGTCTGTCACCTCACTTCACCCCACATCTGCCCTCCTGGCACTCACTCTGAACCCAGACTGATGGAAAAAGAATGAACCCGGCGACTTCCCTGTGGTCCAGTGGTTAAGACTCTGCGCTTCCAATGCAGGGGACACAGGTTGGATCCCTGGTCAGGGAACTTAAGATCCCAGTGGAACAACAAAAAAAAGGCGGGGGAGGGTTGCTGAACTTGAACTCAGTCTCTACTCTGGGCCCAGTCCTGGGAGGTGGGCTAATTCCAAGGTGGGGAAGGACAGTGACCTCTCTGTCACCTTGAGAGGCATTCCCAGCTATGACCCAGCCCACTCCCACCAAAACCTGATCCCAACACAGACACGTCTAGTGCTCATTGTCAACGCATAACACCACCTCAACCATATTTCAACGCCTCCACATCCAAACACTCAGTTTTGGCATCATCTCCAGCCCCAAGCCAACTGGACATCATCAACATTATTCCCAGATCCCTCCCATCTACAACTCAATCCTATCCCCCAAACCGACTCCAACCCCACCCTCACTCCAGGTCCATTCTCTTCCCCAAATTCGCCTGCTATCATCAGACCCCCCCAGCCCCGTCCCCAACTACACCCCCTACCATCCTAAACCTGACCACAAACTTTTCTTCCTAGTGTAGGAAAATTTGTGAAATGCTTTAAGATGGACCCATCGATACCATGAATGAAACACTAGATGAGTTATGATTGGATGGGGTCTCAACTTCTTTTACTGTCTGAGCTACTTTACCATCCTGTGAATGATAAACAGTTGATAGCAGTGCAAATAATTCTCATCCATAACAACCGAGTGGAATGACTTCTGTCAGGTGGAAGTACAATTCCCTTCCCTCCATATAGAATAGGGCTTCCCAGGTGGCTCAAAGGTGAAGAATCTGCCTGCCAATGCAGGAGATGCAGGTTCCATCCCTGGGTCAGGAAGATCCCCTGGAGAAGGAAATGGCAACCCACTCCAGCATTCTTGCCTGGGAGAGCCCGTGGACAGGCGGGCCTGGCGGGCTATGGTCCATAGGGTGGCAGAAAGTTGAACACAACTTAGCAACTAGACAACAACAACACAGAATAAGCCACTTTTGCATCTATTTGTTAGTTCCTTTCAGCACTTATTGCCTAGATGCATGTGGTTCTTTGTAACAGCTTGCTAGCTCCATCACGTATTAATGAATCCAAATAACATCTTCGACATATATTCATTTTATAGATGCAGGAGTGTCATGATTAGATCCTCTGTTTAAAAAAAAAAAATCTTTTAACACTAGATTTGACCCTTAAATGCAAAACTTTAATCTCTCAATATGGGTCATACCAGTTTTGAGATGAAGGTTTACTCCTTTCATCTCAGTTCCTAATCCGCATGACACCACTGCTGTCTCTCTTTCCAGACTTCATCTGATCCTCATCCCTGGCTTTCTTTCAAATTCTGACCCCACCTCAGTCCTGTCTAATCCCTAATCCTGCCTCCTCCACCCCCTGGGATTAGCTCACAGAATCCACCCAGGCCCAGTTCCAGGAGACGCCTTCTCATTCCTCAAACACCTAAAACACCTTCCCTTCCTCCTTCCTCTTCCCGCTCATCCGGCCCCCAGACACCCGAGAACTCTGATTCCTGCTTCTTCGTCCCCACCTACGCTCCCGTGGACTGCCTCATCCCTACTCCTAAAAGGCCACGTTTATCCAAAATGTTGCTTTCCCAGATCCAACCCCTGCCCACATCCAATCTAAATTGACTTTCTAAATTGACCCATCTGAAGATCCCCTTCTTGTGTGTGATTTGGAGAGAGGGGCACGGTAGGGTAAATTTCGGCATCCCTGTGTTTTCCAGAAGAAAAGGGGCTGGAGATGGAGTTGGAGCTGGAGATGAGGCTGAGAACTGGAACTTAGACATGTTGAGTTTGACGTGGAGAATTAAACTTGAGAATGGCTGTGACGGGAATGGGCCTGAGGGACGGGCTGATGTTAAGTGTGGAGAATGGTCAAAATTAGGTAGGGAGGTGGGAAGAGGATGGAAAATGGCTGGGAACTGATGTAAATTAAGAATACGGGTAGGGTTGGGTGGGAGGGACCTTCTTGTTGGTCCAGTGGCACAGAGGAACCCAGGTTACTGTCCATGGGATCACAAAGAGTCAGACAAGGTTGGAGGGGAGGTAAGAAAGTGGGATGGAAAAATGGGCTGGTGTTAGAGAGGACCCCGGGGGATTTAAGGTGGACCTGGGGAAGGAACTGGGCTCTTCCCCCCACTCCCAGATGGGTCCTGCTGCCTGAAAGTTCACAGCGGGTTCAACTTGGGCGGAACCAGATCTGGGTCCTAGCTTGTCCTGGGAGCTCCGCCCCGCTGAGAAGGGCCAAGCCCAGGCTGGGGGAGCCGGCGACAGACTGCTGAGCCACTGGGGGTGGAGAAGGGAAGGCCAGCAACAGGGAAACGCTGAAGGCGCTGGGGGAGGGAGTTCAGGGGTTAAAAGCCATGGGTCGAGGCTGAAGTTGGAGGCAGCTGGCAGCAGAAGTCACCCGGGGCCGACCCAGGTAGGGTCCGCCTAAGGCAGGGGCAGGAGCACTGGGAGGGGGGAGGGTCGGAGAGAGCGGGAGGCAGCTGAGTCAGGGAGAGGGAGACAGAGGCCAGAGGCAAGGTTCCAGGCCGAAATCTGCAGAGGTTTGAGAGGTGAAGCAGCGGAAAGATAAGATGCTCAGTTTTAGACCAGGCGTCGGAGAGGGGAGAAGGCGCCTGCAGACGGTAGAGAGGGGCAGGAGAGTGCACCAAGGACCCTGCTGGCTGGAGGGCTGGGGTGGAGGGACGGGCCATCCGGGGTGAAGGGCGGCGAGAGAGCTGCAGCCCCGGGGAGGGATGTGCAAGCTGCCCCTCCCATCGCGTTACCGGGACCCCCACCCCTCCACACACACACCAAGAATGGAACTGGGAGATGGGGGGTCGGTGCAGATTCCAGGGTCAAGGTTTTCAGAGTAAAGGAGAGGACACTCAAGACTGGGAAGCCGGCAGAGCAGAGCGGGCAGGGAGTATCCAGAGGGCAGGGAGTATCCAGAGATGAGGGGTTCTGGCCCGCTCTTACCCACTTTCAACTTCTCAGGCCCCGCCCTCCCTGCCCCCCACCACAAAGTCACCATGTGGCCCCTGGCCGCCGCGATCTCTTTCCTGACGGTGGCCTGGTCAGGCGGTAAGAATGCAATGCGCGGGGGCGGAGGCGGGGTGGCCGCTGCAAACAGAGGTAGGAGGTGGGAGGGGCGGGGAGCCGCAGGCTCCGCCCCCAGCCCCCTGTGGGGAGGCGGGTCCCTAGGGCGTGCTTCCTGCTTGTCCCTGCGTGACCTGGTGACCCAGCTGGGGTCAGTCCAGGCTCCCCACCCACCCCAGACCTCTCCCTGGGGTATCCCGGTTCAGATGGGCTTGCCCTATTGTTAAGCCTTCCAGACCTTGCACACCAGCCCTCTTACTGACTGTCCTACTCTGTACCGGAAAGTCCACCCCCAAGACCTTCGCAAGTTCGAGTTAGAAGAGAAAGACAGGGGTTCAAATCCCGACGCAGCCTCACTGAGCCAGTATCTCAGCTTCTTTCTTTCATCTGTAACATGGAAACATTACCACAAAGGGTGGCTGCGAATATTGGAAGATAGTAGGGACTGGGAAGTTAGTCGTTATTACTGCTTTATTGGCTTCCGGGTGGCCATCATGGTAAAGAATTCTTTCACCTGCCAATGCATTAGACACAAGGGGTCCATCCCTTGGTGGGGAAGATCCCCTGGAGAAGGGCATGGCAACCCACTCCAGTGTTCTTGCCTGGAGAATCCTCATGGACAGAGCGGCCTGGCGGGCTACAGTCCCTGGGGTCACGGTGGGATGAGTGAGTGAGCATGCGTGTGACTGCATACACACACACTGCTTTATTGGTAGTATTCTGTCTATTCTCAGGTCCTTCCAGAACCTTCTAGATTGTTCTTTAGCCCTTGATAATCATTACAGTGTTAGTTGCTCAGTCATGTCCAACTCTCTGCAACCTCATGGACTGTAGCCTGCCAGGCTCCTCTCTCCATGGGATTTCTCCAGGCAAGAACACTGGAGTCGGTTACCATTCCCTTCTCCAGAGGAATCTTCCTGACCCAGGGATCTAACCGACATCTCCTGCATCTTCTAACGGACAGGCAGATTCTTTCCCACCTGAGTCACCAGGGAGGAGACCCCCAACCTTGGTTCCATGAAAAGCTGGTCCCCAGAGATTCCTCTTCCTCACATTTCAGTCCCCTTGCCCTGCCTCGCCAGGCAAGGGGGAAACCGCATTCATCCCTTCATTCAACAGACAGCCGAGCAGCAGGCAGTGTGCTGGGTGCGGTACACGTAGACACAGTTCCTGTGCTCAGCACCCAGAGCCTAGTGGGGATGTTTGCCGTTCAGACAGTTCCCCTAATGGTTAGAACTGTGATGGCTTCACGGAGCCAACCTGGAAGCCCAGAGATGTAATGGTAGTTCCTGGCCTAGAACCGGGGCCCCCAAAGGACTTGACGCCTGAGCTGGGACCCAAAGGAGGGGGCTCTTCGGGCACCCATCACCACTCTTGGGCTGAAGGCAGGGTAGCTTCTCTCTTGGGGTGACACCCCTAGGACTCCCGTATGCCCTCCTGGGTGCCACGCCCCAGAGCTAGGAGCTCCACAGGCAGGTCTTACGGAGCCCTTAGCAGCCTGGTGAGGCAGCTGCACTGGAATTACTCCAGTTTCACCGCTGAAAAGCCCAAGATGCTCAGACAGCAGGGTCCTGCCCCAAAGTCAGCAGCAGTGCCTGAGTCAGGACCTTAATCCATGTTGCCCGCTCTGGCCTCCACACCCTGGACTTTATGCTCTGGCAAACCATCTCTGGAGTAGAGAATGGCAACCCCAGCCAGAGAATCCCATGGACAGAGGAGCCTGTCGAGCTATCGTCCACAGGGTCGCAAGAGAGTTAGACACGACTAAAGGGACTTAGCACAAACCATCTTTATTATTTTCAACCTAATGGTCTTCATAGAGGCAACTTTTTTTTCTTAGCGCATATTTGAAGTTAATCACTATTCTAAGTGGAAAACAGCATCCTTTGCTATAAATGAAGGTAAAGGACAGGGCAACAGAATATGAGATGTTTGGATGGCATCGCTGACTCGGTGAACACGAATCTGAGCAAACTCCGGGAGATCGTGAAAGACAGGGAAGCTTGGCATGCTGCAGTCCATGGGGGTCACAAAGAGTCAGACAGGGCCTAGAGACTGAAGGACAACAATGGAAAAAAAATCAGTTCCGCACAATAAACAAAAATAGTATCTATTGAATTGGACCAATATTGTTTTCAATTATAATATTTATTGAATTGCCTGTTGATGATAGGCAGTTTACCTTTTTGACCTCCCTCAATGATAGGCAATTTCCCTTTCTGACCTCCCCCATAGTAGGAAAGGCAGCTGATTCTACTTAATTTGGGGGTTGCCAGCCGAAGGCAACCTTCCGCTTCCTCCTGGTTTGAAAAGGTGAGCTCAGCAAGACAAGAGAGATGTTAAAAGGCTATGAGCACCATCATGAAAACTTTCTCCTGGCAAAATCAGGTTTGAAAGAGAAGTGATGATGACTCAGTTTCTGAGGATGCAATTAAAACACTCCCCGCTTCCTGAGTGCTTGCTCCACAGCAGGTCCTGTGTGTGTCTTGAATGTAGGATCTTATGGAACCTACGACTGTCCGATGAGAGACGATCTATAACTTCCCCTCCTTTACAGGAGAGAAAGCTGAGACTTGTACCCAGCCAGGAAGTGGCACATTCAGGATTAAACGTCCTTTTTTTTTTTTTTAAATTTCTTAGCTTATTGTACTTGTTTTGACTGCACTGGGTCTTGGTTGGTGCACTGGGGCTTTCCCCAGCGGTGGCGAGCAGGGCTACATTTCCTTGTGGTGCTCAGCCTTCTCCATGTGTTGGCTGCTCTTGTTGCAGGGACTCTAGAGCATGCGGGCTTCAGTGGTTGCAATGCATGGGCTTAGTTACCCCTCAGCATGTGGGGTCTTCCGGGACCGGGGATCGAACCTGTGTCCCCTGCGTTGACAGGTGGATTCTTAACCACTGGACCACCAGGGAAGCCCCGGGTTAGACCTTCTTTGTCTGTGTGGACTGCTGTGCTTCCAACCTGGGTCTCCTGCATTGCAGGCAGATTCTTTGCCATCCGAGCCACCAGGAGAGTTCCCTTCACAAAGGTTATGAATGGTATTTAAGGCCATGAAGGCACTCAGTAAAAGTGTTTAGAAAGGATGGAGGAATGGATGGATGGATACTGCTTAAGGAGATAGGTAGGGTAGGCTCACCTCTACTCCTGGAAATCAATCCCTATGGTGGACCAAGAGAGAAAATTCAGGTGGGAAGAAGTCAGGCTTCTGCTCAGAAAGCTTCCTCATTCCCCAAACCCTTCTTTTAACCTCCAGTGGAGGGTTTGGCGCTTCTCGAAAAAAGGGACATCAACCTCTTCGCCCTGGCTCAACTCCACTACATAGAAATGGCAACTCCCAGAGACCGACAAATGAATCATCAGCTCCTGGCCACCCAAAGCAAAATTTTGACTCGCTCCCCAAGCCCAAGAACCATAACGCCCAGCCTTCTTTCCCTGTGAGCCCCAATTCTCTAACATGTTCTCCCCTCCACCAGGCATCTCTCGGGAGCACCCCAAGATTCTCAATGGCACCAATGGGACCAACGGGTTCCTTCCTGGCGGCTACACCTGTACCCCCCACTCTCAGCCCTGGCAGGCAGCCCTACAGGTGCAAGGTCGGCTGCTCTGCGGGGGAGTCCTGGTGCACCCCAGATGGGTCCTCACTGCAGCACACTGTCTAAAGGAGTATGTGGGGCCCGGGGGAGCAAGGGGTGGGGTGAGACTGTGAGTGAGGTGGTGTGTCGGCGGAGCTGAATTTGAGGATGAGGTTGGAGTTGGGTTGTGATGGGCATGGGGTGAGCGCGAGGCTTGGTGGAGACGTGGGGGTGTGGAAAGGGGGTCCCAGCAGAGGCTTTGGAGGGAACTGGAGTCGAGGGTGTGGAAGCAGACACCTTTGAAAATAAGGCCACGGGCCGGGGAAGGGTGAGACTGGGGACGCGACTGGAGACGAGCTCCTGGACCCTTGTGACCACCTGCTTCTTGCACCCACAGAGGGTACAGAGTGTACCTGGGCAAGCACGTCCTGGCACGCGTGGAGGCTGGCGAACAGGTGAGGGAGGTGGCCCGAGCTATCCCCCACCCTCGGTACCAGAGCAGCCCCACCCACCTGAACCATGACCACGACATCATGCTTCTGGAGCTGAAATCTGCTGTGCAGCTCACCAGGCACATCCAGACCCTGCCGCTCTCTCGGCAGCGCTGCCTGCCGCCCGGCACCTGCTGCCGCGTGTCTGGCTGGGGTACCACCACCAGCCCCCAGGGTACGCGCCCGCACGGCGGCGGGGAGACGCGGGCGAGACGGGAGGGCCGGTCGGAGCAGGAGTCTCTACAGACAAAACTAGGTTTACTAGACATGGGATGAGTCATGAATCACATAGTGATATATAAAGGTATATCTATCCCTCATGTAAATATAGAAGTGTAAATATGTAAAAGTATAAATATGAAGTTATATAATGTTATATATAATGTATAGTTTTATATATCCTTTACAGAATATATAAATATATAAAAACATAAATGTATATTTATAAAGATATGCAAATGTGTGAATATATATCAAGTTATATTTATATTTTATATTTATAAAGAATATGTAAATATAATTGTATATATAAGGTTATATTTATATTCTATATAAAGAATACTTAAATATATGTAAAGTTATATTTATAAAGTATGTATAAATATAAATGTGTAAGTATATATAGTTATATTTATAGTCCATATTTATAAAGAATACATAAATCTAAATGTATTAATATATATAGCTATATATAATATGTCATATCATGTAAATGATTAGTTATATATATAAATATGCATAATTTATGAATACAGAGCTATAATTACATATGTTATATACCATATATAAAATTATGTTTCCTTTATATATATAAACTTATAAGTATATACAAATATATAATATATAGTATATGTACATATTATATTTATATGGATATACATAGTAAAACATCTGTATATAAATATGTATATTATAGAAATTAGATTTATTTCCTAAGCTATAAATGATATATTTATTTAAATACATTGTATACAAATAACATATATTATGCATAAATATGTATTTAAATATAGATGTATCATTTATAATTTAGAAACTAAATTTAATATATTGGTTATTAAGTGTAATAAAGCATGAATAAATACATCTGTTGGATATAAATATATATGCATATGACTATACGGTGAGCTCTACAGCAGCAAGAGCCTTCTGCACCTCCTCAGCATCCCTGGCTCTCCACTGGTCTCTTCCTTCCCAGCGTGCCCCACCCCTCTTCCCACCTCTCTGTCCCGCTCTCCCGCCTCTCTCTCCTGCTCTCCCACCTGTCTCTCCATCTCTCCTCTTCCTTGTGCTTTTCCCATCTCCAGTTCTCTGTCAGCACTGCTGCCCTCCTGTCTCTCCCGCCACCTTCCCGCTACCTCCCCGCTTATATCTCTTACTGAGATATATTTATCTACCCCTGTCCACTCCTCTCCATCTTTCTACTTCTCATCCTTTCTTCCAGCTCTCCCCCACCTTCTCTCCACATTTCTGTCTTCCATCACTTTACCCAAATACATATCCCATCTCTTCTCCCATTTTTGTCTTCCCATCGTTATTCTCTACAAACTTGCTTCCCATCCAGATTCCACTCTATAACCTGTCCACAACAGACATCCTTAGACCTTCCTCTCTCTCCTCCTCAGTGAGTTACCCCCAAACCCTCCAATGTGCCAACATCGAGCTTCGCTCAGATGAGGAGTGTCGTCAAGTCTACCCGGGGAAGATCACACCCAACATGCTCTGTGCCGGCACAAAAGAGGGTGGCAATGACTCCTGTGAGGTGAGGCCAAGGGGGTGGTGGGGTGCCACAAGCCAGCAGGTGGGGACAGAGGCTTGGGGGGAACGATTTGCTTCCAGCCTTGGGCAAACCAGTCTTTGCAAGGTGAGCTGTCTCTTAGCATAGAGTGAGTGAGTGTGAGTGAAAGTCACTCAGTCATGTCCGACTCTTTGTGACCCCATGGACTATACAGTCTACGGAATTCTCCAGGCCAGAATACGGGAGTGGGTAGCCTTTCCCTTCTCCAGGAGATCTTCCCAACCCAGGGATCGAACCCAGGTCTCCCACATTGCAGGCGGATTCTTTACCAGCTGAGCCACAAGGGGGTCAGGATAAAAAGAGGGTACCCCTGGCTGGCAAGCAGAATTCATCTTAAGCTTGGGCTTTGACAGTGGCTGCCCAGATCCCTGTATTGAGGTATATCAATGTTGGGACTCCTTTGGTTGAGAGTGATGGAAACCTAGCACAAGCCAGCTTAAGCGAAACCCTGGCTTTTGTGACTGAAAAGTCCAGGATGTCTTGTTTCAGGCATGGGTGGATCCAGGTGCCCACATGATGTTTAAGAGTCTGTCTCTCTTTAACTTTCAGCTCTTCTGTTTTGGTTTCATTCTCAGTTAAACTTTCCCCATGCCATAGCATGTTGGCCCCAGCAGCTTTGGTCTTAAATCTTACCCTGTAAGGAACCATCTTTGATCTCTTTTCTAGCTGTGTACATAAACACTGAGCATGATTTTCTCACTAGGCTGACATAGGATATCTGACCGTTGAACAACACGGGTTGGGATTGCATGGGTTCACTTATACATGGAGTTTATTTCAGTAGTAAGTACTACAGCAAATACACGGTTCAAGGCTGATTGAATCTGCAGGTGCAGAACCTCAGACACTGAGGAACAGCATTTATAAAGGGCTAATTACAAGTTATAGGGGGAGTTTTACTGTGCAGAGAGTCTGTGCCCTTAACCCTTGTGCCATCCAAGGGTCAGCTGCATTGTGTCCTGAGCCAGAGCTGTGGGGTTCTCTGATGGGCCAAGTCTGAGTCGTGTGACTAGCTTGGGGCAGACAGAGAGGGCAGACAGAGGCATGGACAAGTTGTATGCATTGGGAGTAGGAGAGAAGGCATTCTCCAAATGAAAAACTCAGGAGGCTGTCATCAAAATGAGGGGAAATGGGTACTACACAGGCAAAACAAACAAACAAACAAACAAAAACCCTATACCCAAGACAGGGGAGCTTCTTAAGATTGAGTTTTGGTTTCATGGGAAAGGGTATGATAATGAACTAGTAATATGAGCCTTATCAATCAGTAAATTCTGCCCTGGGCCCAGAGGGAGAAGAGGCGTTTCGGGTGTATTGCGTACCCTACCAGGAATACGGCTGGATTAACTCAATAGTAAGATGATACCAAGGAACCATAAAGCCGAAGCAGGGTTGAGAGGTGGGGCAGGGTAGAAGGTGAGATTTGGGGCTTGAGAACCAAGAACAGGGGTGTGAGGTAAGCCACCACCGTTTTAATGGAACTGAAGAACAGAAAACCAGGGAGAGACACAGAAATGTCTGTCTGTCTGTCTGTCTGTGTTTGTCTGCTTATCTCTCTTTCTCTCTCTCACCCTCTCTCCGTATCCCTGTCTCCCTCTATCTCTGCCTCTGTGTGTGTCTCTGCCTTGGTTTAGGACACCCCACCTCTCTCTCTCTCCCACTTAGGGTGACTCCGGGGGTCCCCTGGTCTGTAACGGAACACTTCACGGCATCATCTCCTGGGGAGACTTTCCGTGTGGGCAGCCCAACCGGCCTGGTGTCTACACCCGAGTTTCTCAGTATGTTCCATGGATCCAAGAAACAATCCGAAAACGGAAAGCCTGGTAGCAGGAATGGATGAAGGGCCCGCAATAAAAGTAGGGCTGGCTTTCCTGCCCCCTGACTCGGTTTGCCCAGCTCTTCTCTGTCCCTCCCAAAGTGTTCTACTTGCACTGGCAACCCATGTTCTCCAAACATCCGATCCCAGCTGACACTGCATATTTCAGAAGCATTCAATCATTTTCAGCATCACGCTCTCCCAGACGTTGCATTACTGAAACATCCCAGTCCCTGGACATCCCAATGAAGACAACGTGCCAGATCTCCCAGCTGTTTCAACATAAACCTAGATCATCGTCTGAATGTGCAATCTGTGGAACACTTGAATGCCTCCGTCTGCCCATCTCAACGATATTCTGTGATCTCATCCATGTGATCTCATCCAACGATCTCATCCATGTTCTATGAACGGAACTTCCTTGACAACATCCTATACGCCTTCAAGTATTTATTCACTGCCAGTATTCTAGATCCTTCTATGTTTTGTACTCAAGAGGGTTCTAGACTCCCAAGACATTTCTTCCTATATTCTCTTGTCTGCAGCATCTTCTGCCCTGACAACATTAATGTGCACCTCTGATTCATCACAGCTAACGTTGGAGCCACATGCTGGTTCATTCATTCAAACGAACCTGGGGAAATTCTGGAGACATTTGTGGGTCTCCCCAATTGTCCCATTTCTACCTGCTTTCCATTTCTGCCAGTATTCCCTGTTTCTGAACCCCCATGCCCATTCAATATCAACAGTGCTCTAAACTCTAGGGTGCTGGGGTTGACTGTTCCAAGCGGCCTCCATGCTTTTTTGCTGCTGTTGTTGTTCACTTGCTAAGTCATGTCCGACTCTTTGTGATCCCATGGACCGCAGCACACTAGACTCCTCTGTCCTTCACTGTCTCCTGGAATTTGCTTAGATTCATGTCCATTGAGTCAGTGACGCTATCCAACCATCTCATCCTCTGCCTGCCCCCTTCTCCTCTTGCCTTCAATCTTTCCCAACATCAGGGTCTTTTCCAATGAGTCGGGCTCTTTGAATCAGGTGGCCAGAGTACTGGGGCTTCAGCTTCAGCATCAGTCCTTCCAGTGAATATGCAGGGTTGATTTCCTTGAGGATCGACTGGTTTGGTCTCCTGGCGGCTATTGTCCACCAGATCTTCTGTTCTGTTGCTCACAATCCTTGTTCAGTACCCCGTGCTGTTACATCTTTGTCTATGACCCTCAAGTGCAGTGGTTAAATGCCTAAGTGGAAAGTATAACAAAAGCAAAGGCCATGAGGCAGGAGCCCACCTGGTGTATTAGATTAGAGAAGAAGGTGCAAAGGTTGGTGTGGAATGACTGCAATGGCCCAGGTGAGAGGTGATGGTGCTTGGACCAGAATGATATCCTCGGAGGAGTTCAGAGGTCAGATATTAGATTTGTTTGAATGGATTGTTACAGTGTCTGTTGATTTCAGCCGGAGAACGTGAGAAAAAGAGGAGGATCGAGGGGGCCGGAGGGATAAATTAGGAGCTTGGGATTAACGTAAACACACTACTCTATATAAAGTAGATAATCAACAAGGACCTACTGTATAGCACAGGGAAGTCCACTCAGTACTCTGTAATGACCTATATGGGAAAAGAATCTGAAAAAGAATGGATCTATGTATATGTTTAACTGTACACCAGAAACTCTCTCAACATTGTAAATCAACTAAACTCCGATACAAAATAAAATAAAATTTTTTTAATGTTCAACATTAAAAAGAAAAAGAGGAGGGTCGAGGATGACTCCAAGACTCTGGCCTGAGCAAGCAGAAGGATGGAGCTGCCATTTACTAAAATGGGAGGAAGCTGAAGGAACAGTTTTTCAGGGAAAGGCCAGAAGTTTTGGTTTCAAACTGTGTATTGGATAAGCAAGCAGCCATAAACTCTGCCCTGGGTGGCTTCACAGGAAATAAACAACACAAACTAACTAACTGCAAATCGAGATTGTTGTTCAGTCACTCAGTCATGTCCGACGCTTTGTGACCCCATGGATTGTAGCCAGAGGCTCCTCTGTCCATGGAATTTCCCAGGCAAGAATAGCAGTGAGTTGCCATTTCCTTTCCCAGGAGATCTTCCTGACCCAGGGATCGAACCAACGGCTGCTGTGTCTTCGCATTGGCAGGCAGATTCTTTACCGTTGAGCCATGGGGGGAAGCCCGCACTAGCAAGGATACACAATAATGAAAGTGATCATAGAGGATATGCAGTGACAGAAACGCTAGGCAAAGATATACAATAATAAAGGTAGCAGCGGAAGGAAATGAGGGCGAAAGGAAATAAAGAAGGAAAACAAAAGTAGAGGCTTGTACCGATCATGAACAATAATGTGCCACCAGTGAGTTCACTTCTCCCGATCTGAGGATGAAGAACCATCTCAGTGTATTAATAAAGGTAAAGAGAACATCACCTACTTCAGAGGACTCTTGAGAGGATTGATTTCATACGTGAAAGCACTCAAAGAACAGCCAGTACTGAGTGAAGCTCCCTAAGTGGCAGCTGTCACGAGTATTATTGTTCTTTTTATTGATGTCATTGTTATGGTGCCGTGTCTCCAAGGCTCCAGCCCCGAGCAGGTCGCCTTGGGTGGCAGCTGAGGATCTGAAACCAGGAGGCGGCTGCCCAATCCTTCCTGCGGAACAGAAAATAATGACATACCTGAGCAGGAGGATCTGACTGCCAACAGGACTTTAATTCAAGAAGGCCAGCCAGGTGGCAGGCTGTTCAGACCGCCTGCCTCCCTTGCCTCTCCTGGGGACTTTGTAACCACTTGCCCGCTCCTTCCTGTTTTGCCCCAGGGGGATTTTTTAATAACAATGAGATCCTGTGCAAGAAGGAATTTGGAGGCCAGTGGAGGTGAAACGATGGGTGGTGAGGAAGGGGGAGACCAGAGCAAAAAGAGAACCACACTTCCTATCATCAGTCCAGCGGATAATGCCGTTTCATGTCTTTCTCTCGAGGCCCCAGTTGGGGAAATATCAGCTCCCCCATTTTACAGCCGCGTGGACCTAAAGACAATCCAGCAGTGAGTCGAATCCCTCCAGGCTGATGGAGACACCTTCTTGTATTTCTCCTCTGAGAACATCCCCAGGGACATTCCTTCCCACCCACCTCCGCCCCCCACCCCCACCCCCGACCCCCACAAGTCTGGAAGGACGCCAGTCCAAACAGGGCTGAGCCACTGCCCCATTTGTGAGGCCCTGTTTGGTTTCACTTTTTGCTAAATTAATTAATTAACTGTTTGGTTGTACTTGGTCTTCGTTGCTGCACAGGCTTGTCTCTAGCTGTGCTGAGTGGAGGGGCTACTCTCTGGCTGTGGTGCACGGTCTTCTCCCTGCGGTGGCTTCTCTTGTTGCGGGCCACAGGTGCAAGGATGCACAGGCTTCAAGAGTTATGGTGCTTGGGCTTAGCTGCCCCGTCGCATGTGAGATCTTCCCAGACCGGGGATTGAACTCGTGTGCACTGTGTTGGCAGGCAGATTCTGAACCACTGGACCAACAGGGAAGTCTATGTGAGGCCTTGTTTAAGGGACTAGGCTGGACTTACCAGGTGAATGGGAGCAATGGGCATATGAGCCCACAATTTCATCCTAACAAATTCAATGTTAAGATGAAAGAAGCAGATGGGTTGTGAGTGGATTGAGGAGGTTGGAAACTCAAGTCGGGCTTTTTGGAGGAAGGGATGCACGCATGCGTGCTAAGTCACTTCAGTTGTGTCTGACTCATTGCGACCCTGTGGACCGTAGTCCACCAGGCTCCTCTGTCCCTGAGGATTCTCCAGGCAAGAATACTGGAGTGGGTTGCATTCCCTCCTCCAGGAGATCTTTCTGACCCAGGGATTGAACCTGAGTCTCTTACATCACCTGCATTGGCAGGTGGGGTTCTTTTCCACTAGCGCCACCTGGGAAGCCCAGGAGGAAGGGATAATGAAGAATAATGTAGTGACTCCCACAGAAATAGGATGGACTTCCTCATCCAAGGGTTGGTTCAGATGTCATGATTCATGATGCCACACATGCGACAAAGGGTCACTTCCACCTCTGAGGGGTGACCACAGTTGGCACTGTGAGTGGGAGCCTTGATAGGGCCACCACCTTGTCGACTGAAAAAAATGCACAACCTTAAAGCTGAGAATTATGTTTTATTTGACAGACATGCTGAGGACTTAAGCCTGGGAGACAGCCTCTCAGAGAGCTCCAGGGAACTTTCCAAGAAATAAGGGAGGCGCCAGGATACACAGGAGTTTTTGCAACAAAAACCAGGTAGTTGGAACATCAAGAGATGATTGTTAAATAAAGAAAACAAACATCTCCAGTTAGCGAATTTTGTGCTTTTCTATGTATGTTGCTGTTTAGTCACTAAAAGTTGTGTCCAATTCTTTGTGACCCATGAACAGCAGCACGGCAGGCTTCCCTTCCCTTCACTGTCCCCTGGAGTTTGCTCAGACTCATGTCCATTGAGTCGGTGATGCTGTCCAACCATCTCATCCTCTGCTGCCCCCTTCTCCTCCTGCCCCCAATCTTTCCCAGCATCAGGGTCTTTCTCAACGAATCGGCTTGTCACATCAGGTGACCAAAGTACTGGAGCTTCAGCTTCAGCATCAGTCCTTCCAATGAATAGTCAGGGTTGATTTCCTTTAGGATTGACTGGTTTGATCTCCTTATGGTCCAAGGGACTCTCAAGAGTCTTCTCCAGTACCACAGTTCGAAAGCATCAACTCTTCACCACTCGGCCTCCTTCCCCTACCACTTGAGAGATTCCAAAAAATTTTAAAACATCTGTGACCAGAATCCAGGAGGAAAATCAAATGCATACCAGGGACCCACGGGAGGGGTGTGAGCTGGACCAGAGAAGGCTCTAGATGTAGAAAGATCCCTCTGGGGCTTTCTGAGTGGTGGACTAGTGGGGAGGGGCAGTCAGAGGCTGAGAATCCAGGTAGATGACTTGGGTGAGGGTCTAGGAGGAGGGAACGAGGCCAGTTGGGGCCAAGTTAGGGCTTGAGAGAATCGGAGACAAGAGGAACAGTGTGAGGAGGGGTAAGAAGGAGGACAGTGTCTGGATTCAGCCTAGTTAATCAGTAGGTGGCGGGGTCTCCTTGAGATAACCTAGGGGTAGGACGCAGAGCTCCTGGGGGACACAGAGGGAGATGGGCTGGGGGCACGCCCAAGGGCGAAGCCTGCAGAGGACCGGACCTCGGGAGCCAGGTTTCAAAGACGCAGAGGAGTAAGTGTTCGAAGCCATCTTGGGGAGGATGATGGCGCCAAAATCTTCCCTTTCTCTCCCCGCCAAAAAGACGAAAAGAAAAATACAGAGTTCAGAGGGAATAGAAAGGTGGCTTTAATCCTCAGCTGCTGGAGGGGAGAATGAGTAGGCTTGTGCCTCAAGAACTGTGCCCTCCCACCCCCACCTTCCGTGAGGAATCTGGGCGATTCTGTAAGAGGAGGGCTCACAGTCAGGGGTAGGTGATGGGGAACAAAGGTGAAAAGATCTTGTCTTCTTCCTCTTGCCTTGTTTCAAAAATCAGTCATCAGCTGGCATCAGGTAACCCAGTAATCCAGTGGTAATTGGGTCTGGCAGTCCTGTAGCCCATTGTCTTCTATGTACTGTTCCCCAGTCTTCTTTCTGTAATGCAAAAAGAAAAACTGCTACAAGGGGTGGTCTGCAAAGAGAGTGAAAGAAAAGAAGCTGGGTTCCAGAGAGAAGAGCCTGGGCAGGGGACTGGGTGGATGGTGGAGCCAACCACAAAGGTGGAGAGTGTGGGGTCTGAGAACAGGTCGGTGGGGACAGACGGCGAGGTAGGTTTAGATTGTCCAGAGGGCTGTCGGATGCTCAGGAATGAAGCTGGGGAGAAACCTGAGAACGAAGCTGCCCCAGGTGATGGGTGAAACTGTCAGCTGTACACTCTCAGGTGCAGAGGACACGGCCTAGGACAGAGCCCTGGGAACACCCTTGTTTGTACTGACACTGATGGAGGAAAAAGGTCCTATTCATGAAGGAGGCTGGGAAGGAGAGTCAGGAGTAGGAGGGAAACCAGAAATGCACGGTGTCCCGGAAGGAAGCCGGCAGAGGAGGGCTGGCCGTGTTTTGAATGCTGCCCGAAGCTTGAGTAAGACAGGGACAGACAGGTGACCGTTGGATTGCTCAACATGGAAATCTCTGGAGACCCAAGAAAGACTGTGGCTGTGGGGTGCAAACAGTGAGTAGATCTCCATGGAGAAGTTCTGCTGGGAAGGATGGTAGAAAAACAGGGCAATGCCTGGGAGGGGGTGTGGGGCTGTGGGTTCTGATTAAACTCTGTGACCCCAGCATCACCCAGCAGAGGATCAGGTAGGTACACAGGGCAAGCGCAAAATGCCTGTTGAGTGAATGAATGAGACAGAAATAGAATGAGACAGAGGTGTAAGGATAAACTGAAGACTGCAGAAAGATTCTGTCATCTGTCAGCTTTGAAAGTCCCTTCTTTATAAAAAGAAATAAATGGATAGGGGCAATCTTACTCATGTCTGCATTTAGCATACATGTACCCCATCCATGATTTTTGAAAATTTTTTCTTTATTGTTGGCTGTGCTGGGTCTTTTTTGTTGCTGTGTGTGGGCTTTCTCTAGTTGCAGCGAGCCGGGTTATACTGTCCAGTTGCAGAGCTCAGGCTTCTCATTGCGGAGGCTTCTCTTGCTGGTGCAGAGCTTGGGTTCTTGGGCCCGCAGGCTTCAGTAGTCATGGCACACAGGCTTGGCTGCCCGGGATCTTCCCGGACAAGGGATCGAACCCATGTCCCCTGGATTGGCAGACGGATTCTTAACTATTGGACCACCAGGGAAGTCCCCCTATCCATCTATTCTGTCTGTTTTTATTTTTTTCTTGAAGTGTAATTTACATTGTTATGTTAGTTTCAAGTATACAGCAAAGTGATTCATATATATATATTCATATATACTTTTTCAGATTCCTTTTTCCATTATAGGTTATTACAAGATACTAAGTATAGTTCCCTGGGCTATACAGTAGGACCTTGGTTTTTTTTCTTCCTATTTTATATATAGTAGTGTGTTCATATTAATCTCAAACTCCTCATTTATTTTCTCCCTTCCCATTCATCTTTTGTTGCCTTGTTTGATGACCCCAAGAGGAAGTGGTGGGTAAACATTTACCTACCTCCCAGACCCATTTTTCTGATGGGCAAGAGGACAGGACAAGAGAGTGTCCCAGTGGCCCCCAGGGAGCCACGAGACAAACTGAGGTTTCAACCCAGTTTGTACTTTTCCAAACGCTCACCCGATTTCTTTGAAACCCACAGCAACACTTCTACATTCATCTATTCACATGTATATTCCTTCAATTAGTCATTCTTTTGTTCATTCACATACTTGGAAAGTGATTAACCATACAAGTTCTGGAGCCAGTCTGCCTGGCTTCTGACTCCAGTTTTGCCTCTTCCCAGCTGTGTGACTGTGAGCAATTGGCTTCCTTCAGCTGTCAGCTTCCTCACCCATGATGGTCTCCGTGCTCGGGGACGTCACCCCCGTGTTGGGAGGCCCGAGTTCTCCCTATAAATGGACTTCATAGTGAGCTTATGGTGATGCCCAAGAGGAAAGCACTAGGAACAAGGACTTGAGAGCTCTGGGGGGCTCCCTGGGAGAGTTGACAAAGGCTCTTGGTGCTTTTCTTGAAAGCAGGAGGTCTGTCCTCTTGGAGCTACCAGCTTCAGAAAGGAATTGGCTTTATGCAGAAGCCACAAGCTGTAAGCCTGTGTGTCAAAGAGAACCACCAAGTGGTCACTCCCCATCCCCACTCCCTGCAGCCCCAGGCAACCACTAAACCACTTTCAGCCTCCATCAGTTTGCCTTTACTGGGTATTTCATATAAATGAGATCATCGTATGGTTTGTGGTCCTTTGTGACTGACTTCTTTCACTCTCCACAGTGTTATCAAGGTTCACCCACATATGATGGTGGTTTAGCCGCTATGTTGTGTCCAACTCTTTGCAACCCCATGGACTGTAGCCCGCCAGCCTCCTCTGTCCATGGGATTTTCCAGGCAAGAATACTGGAGTGGGTTGCTATTTCCTTCTTCAGGGTATCTTTCCCCACCCATGGATCTAACCTGGGTCTCCTGCATTGCAGGCAGATTCTTTACCAACTGAGCCACAGGGAAGCCCTCCTCCATGTATAGCACATATCAATACTTGTTCCTTTTATATTAATTAGTTAATTAATATTAATAGTTGAATATACCCTATAGTGGGCTCCCCAAGTGGTGCTAACCAGCCTGCCAATGCAGGAGACGTAAGAGACACAGGTTCGATCCCTGGGTGGGGAAGATGCCCTGGAGGGAGACAGGGCAACCCACTCCAGTATTCTTGCCTGGAGAATCCCATGAACAGAGGAACCTGGTGGGCTACAGTCCATAGGGTCACTAAGAGTCATACATAATTGAAGTGACTTAACACCCAAAAACCCCATAGTAGGGACAGACATTTTATTGGTCCATTCATCAGTGGATAGGCATCAGCTTAACAGGTAGAGGGTGTTCTTGGGGGTGATGAAAATATTCTGGAATTAGATGGTGGTGATGGTTGCAAAACATTCTGAGTACAGGAAAATTCACTGCATGGTAGACTTTAAACTGGTTCAAAGGCTGGATTTTTAAAAAATATTTATTTATTTATTTGGCTATGTTGGGTCTTAGTTCCAGCATGTGGGATCTTTCATAGCGGGCTTAGTTTTTCCGAAGATTGTGGAATCTCAGTTCCCTGACCAGGGATTGAACCCATGTCCCCTGCATTGGGGACTGGACCACCAGAGAAGTCCCCCAAAACTGGATTTTATGTCATGTGAATTTTACTTCAAAAAAAAAAAAAAAAGATGATGGCAGAAAGAATGAGAGAGAAGGACTCTGCCTTAAATCTCTTTCTCTCTCCCTCTGTTTCCTATTGCATTTCTTTCTCAGTGGAAGTCCCCATGCAAAACAATTTTCATGGAATTAGATAAATCAACCTGATATCACAAGACCTGTGCTCTGAAAGCAGGGAACAGAATTGTTTGCACACTTCCATTAGAACCAGACTTCCTTGGATCCCAGTTTGGAAATTCCTCTGTCTCACCTATTTTGAAACCTCTTCCCTTTCCACCTCTTCTTTCTCGGGCTCTCTCTGTCCTCAGTTTCCCCGACTCTCATTTCCACCCTCTTGCCCCTTCCCTGCACCTCTCAGGGCAAAAGTCCCAGGGATCCACCACCCCAACCCTCCCTGAGGCTTGTCACTGGAGTCGGGATTAGAACTCGGCTCCCAGATGGCCATGAGTCATGGGATGCTGACCGATCTGGAGAGGAGGGGAGAAGGATAGGGGCTGGGTCTTCCCTCTGGAGTCATCCAGGCCCCTCCCCCGTCCATTTAACTGTAAATCTCAGTCAAGTGTTATTAGCCTAGAAGAGTTTCCCCGGGATTAGAGGGAGCCCCACCCCACGACTTCCTTGTCCCCTTCCCTCAACCCGGAAAAATCGCTAGGGCTGGGACAAAGAAGAGTTAAAAGCTGTGTCAGCCGCTGGTCTGGGACAGACAGACAGAAGGAGGGGGACAGGTGGACAGCGGGAGCGTGGACCGGCAGGGTAGCCGGCAGATGAAAGGACAAGCCGGTGGGTGGGCAGACGAGATAGAGAGACAGACAGGCTGATCGCAACAGACACCTGGAGGAACCGGCAGGCAGAGAGACCAGGTGAGGAGGAGGCAGGCAGACACCGGTGGGGGCGGGGTGACCCTTGGGGGGATGGGCACAGAGAAGGATGGGCGTGTGGACCGTCCCCTCCTCGTGGAGTTGCTGATGCAAGGGATGGGAGTGGGAGGGTCCACTTGCCATCTCTGAGATGCTGTATCTTGTGCCCCCAGAACCTGGAAGTGGGCCACCATGAGAGCCAGCATCTTTTTGCTCCTGTGTTTCGTTGGTGAGTTTCCCAGAGGGAAGGTGGGTCCCTCCCTCATGAGAATGCCGAGCACTGAGGAGGGGAGGGCGGCGGGCTGACTCTACACCTCCATTCACTTCCCTCTTCCGGGGTCTTGTGCCTCTCTCTCTCTATCCTCCAATCCATCTCCCCTCTGTCTCTCCCTGTCACCACGCCTCCATCCTTTCTCTCTCTGAATGTCTGTTTCTCTCCTGAAGCATCTCTCTCCTCTCTCTTCCTCTCTGTGTCTCTGGGTGTTTCCATGTGTCTCTCTCTGTATATCACCGGTCTGTCTTCCTGCCTTTGAGCCCCCTCTCCCGCCGTCTCTGTTTCTTGTTTCTTTCTCTTTGCCTTTTTCTTGCTCATTCTGTGTCCCTCTTTCTTTTTTTCTTTTTTAAAAATTTATTTATTATTTGGCTGCATCAGATCTTAGTTGCAGCACGTGGGATCTTCGTGGTCATGCAGGATCCTTCATTGAGGCGCGCAGACTTTCTAGTTGTGGCGTGTGTGCACCAGAGCTCTGTACTTCTCTTTCTATCTGATCCACAGTCTCTAAGCCTCTGACCCCCATCCCTCTGCCCTGTGACCCTGTCCTCAGGGTTCAGCCACGAGGCCAAAGAGAAGATCGTTAACGGCACCGAGTGCATCCCTCACTCTCAGCCTTGGCAGGTGGGGCTGTTTGAGGGCACCCGTCTGCGCTGTGGGGGGGTCCTCATTGACCGCAGGTGGGTTCTCACGGCTGCTCACTGCAGCGGCAGGTAAGCCCCCACCTAGGAGCCTCCCTACTCAGGGTGGTCAAAGGGAGGGTGGTGGGGAGGGGAGGACTGCAGGGGAGGGGCTCACAGGAGTAAGCAGATGGTCCTGCAACAAGAGAGCCTGAGGTTAGACAAGAAGTAGGACTTCCTCACAGTGGGCCTGGGGTGGACCTGCGTGGGGAGCTGTGGGGTGGAGAGCAGGGGTCTTGCAACCTGCCCACCCAGCCCCTACATTCCCTCACGTCTCATTTCCTTCCCACATGGTGTGTGTCACCAGGCCAGCGTCCCCTGGCCCAGTCTGAGCCGTCGGGCCAATGTCTGACCCAAACTCTCTGTGCAACGTCAAAGGCTACATCTGGTACCTCTCTGGGCCTCACTGGTCCCATCTGTAAAATGAGGGGATTGGGCTTGATAAGTCTGATGCTCTCAGATGTGGATGGAGAGACAGAGAGATGTGGGGACAGGGAGGGACACCAGCAAGACAAACAGAATCTACTCCTTATTTCCCCCTGCAGTTAGTTGACAATGTTGATGACCAGCCTTCTGCTGGGTGGTGGGAACAGGGCAGTGAACAGGACTCACTGATGTCCCTGCCCCATGGGCATCACCAGCTGAGAGAATCAGAGTCAGAAAGTGACACAGTGGCTTGGAGAGGGGAGACAGGACGGACGCTAGAGAAGCAGAGATGGCAATGGAAGTAGAGACCAAGAGATGGGAAGAGACAGACAGTGAGAGCAAGGGAATGAAGGAGCGAGAGGACAGCTATCAAGGTGCGGAGCGGTAGGGAGGGGCAGGGGGCCTGGGAGCCCCGGGACAGCCCACCCACCACCCGCCATACCCCCCTAGCAGGTACTGGGTGCGCCTGGGGGAACACAGCCTGAGCAAACTGGACTGGACGGAACAGATCCGACGCAGCGGCCTCTCGGTGACCCACCCCAGCTACCGAGGCAACCTGGGGAACCATGACAATGACCTCCGGCTTCTGCGACTGGGCACCCCTGTCCGGCTGACTGCCAGCGTCCAGCCCCTGCCCCTGCCCACGACCTGTGCAACAGCTGGCACCGAATGCCACATCTCGGGCTGGGGCACCACCAACCACCCATGGAGTAAGGGGGTCCCGGGGTCAGAGGTCAGGAGGGACAGAGCTGGGGGTATAGGGTGTGAGGTCAAGGGTCCTGCCTTCTCAGAGGAAGGATGGGTAAACGGTCCCCCATCAGGATCATGCCCCGGGGTCTGAGAATATGGTGCATCAAGGGCCTTGGGAGTCAAAGCGTTTCAGTGGTTGAATATGGAGTTGGAAGTCATGGGTCAGGGATGAGGTTAGAGGTCGGACAGATGTCAAGGGTCATCAGGCTAGAGCGAAAGGCATAGATAATAGGCTCTTGGGGTCATGGACTGTGGCGTCAGTCACTGTGGAGTTGAGGTCATGGGACCCAGATGTCGGCCGCAATCTGAGGACGGAAACTGGGATTCCATCAAGCGTCACCGGTCTGGGACTGGAAGCCATAGTGTTTGGTGTGTGGAGCCAAGGGTTAGAGGTCATGGAGTCTGGGGTCAAGTAAACTAGGATCAGAGGCCACTTTGGAGTAGGAACCAGTGGTTTAGAGGATGCAGAGCTGAGGTCAGAGGTTAAGTTGAAGACAAGGAAGACAGACAGAGAGAAGACGTGAGGCCAAGGTGGGCTCAAAGGGTTATTTTAAAAGATTGAAGGTCAAAGGTCACAGTAGCTGGGATTGAAGGAGAAGGTCACGTCTGGAGTCACTGTATCTGAGTCATAGGCTAAAGGTCGGGGGGACTGGGCCAATGGATTGAAATCTAGAGCCACTATGTAATCAAATCATCATCTGAAATGTAAAGGCCCGAGGATTGTCTTGGAGGTCACAGGGAGGGGGTGGAGGATAAACTTGTATTGGGCTTCCATGTGGCCTCTTTGTGGGGGGCGGGATGAGGGAAGCACTGGGGGATCCTCCAGCATCCATCTTCCATCTCCAGGCCCGTTCCCAGACCGACTCCAGTGCCTCAGCCTCTCCATCGTCTCCAATGCCACCTGCCGAGCAGTGTTCCCCGGGAGAATCACAGACAACATGGTGTGTGCTGGCGGCGAAGCTGGGGAGGATGCCTGCCAGGTGAGCGACTTGCAGGGAACACCCAGGACGGGAGGGAGGGGCGGGAGAACGGGGTGGGGTGGGGGGAGCAGAACGGGCAAGTCAGAGAGAGGAGACGGGGAGAGAGAGGAGGTCAGAAAGAAGGAGAGGCACAGAAAGCGCCAGGGAGAGAGCCCAGGGAGTGGAGGACAGAGAGAGGGAGCGCAGGTACAGAGCAGGAGAGATTTGGGGTGGGGCACAAAAGGAGGGGGAGCGAAAGGTAGCGGGCATTCGGAGCTCAGGCAGGTGACCGCGTGTCTCTCCAGTCCTGAGTCTTCCCCATTCCATCCATCCTCCCGTTGCTGCTGGCCCAGGAGAGAGGGGCTGGAGGGCTCTCTCATCCTGTAATTCGGCTACCTTGTCCTGTTGGTCCTCCAGCTTGAAGGCTGCCCCTGCCTACTGGCCAGGGCCCCAGCCAGAGTCCTGGAGAGGACTCTTGAGACGTCCAGTCCTCCTTCTCTACCATTGGTCACTGGCCTGCATGGAGTCCCGCCCTCCTCCACTGGGATTGGTCATTGATGCCTGTGCTCTCTTCCCTCATTGGTCAGAGCCCCAGCTATGGTTGGAGAGGGCTCTTGAGATGTCCAGTTCTCCTTCTCTACCATTGGTCACTGGTACCAGTGTCCTCTTCTCTCATTGGTCAGGGCCCCAGCCCTTTTCCTTGACCAACATGGAGTCCTGCCCTCCTCCACTGGGATTGGTCATCGGTGCCTGTACTCTCTTTCCTCATTGGTCAAGGCTCAGCTATTGTCTTTGAGAGAACCCTCTAACCTGACGTAGAGGCTTGCCCTCCTTCCCTGGGATTGGCCCCTAAGGACAATGTGTTCTTCTCTGTTTAGTCACTGTTGTCCTCTGGGAACCTGGCTCTTCTTGTTTTCCCTGATGACAAGGCTTGGAGCCACCATCCTCAAGGCCCAAGAAATGGGTGAGGGGGCAGGAGGCTGTGGAGAGGAAACTGGCACAGGGTTTCCCCATGTTCAGACCGTGCTCCTTCACCTCTTGTCTTGCAGGGTGACTCCGGGGGGCCCCTGGTGTGTGGAGGGGTTCTTCAGGGTCTGGTGTCCTGGGGGTCCGTGGGGCCTTGCGGACAAGAAGGCATCCCAGGGGTCTACACCAATATTTGCAAATACGTGGACTGGATCCAGACGGTCATAGGGAGCAGCTGACCTGCTCTCTGCATCGTCACACCTCAGCTTGGGGGCCACTGTGACCCGCAGAGCGCCAACACCGTCTCCATCATCACCTCTAGCTCCCACTCTTCTTGAACTGGGGATCTTCTTCGCAGAACTCCCAACTCCAGCCAGCCCTCCTAAGACCCACGGCTGAAGCAGAAGGAAGTGTGTGACTGGAATAAATAAACCTGGAGAAGGGGCTGTGTCTATTTGAATCCCTCTGCTGGTTGAGATTAGAGGGAGGTCTCATCAGTGACCCTGCCCACAGGTGTGGAAATAAAGATGCGAGAGGGTAAGGCTTTTCCCTCAGGAGCCTCACATGAATGCACTAGAGAAAATTGCATTAGAAATTAAGGCCATTTTTCTCCATCTGCCGCAACAGGAACTTATAAGTTTAGAGCTTATAAACTTTTCAAAGGGCCATGAAGGACCTGACATGGGGCGGTGCGTGTGTGTGTGGTGGGGGTGGTGGGGGACAGGGTTGTCAGCTCCAAAATACCAAATGAAAGCTGCAAGATCAAAATTCACTACCATTTAATTAAACGTCTATAAAACATAACATTCTTCCCACGAGCCAATCACAACTTGGCTCAGCTGGAGTTGAGTACGCGTTATATTTAATGTGGGGTGCAGGTCTGTTTTGATGTCTGTGATGATGGAGGAGGGGCTGTAGCCCTAGAAAACAAGAGGACCCAGCCTCGGTTTTAAAATAGTTCTGCCCACCTCTTAGGGTCTGTCTTCATAACCTCTCCAGGAGTTGGAAAGAGAATTTCTTCTCCCCAATGAATGGAAGGGACACTGAGATGAGAGAGGGTGAGGGGCGATCAGGACAGCCATGGCAGCATTTTGCTGGATGCTTGCCTACTGTACCCGGCTCTCCTTGAGTCTCCATCCCAACCCCCTGAGGCAGAGCTGTCACCCCCATCTCACAGATGAAGAAACTGAGCTTCAGCCGGGTGGAGTCCTTCATCCCACGTCACTGTGGTAGGAAGAGGCAGTGCCCAGATTTGGGGCCAAGGCTGGCTGCTGTCAGAACCCAAGCCTATCCCCTAGTCTTGCTTCACATCTCATTAGGGGAGAGAGGAGGGCAAGACAGAGGGAGATCTAAGTGATAATAAACAAACCCGCAGAAGTAGGGATCGGCACTTGAGTTTTGCAGAGGAGGAAGCTGAGCTGGCTCAGATTCCGGAAGTCATCGGACCTAGGTCACAGAGTGAGTAAGGGCCACAGCTGGCTCCCGAGGACCCCGGGAGAAGGGTGGGCAGGGAAGTGAAGCCCTGGAGGAGCCCTGGGGGGTGGATGCCAGCCCAGGGCGGACTTCCCTTTCCTGGGCCTCGAATCCCACAGGCCCCATCCTGCCTCCCCCACCCTCCTGCCTGCTTCTTTGCCTGGCAGCAGCCCCACCTGTGTGATGCCCGAGTCCCCCCACCCCACCCCACTCCTTGGAATGGTGAACAAAGGGGCCAGGGCCCCCCCTGGGCTTGGGGGCTGTGGGAAGGGAGGAGTAAAGACCGGAGACACAGGCAGACTGGGAGAGGAGGAGGACTGAGAGGGATTTAGACATGAATGTGGGGAGAGATGGAAGGACAGGGATGGAGGGAGGCAGAGACGAGAGAGAGGCAGGCACAAAGAAAGATGGGAAGAATTACAGGAGGCTTGCAGAGACTGGGAGGGAAAAACAGGGTTGGACAAAGAGAGAGAAAGGACCGGAAAGAAAAATCACACACACACACACAGAATTATAGAAAAGTGGGAAAGATAAAGGCAGATTCACAGGAACAGGAAAGGATGCAGACAGACAGATGGACCCAGAGGTGCGAGGGGATACAGATGCACAGAGAAGAGAGACTTGGGGACGTGACAGTGGCAGGTGGGCAACACACCCAAGGGCCGGGGCCAGGCTGGGGAGTGCCCCCCACACCCTGCCCCCGGGGGCGCCAAGGCAGGGCTGGGAGGCCAGTCATCCTGGGCCCGCCCGGGGCCACCCCCTGCCTGCTCACCTTTCTGGTGCCTCCCACTCCAAGACCTGCTGCATCAGTGTCGGCCGGCCCCCCGAGCCCCAGCCCCAGCGCCCGTGAGTCTGGGGGTGTGGTGGGAGGGCGGAAGGGAAGGCGCCCTGCTGAGGGTGCCAGGCCTCTGCCTGGCATCATTCCTCCTGCTCAGACCTTCTCGGGGTGGAGGCATTGTGTCTGTCTGCCTTGATCTGTCTCCAGCAGGCTGCCCCCCACCCCAAGCTTAGTGCCCTCGGACCCCAGCTTCCATCACTGAGTCCATTCCTCCACCCCCACCCCCACTGGCCAGGTGACCAGCCCCACTCTGCCCTGTCTAGCTGTTCTTCCAAGGGGCAGGGGTTCAGCAGAGTTGGGGGTCAGAATGATGTCCCAGGCTGAGCTCCCTCCTACACCCCAGATAGCTCTGGGGTGGTTACTGAATGGAGCCTGGTTCCCTTTATCCCCCGACCCCCAGCTGGCTGGGCCCTAAGTCTCAGATGGGCAAGAAGGGCCTACGAGGTCCCATGGCTGACTACACAGGGTCAGCCCATCCCTTGCCCTGGGCAAAGCCCTCCCCTAGCTTCTGGAGTTTCCAACTGGGAGTGTATGCGTGTGTACTCGGTCACTTCAGTTGTGTCCGACTCTTTGCAACCCCATGGACTGCAGCCCGCCAGGCTCCTCTGTCCACGGGATTTTTCAGGCAAGAATACTGGAGTGGGCTGCCATTTTCTTCTCTAGGGGATCTCCCCCACCCAGGGGTGGAACCTGGGTCTCCTGCTTTGGCAGGCGGATTCTTTACCACTGAGCCACTGGGGAAGCCCCTAACTGGGACTGGGCCCTGCAAAGCCAGCCTCCATACTAGAGATTTATTTTTAAAAATTTGGAGGTTGGGGTGGCTGTGAGAACCAGGGAATTCCGCAAACCTGGTTGTTTCTTGCTGGGGGAGGAGCCGGAGCAGGGTCACGCACCAGCCCTCCATCTCCCCATGAAGTGATTCGGCCTCTTGTCCATCTTGTTCCCAGAAGAACCTGGGGCCTGCCCTCCCCCGCTGCAGGCCATGATGACTCTGCAATTAATCATGTTTGCTCTGGTGACAGGTACGGTGGGGGGTGGGGACGGGCAGGGGCCTCCAGAGTCTCTAGGATTCCCAGCCCTCAAGGTGTAGACACTGATGGAGCTGATATTAAAAATACAGAATAACAGGGCATCTGAAAGAGTAGATGAGCCGTAACGAGTCTCGGATGCCCCCTGCCACCCAAAGGTGTAATCCCTTTAGAGCTAGAATAGGGAAGAGACAAAGACAGTCCCAGAGGAGGGCCTAGGGCAGGTGGGGTGGTGTGGGAGACACTCAGAGAGCTCAGGACAGTGGCTGCTGAGCAGCTGGTATGGAAGGGTTTCAATCATCTAATGCCCAGCCGGTCCATACAGTGAGTCCCCAGGGTTGTGATCCCCTCCCCCCCATTTCTGGGAGTCCTCTCATGGCTGGGCCCCCTCTTTGGCTTCCCCACCCTTCTAGGGCACGTCGGGGGAGAGACCAGAATCATCAAGGGCTACGAGTGCGCCCCTCATTCACAGCCCTGGCAGGTGGCTCTGTTCCAGAAGACGAGGCTGCTCTGCGGGGCCACTCTCATCGCCCCCAGATGGCTCCTGACAGCAGCCCACTGCCGCAAGCCGTGGGTGCGGGGGCTGGGGCGGGGCTGGGAGGGGAGGGGGCTGGAGATGGAGAGATGGGTGGAGAGGGGCTCGGGTGGGGACTGTGGGGTCAGGGATCGACGGTGGGATGGGGCTGAGACTGAAGCTAGGACGATGAAGGATGTCGGAAGCCGGGATGGCGCTGGGCTCGGATGTCGTGTTGAGGATAAGGTCGTGGTGCGTTGTGGGCGACGGGGACGAGGCTGGAGGGGGAGCCGCGCTGCTTCCTCATTCTCTCCGTCTCTCCCCCTCCACCCCCACACCACACCTCTCTCCATCTCTTGTGTCTCCCTCCCCTTCCGTCTCTGACCCGCGGTGTGTCTCCCACTTCAGCCGATACGTGGTTCACCTGGGGGCGCACAGCCTCCGGCAGCAGGATGGCTGTGAGCAGACCCGAACTGCCACCCAGTCCTTCCCCCACCCAGACTTCAACAACAGCCTCCCCAACAAAGACCACCGCAACGACATCATGCTGGTGAAGATGATGACCCCGGCCCAGCTCACCTGGGCCGTACGACCCCTCACCGTGTCACGGCGCTGCGTCACCGCGGGCGCCAACTGCCTCATTTCCGGCTGGGGCACCATGTCCAGCCCCCAGTGTAGGGGCTCCAGAGGGGCACGCGATGGGGAGGGGCGGGGCACGCGGTTATGATTGCAGAAGGATAGCAAAGACGAGAACTTGCAGGAATACAAAAGGAGGCCACCCCGGGGGTGTCAACAGTGGGATAAGTCAAAAGAAAGAGTGGAAATGTTAGGGCTGGGGAGGGTGGAGACAAACGTTTGGGGCCTGGATTCAGAGACAGGATGTGCAATTTCAGATCCACGACCTGCAGAGTTGTAGGTCCTTAGGCAAGTGGCTTCTCTATAAGATGAGAATAATCACACCCACCTGCTAGGTCTAGATAAGAGATAATGTTTATAGAGCAACTGGCATAAAGAATTTTACTTAATGGCATTACTGTTACTGTCGCTACAAGAAGAGAGGTGAGTTGCTGCAAGCAAGAAGGACGGGAACTGGGTGCAGAGAAAGGACCTTGGTTCTCTGCCGGGGTTAGAGGCAGCCCTGCAGTGTAGGGAAGGGGACCGAGGGCTTCTCATTCTCTGTGCCCCCTCATGTCGCCTCTACAGTGCACCTGCCCCGTACCTTGCGATGTGCCAACATCACCATCATCAAGCACAAGGAGTGTGAGGACGCCTACCCCGGCAACATCACGGACACGATGGTGTGTGCCAGTGTCCGAAAGGAGGGCAAGGACTCCTGCCAGGTCAGAGGGCAGGGCCTGGGTCTCCGACCACATTTCCATTCCCAGCTCCCACCTCAGTCGCATCTTCATCAGCAGCCAGAATCTCATTCCCCAACTTTCCCCAGCAACCCCCCAATCCAGCTCCACTCCTGGTTCCCCTTTCTAACCTAAACACAATCCCCAGCTCCACTCCCATCCCCACCCCTATTTCCAGCCCCAACCATCCTCAAATCATGCTTGCTCTAGTGGTGGACCCCAGGCTTAACTGCATGTGGGATTTTACTTTCTTGACCAGAGATTGAACCCACATCCCCTACATTGGAAGGCTGATTCTTGACCACTGGACCACCAGGGAAGTCCCCCCAATCAGTTTTCTCTCCTATCTTTGTTCTCACTTGTAACTCTAACCTCATCCTCAATCCCATCTTCAATCTCCACCTCTCTTCTAACACTATCCCCACGTCCTCTCGAAGACCATGAACACTTTCCCCTCTCACCTCTTGTCTAACTGGTTCTCTTTTCCCCATCTCCAGGGTGATTCTGGTGGCCCTCTGGTCTGTAATGGGTCTCTTCAAGGCATCATCTCCTGGGGCCAGGATCCATGTGCTGTCTCCAAAAAGCCTGGTGTTTACACAAAGGTCTGCAAATATGTGGACTGGATCCAGAAGACCATGGAGAACAATTAGCCAGGACCAGCTGATCACAGCCCAATCCCCTAATCCCTACTTGGGGCTGTGGTTTCCTGTTCATTCTGTTAATAAGGAAGTCTGAGCCTCATGTACTTTGTGGGGGGAGAGGCCTTCTTGACCACGAGAGATGCTGTTAACTTAGTAATCAGTGTGATTACTTAGTAATCAGGGTTAGGATTTGGAGTTAGGAGACCTGGGTTCTACTCCTGCCTCATTCTAACTTGTGACTCTGGGAGTGAAAATAGCTGTGTGGTTCACTGTTGTACCTCCAGCTGCAAATGCAATTCCTGGCACACACTAAGGTTTCAATAAATATTTACTAAACGAATGAATCTTTTGAATGCTCCTGGTGACCCTGGTCCCAGGGCTTTTAAATATGTCACCCGACACAATCTTCACAAAACCATATGAGGCTGGTGCTGTTATTATTATACCCATTTTGCAGACGAGGAAAACTAAGACACAGAGATAAGAAGTCGCCTATTCACGGTCACACAGCCAGTAAGTAAGAGGAGCAAGGGATCATTTCTTAACAACACTGCCTTGATTAAGACTCCTTTCCTTATCTGTAAAATTGTGCATGCAGAAGTATGTACACTCCGTCAGTCAGCCTGCACATAGCTGAGACCCAATAAAAGGAAGGGATCATTGTTTTCTTTCCAACCTTCATAATAGGTAGTTCATCAAGACCTTTGCAGGTCAATACATTAGCCACTAGCCACATGTGGCTATTTAAATTAACATTAAATTTAAATGGCCCAAAATCAGAAATGTAATCCTTGAGTCATACCCGTCGCATGTCAAAACCTCTGTAGCCAAATGTGGCTGGTGGCTATTGCGTTGGATAGCAAATACGGAGCCTCTCCATCGCGGCAGAAAGTTCAGTTGGAGGGCACAGAGCTGGGCTACCTCTGGAATTAACCCACTTCTTGTTGGAGAAGAAGCATCACAAATAGTCCAGAACTAGATCTCTCCTCACATTCTGCTCGCCTGGCAGGGGAGGTGGTTGGCAGGAGGAGTCAGAGCCCCGAGCTGGGACTGGGGCCTCTGAGTGGTTAAGTGGACTTTGCTGCGTGGCCTCCTGTGAGTCACTGCCCTCTCTGAGCCTCCCATTCCTCACCCGAAATGAGGGAGTTGGCTGAAGTGCCATGGGATGCCCCTTGCAGCTTTTGGCCTCTTGTGACTCACCTGGAGACACGCAGGTGGCAGGAAGGATGGGACGTGCCCGAAGAGGGTGCGGAACCTCCCCTACACACAGGGGCCAGGACACACAAGGACATCACTCTGGTTGTGGACGGGTGCGCGCCCAGGCACAGAGCATCCCTCTGTGTCCGCACCTGCCTCTCTGTGCGTTCTTTTCCTTGTGTCTGTGTCTCTTGCTCCCACTCTTTTTCCTTCCATCTGTCTTATCGCTCTGCTTCCCTCTTTCCAGGTCAGCCGCCCGGCTTTTCTCATTACGTCACTCTCAGTATGCATTTCCCTGTTTACTTATTTCCCTCTCTCTCTGCTTACAGTCATCTGTCTCCAGCACTATGCCAGTGACCCCCGGGCAACTTCTGGGGATGTGGCCCCCCTCTCTCCTCACCTAAGAAAGCTTCTGGGAACACCGGACCTGGGGAAACCCCACGAAATCCAAGTTCTGAAAGGGTGTTTCAGGCACTAGGAGAAGCCTGTATTCCTGGGCCCCTCCCAAAGCAGGAATCTGGGGCCCAGCCTCACCCACGGCATAATTAGGGAGAGGGAAAGGGAGTGGGTACCTCCCTGAGGGGAGGGTGGGGAAACAGGCTCTTCGGGGTTAAAAGGGGAGGCCTGCCCAGGGGTCCCTTGGCAGAGGAGTCCAGCGGCCCACAAGGCAGGGCTGAGGCACGTCTTCCCCTCCACAGCTCCCAGGTGAGCGGCACGCACCTCACCTTGGTGGGGGTGGGTCGCCAGAGCCCAGGTGGGCACCTTCGGGTGGCGGGTAGACTTGTTGGAGACTCAGCTTCTTTATCCTCTTTATCCTCTGAGCCTCGAAGCTCCAGCCCATTTATATGAAGGAGGGCAGGAACCCGAAGCGCCGAGAGGTTGGCACCCGGGACAGCCCGGGACAGCCCGGGCCAGGAGGGCGCTGCCCTCGGGCGTGGGACGGGGAGTGAGGGAGGACGCCAGAGGGGCGTCATTAGGGTAATTGCGCCCATCACTGGCGGTTCAGGCCCGAATCGCCAGGCTACCCACCCCTGCGCCCGTCGGCCGCAGGTTAAACGGGTCCCCGCAGGTTGGGGTGGCCCAGGATGCACGGACGGGCAGGCAAGGTGGGGGTCTCGGACCCGGCAAGTGTTTTGAACTGCCTGCGTCGCTGCTCCTACCCAGCCTAGGTCCTGGCCATGAGACCTCCACATCTCCACCTCTCCGCCGCCTCCGGCGCTCAGGGCGGCCTGGGGAAGCTGCTGCTGCCGCTACTGATGGCGCAATTCTGGGGTGAGGCGGGAAGGCAGGCTTGGATGGGGGCTGCCGGGGAATGGGGTGGGCGGCGGGCGGGCGGCGGGGAGGCGATGGGAGAGTGGGCTGTTATCACCAAACCTGTCGCGCACTTCTCCTCCCCTTGGGACCCCCAGCACTCACCCACCGGTCCGGAAAGGCCCGGCCCCAAGTCAGACCCGCCCCTCTTCTAACTCCGCCCTAGCTATCCCAACCTTTTCACTCCGCTAGGATCAGTACACCCCCCACTTTGTCCTCGCCTTTCCCCTCCCCGCCCCTTCTTACTCCGCCCTATTTTAATCCCAAGTCTTTTTTTTTTTTTTAATATGTATTTATTTATTTGGCTGCGCCGGGTCTTAGTTGCAGCACACAGCTGCAACTTTTAGTTGGGGCATCTTTTTAGCTTTGGCGTGTGGGATCTTCAGTCGCTGCCGGCGAACTCTTAGTTGAAGGCTGTGGAATCTAGTTCCCTCCAGGGACTGAACTCCTACGCCCTCTGCAGTGGGAGTGTGGAGTCTCAGTCACCGGACCAACAGAGGAGTCCCTATCCCAAGCCTTGCTTTTACAGTATTTTGCCCTCACCCCTTCTGCTAGCACGGTAGCGCTAACTAACTTTCACCCACCCAACCCTAACTTTCACCGCCGCAGCGCAGAGTTCTATCCCCGTCCCTTTCGCCACGCCCCCATTAGCCACGCCCCATTAGCCACACCCACAGCCACGCCTCCTTGTATTCCTGACCTCGTCCTGTACTCGGTTCACTCCTCACTCCTCCAGAATCAGCCTCTTCGGTCTCCTTGCAAGTGAAAGTGAAAGTGTCAGTCGCTCAGTCATCATGCACTTAGCCCGCCAAGCTCCTCTGTCCACGGGATTTCCCAGGCATGAATCCTGGACTGGGTTGCCATCGCGTCCTCCAGGGGATTTTCCCGACCCAGGGATCGAACGCGAGTCTCCTGCCTTGCAGGCAGATTCTCTTCTGTCTGAGCCACCAGGGGAGGCCCCTTGGGTCTCCTTTCCCCTCTCACGCCGTTCTCCGCCCACTTCCACTCGGTTGCTTCGGGACAGCCAATTCCCACACACGCCGTCGGGTTCAGGCTGTGCACCACCACCCCCGAAAAAGCCCCGTCCTATGGCCCCACTCGGATCCCAGACCCAGTGCTGGCCATACTGCCCTGACTGCTCCGACCCCCACCTGCTTTCTTTCTCCAGTCTCGGAGGCTCTGCTGCTCCCCGCAAACGACACAAGCTCCCGCGTCGTGGCCTCCGGCGCCCCGTGCACTCACGGCTCGCAGCCCTGGCAGGTGTCCCTCTTCAATGGCCTCTCGTTCCACTGCGCCGGCGTCCTGGTGGACAGGAGTTGGGTGCTCACCGCTGCACACTGCGGGAACAATAAGTAGGGGGAGCTCCTCTGGGGCGCTACGGAGGGGCTGGGGAGACAGGCCCCGGGGGGCGGGGGGGGCGGGAGGGGCGGGAGCACGTGAGGGTATGGGCCTGCCAGCTCCACGTGGGGGCAGTCCTGGAGGGCTTCCTGTAGGAGGAGAGGTGGAGTTGTGCTGTGGCCACGAGGGGGCAGTGTGGTCTTTCTCAGCGTTTCTGGGCCCATCCAGAGCCACTGCCCAGCCGAATCTCTTAGGGTTCCATTTTTTCTGTTTTTGTTGTTCAGTCCCTAAGTCACGTCAGACTGTTTGTGACCCCATGGACTGCAGCACACCAGGCTTCCCAGTCCTTCATTATCTCCTGGAGTTTGCTCAAACTCATGTCCATTGAGTCTATTGATGGTGCTGTCCAACCATCTCATCCTCTGTTGCCCCCTTCTCCTCCTGCCCTCAATCTTTCCCAACATCAGGGTTTTCCTCTTAGGTGTAGACAGTTTTGTGCAGCAGACAGAAGTTGGGGTCTAGTGTGGTTAGGACTTTAAAACTAAAAGAAGTTATTCACCTTGTGAGTCCTCACTGAAGGAGGAAGAAAAGAGTAGGTTTACCCATGGAGACCCTCTGCCCTCAAATCCTGCAGAACTTAGGGACCCAAACCCGTGGTCACATATCCCCATGCCTCCACCTCAGGTCTCCAGCTCCCTTTTCCCCTACACGGTGCTTACTCAGACCTAGGAGTCCCAGCCCCCTCCACCATCAGACCCAAGAATCTAGGCCCCCAGCCCCTCCTCCTTCAGACCCTAGAATCCCAGCCCCAGCCCCCTCCCCTGCCAGGACTCGAGAGTCCACCCCGACCCCAATGCCTGTACCCTCTTTCCCAGGGACTCGGGGCTCAGCCCCAGTCCCGATGAAGGGTCTTCCCTCCCCAGGCCCCTGTGGGCTCGAGTCGGGGACGACCACCTGCTGCTGCTGCAGGGCGAACAGCTGCGCCGGACCTCTCGTCCTATCGTCCACCCCAAGTACCAGCAGGGCTCGGGCCCCATCCTGCCGAGGCGCACGGACGAGCATGACCTCATGCTGCTGAAGCTCGGCAGGCCCGTGGTGCCGGGGCCTCGCGTGCGGCCCCTGCGCCTGCCCTTCCGCTGCACGCAGCCCGGGGACCAGTGCCAGATCGCTGGCTGGGCCACCACTTCCTCCCGGAGAGGCAAGAGCCAGGGGCCCAGGGCAGCCTGGATCTCGGGGAAGGAGGAAGCGGGGCCGGGACTCCCGGATGGAGGAGAGGCTGGGAGTCTGGGGCCTGGGAGGGGCACGGTCTGCGTGTCGGGACTCCTGGGTCCTGGGGCACTGGGAGCTGGGGCCCCAGGGTTACCCGATGCTTTCTCCCATCAGTGAAGTACAACAAGGGCCTGAGCTGCTCCAGGGTCACTATCCTGAGCCCTAAGGAGTGTGAAGTCTTCTATCCCGGCGTGATCACCAGCAACATGATGTGTGCAGGACTGGATCAGGGCCAGGACCCCTGCCAGGTACAGACTGGCCAGGGAGGGTCTCTGACTGGTGGGAGCAGGACAGGGAGGCTATGGGAAAACAGACACCCCCTACTCCCAGCTCAATTTCCTCCCCATGTCCAGCACTATCCCACTGCTACCCCAACGTCAGCACCATGCTCAACTCTACTCCCTTGTGTCCACCTTCTCATGCCCAACCCTGTCTCCAAGTCCACGCCCAAGCCCGTCTCCCCATCCTGTATGCGTTGCTCAGTCATGTCTGACTCTGCGACCCCATGAGCCATAGCCCTCCAGGCTCCTCTGTCCATGGAGTTTCCCAGGCAAGGATATTGGAGCTGGTTGCCATTTTCTTCTCCCAACCCCTTCCTACCCCATCCTAAGCCACATCCCCATCCTCAAGCCATTCCTTAATGCCTGCGGGCTAAGTTGTTTCATTTGTATCCGGCTCTTTGCAACCCTATGGATTATAGCCCGCCTGGCTCCTCTGTCCTTGGGATTCTCATACTGGAGTGGGTTGCCATGCCCTCCTCCAGGGGATCTTCCCGACCCAGGGACTAAACACACATCTCTTACGTCTCCTGCCTTGGCAGGCGGATTCTTTACCACTATCGCCACCTGGGAAGCCCTCCTAAAGCCCGACCCCAGCCTTATCTCTAGAGCCTGCTCCATCCCTCACCTACCATGAACAACAGTCTCAGTGCCATCATACCTCCAACTTCATCCCCACCCCATCCCACCTCAACCCCACCCCAGCCTCAGCTTTATCCCAACCCAGCTCCAACCCTACCCGACCCTTCCCTTCCCCATCACTACCCCAGACCCCTAGGTGGCAGCCTTTCCGTTGGTGTATTTATTTGATCTTTCCTTCCTCCCACTCCTAGAGTGACTCTGGTGGCCCTCTGGTCTGTGACGAGACCCTGCAGGGCATCCTTTCGTGGGGCGTTTACCCCTGCGGCTCCGCCCAGCATCCAGCTGTCTACACGCAGATCTGCAAGTACCGCTCTTGGATAGAGAAGACCATCCGCTCCAACTGACCCAGGATGCCCTGCAACTCCTTCTCCACCTGCCTTCTTCTTCGACCTCCCCTCCTTCCTCCAGCTGGGCTGGGCTCTCCCCCTGCCCTACTCAAATTTCTGCCACCCATGCACACCTGCTAACATGTCTCCTCTTTCCTCACACCCCCTGCCCACTGCTGCTCTCTGCCCATGCTGAAGCTGAGATGCAGACAGCGGTGGCCAAGATGCAGAAAGAGCTGGCCAAGTCTTGTTCATGAGAAATGAAGCTGGTAGTCACTAGTCTCTGAGAGAAGTTATCCATCACCCGACCTGGCCTTCTTCACTGCTACCTGCTGTGTGACCTTGGGCAAGCCAGTACCTTCTCTGAGCCTCAGTTTATCCTCACTTGGAAAACCGGAACAATGAAGTGCTTACCTCATAAAACGTGTCATGAGGAGACTATAACATGTGCGTGTAGATTGTCATGGAAATTGCCATATCAAGTATTAACATGGTGGGTGGTGAACTCTGACTAAATGGCACCAGGTCCTGGTGGGCATGTGTGTGATTTTTGTGACCTGGGGAGAAGAGTGCAGAGGTAGCCTCTAATCCTAACCACCCTTTGCGTTCCCAGCCCCGTCTATCAGGACTGATGGGAGAATCACATTTCTTCCTGTCAAGTTCTGTAGAGCACCTCTTAAGCACTTCCTTCTTCCCTCCCACTGTTTCCCACGTTGGGGTCCACCCAACACCTGTTCCTCCTGTCCCAGGACCTGGGCTGTCTCTGAGTCATCTGGTACCTTCCGTGCCTTGCTGGGGCCACCGAAACTCAAGGGACCTCACCTTACAGGCATCTGAGTCTCTAAGATCAGAGGACCTCTCCCTTACCTCAGTTGCTAAGTTTACGCAAAGAAGCCCTCTGAAATTTAAGGGAAATATTTTGGTTTCTTGGTTAGATCCATCCCCATCCAATTCCATCTCTATACCACATCTCCATTCTTATTGGCTGATCCAACAACCAGACATTCCAACTCCATCCCCTCCCCTCTCCTCCCCTAAATTGGCTTTGAGCTTTTTGCCCTGAAAATTTGAGATGAGGGGGTTCTTGTCCTCTCCCTGATACTGTCTCTGTGCAAATATTCCCATGCTAGGGGCTAAATGCGACTTCCCAGGTGGTGCTTATGGTAAAGAATCCACCTGCCAATGCAGGAGACACGGGTTTGATCCCGGGGTCAGGAAGATCCCCTGGAGGAGGAGATGGCAACCCACTTCAGTATTCTTGCCTGGATAATCCCACAGACAGAGGAGCCTGGCACGCTACAGTCCATGGGGCCACAGAGAGTTGGACATAACTGAGTGCATAGAACAGGGGCTGTTATACACAGAATCCAAGCAGAGCTAACGGAAGTCCAGGTGTCTCCTCCCCTGAGCCTGGACTTTAGAGTGGTAACACAAGTGGAACACACGCACAATAGAAGTTTTCTAACCTGCACAGGTTATTTTGTTTTCTCTTCCCAACATCAGTTTATTGAGCACCAGTTGTATGGCATGCTCACTACTGCGTGCTGAGAACACGGTGGTGACCACAAGGCCCCTGCCCCGCACCCCCACAGATCCCACGGAAGACTGGGGCACAGCGTTTGAGCAGAGTCGACACAGCTGTCTTCCACTGTTTCCCCACCCCTATTAGCACACCCAGGAAGCGCCAATGAGGCATATCAGTTGAGCTTATTATGTAAGAATCAGAGTGAAGAAGGTGGGAACTCGAAAACTCGATTCATTTTTAAAGGCAATTCACCCATTCCTTTAGTCACATCATAAGTGTTTATTGAGCTGTGTGCCATGCCAGGTCCCAGAGATGAATCAGACTAGGCTCTACCCTCAAGGAGCTGCTAGTCTGGTCCAGGAGGCAGGCAAGCCTTACATTCTTGTCATTCAGGTCCCTGTTCAAAGTCACTTCCTCAAGGAGGCCTTCCAGGATTTCCCTGGCTGAAAGCTTCTCCCCACTGTAAACCTCCGCACTGGTCACTAATCCATCGCTCTGTGTATTTCTTTTGCAGCACTTGTTATAGCAAAAATGATCTCAGTATCTGTTTACTCCATAATGGTCTGTCTCCTTCCCCTCACCCAGTCAATTTGGGCAAGGACTCTGATTTATTCACTGTGGTTTTCTAAGCACCTAATCTGATGCCTGACACACACAAGGCATTCAACGCATTGCCAAATTAACAAATAACACAAAATGATCAATGATGTAACAGAAGAAGGCCCAGGGTTTCCCAAGAGGACCTGAAGACTCCTTCTGAAGGAATCAGGGAAGGCTTCTCAGATGAGGGGACATATGCATGGGGTTTTAAGGGATAAGTAGGAGTTCACCAAGTAGAGAAGGAAATATATTTCTGTAACTCACTGGGTGACTTGAGCAAAATACTTGAGTGCTATCTCTACCTCAGCTATCTCCACTGTGAAATAGAGATTAGTTAGACTCTTGTGAGAATGTAGTGAGAAAACATACGTGAAATGTTGACCCAACTGCCAGCAAAGAATAAATAGTCAAAAAAAGCTGGCTATCAAAATATTCTTTAAAGCAGTTATTATGGCACTTAGCACAGAGCGGGTGTTCAGTCTCTGGTCTCAAGGACCTCCCAGTCTGCAGAGAATATAAGGCAACTGTAGTCATGGATAATCTGTATTATGATGGAGGCAGTGCAGGGCTCTGTAGAAGGGGGACAGGCATGTTTATTGAAAGCCTTCCACTGTTGTGCTTCATATGTGTTAATCCTCCCACAACCCCAGTTATGATTGCTACTTAGTAGATGGAGCAACTGAGAGAGGTTCAGTGACTTGCCCAAGATCACACACTTAACAATTACCAGCACTGAGGTTTGGACCCAAATGGTCCAGTTCCAGAGTCCATGCTCCAAACCACTACATCCTGGTGAGGTGTACACATTCAAGGGAGCCCAGACCCAGCTGAATCATAAGTCTTACAGCAACAGAACATAGAAGGGCCAGGGTGGAAGTGCCCGGTGTGGAAAAGATGTTCTCTGCCTGGAGGAATCAGAGAAGACTTCCTGGAGGAGGGGGCATTTAGGTTGGGTCATGAAGGATGAGTAGGAGTTCACTACTAAGAAGTATATGGAGAAAGACATTCACTCATTCAATTAACATCTCCTAAGGCCTCCCATGAGCCCACCCTTGAACAGGGTGATGCGAGGAACACAGAGATGAGTCAGATCTGGGTTTGGCCCTCAAGGGACTGCTCATCTGGTGAGAAGGAGGGATGGAGAGAGAGGCAGGGGACATGGGGTGATATGAAGGACACTGGAAAGGAGATGGGTAGAAAAGAAACAAGACCATGTTCTCAGGACTTAGCCAAGATCTGGTGGTATTAATGGGAAAAGTGCTTAGTACCAGCTAGGTTGGGCACCTGGATCCTTGGGGTGGTAAAGATGTGGAAACGGAAGTAGGTTATGACAAGAGTAGGTTAACCCAGATGGGATCATATTTCTCAACCTCCTGGGAGAGGCCTTTATCCTCGTGGGAAGGGGCCAAGCCCCGGTGCCAGGGAGGGTTCTGTGGGTGTGTAGCTCCCTTTGTGGTCTCTGCCACTCCAGACAGCGTTTCTGTCTCTTTTTCTTTTTCTTGCTGCATCTTTCAGTGTCTTTGTCTCCCTGGGTTTTTTTTTCTTTCTCCCTCTTTCCCTACCTCACCCCCATCCTGCCGTCTAGTTTGCCAGCATCTTCCATCTGAGTCCTGATTCTTTCTCCCACTCCTAGCCTGATTCCCTGGAGTTCTTGCTAGGTAACACTCCAGCCTGCCGAGTGTGTTGGTCCCAGCCCACTGCAACTTCATTCAAAATGAACTTGCTTCCACCCTAGGACTCCACCTTAGGGATCTTCCTTCCTCCTTTCTCTCTTCCTCCTCCAGGCCACAGAATATCCTGTAACCAGATGCTGCCACCCCGAAGCCAGGGCGAATCAGGGCTGCCCTCTCCAGAGAAACCACCTGAGAAGGACTGTCTCATCCACGGCCCCTCCCCCATTGCGCCAGACCCCTGATGCTGCCGGCCCCTGGCTCATCCTGACAAAGGGTCTACCGGTGCAGTCTGCCTCCCCACGGCCCCCAGTCAAGGCCCCTGGGCTTCCCCCTCCTCCCCAGGACATGTCCCAACCCAGATTAATCATGGGGCGGCCCCAAGGAGGAAGACAGTATGGCTTACCATAAAGAAGCAGGGACACTGAGCACAGGCTTGAAGATCCAGGCACCCCAGAGGTCATGAGGCTGGGATTCCTCTGTGCTCTGCTCTCCCTCCTGGAAGGTGAGGTTCCCGCCAGCATGCTCCCCTGCATGGCCCCCCGCCGGGACCCTTCCATCAGGCCCTCTGTCTAGCCTCTCTCCTCGAGCCCTGCCACCTGGCTCTCTGATAACCCTTCTGCCTCCCGTCCCCACCCCAGGGCAGGGCTGGGCAGACACCCGAGCCATCGGGGCCAAGGAATGTCGCCCCAACTCACAGCCCTGGCAGGCTGGGCTGTTCTACCTCACCCACCTCTTCTGCGGGGCGACCCTCATCAGTGACCGCTGGCTGCTCACAGCTGCCCACTGCCGCAAACGGTGAGTGACCCGGACGGATGGGGCTGGAGGTCAGGAAAGAGAGAGAGGGGCCAGGGACCTCTGTTGAGGAGGGAGGGAGCCGTGGGCAGGAAGGGCCGAGCCTCCACCTCTGTTCCCCAAGTTCATCTCCTAGAGTGACAGAGAGTTGACTCTAAATTCTAGCATCTTAAAGAAGCTGGTCCTCAGGGTGAGATTTTGAAACTTCGACTCTTAGGTGAGTTCCCTGGTGGTTCACACCATAAAGAATCCGCCTGCCAAGCAGGAGACCTGGTTCTGTCCCTGGGTCGGGAAGATCCCCTGGAGGAGGGAAGGCAACCCACTCCAGTGTTCTTGCCTGGAAAATTCCATAGACAAAGGAGCCTGGTGGGCTATAATCCATGGGGTCGCAGAGTTGGACATTACTGATCATCTTCACTCACTCAGACTCCTAGATGCCTAGACTCTGACCTGGAAAAATCCAGAGCCATACATTCCTAAAATCTTGCATCCAAGGATATTTTACACTAATGTAAGTAAGCAATTACATTAGTGATGTTGCTGAATTGGAGAAACATAGATTCAGGGACAGGTAGAATCTGAGTAGTCTAGAGCAGCACTATCCAATGGAAATAGAACCCTAACCACATAGGAAAGATTAAGTTTTCTAGCAGACACACCAAAAAGGCAAAAAAAAAAAAAAAAAGTAAAATTAATTTTAATAGCAGATTTAACTTGCCATACTCAAAATGTTATTTCAACATGGAATCAATTTTAAAGACTTATGAATGACATAGTTTAGTCTTTTTTTTTTTTTAATACTAAGCCTTTGAAACCAGGCTTGCATTTTACAAGTATGTTGCATCTCCATTTGGACTAGCCACATTTAAGCGCTCAATCACTGTGTCAGATAGCTCAACCCTAGAATCTTAGATTCAAAGTGCTCTACCTAGGTTCATTGAGTAGAGAAGCTCATAGTCTCAGAATTTCTGAATTACAGTGTCCTAGAATACTGTGGTTTGTAGAATTCTAGAATCTTGAACCAAGAGAATTCTAGATTATGTTCGTACATGTCTAGAATCTGGTGGATTTACTATTCCTGCATACTACCATTCAAGATTTCTAAAATTCCCAAAGTGTTAACCAAGAGAATTCGAGAGTTTCAAACTATTTGAAACCTAAATTCTTACATTTCTAAAAATCAAAGATTTCTAGATTTCTAGAATGATGAAATTCTAGTTTTACTGTCCCAGAATATTAGAACCCTACGTGTTTATGTCCTAGATTTAATTCAGATAATTTAAAAATCCTAGACTTTTTGATTCAGGGAAATCAAAAACATTAGAATCTCAAATTCTTAAGATACTAGAGCTTGAGCCTCACAGAATTCTAAAATTGTGGGTTTCCAAGGCATTAGAACCTTAGAATTTTAGA
Organism: Odocoileus virginianus; assembly: GCF_023699985.2. Lineage (NCBI taxonomy): Eukaryota > Metazoa > Chordata > Mammalia > Artiodactyla > Cervidae > Odocoileus > Odocoileus virginianus. The sequence continues at coordinate 4,896,667 of NC_069693.1, forward strand.
ATCTTAGATTCTGGGCATTCTAATAGAATTCTAGAATCTACCTGGTGCAGAAATCCTTTTTATATTATCTGGGGAAAGGGGCCATCACTCCTGTTGGATATTTTCCCTCAAGAAATGAAGCATAGGGGCTACCCAGGCTGCTCTGTGAGAATTTCCCATCATACACCACTCTTTTAGCTCAGGCCTGTACATCAGGCTAGGAAAACAATGGCCACATTTCAGTACCAAAGACAGAGGGGAGAAGCAGAAATACGGAGATGCAGGAGATTCAGGAGCAGGGACAAGTCGGGGCTGTGGGGTGGGGTTGGGGCTGGTTTCCCAGACCCAGAAACCACGGCAACAGTGTGACAGAGAGGGAAAAGACAGAGCTAACACCTTACAGTCTTCAAACCCTGAGTTCTCAATCATTAGCCTGGTCCCTAGTGTCAGAGGCCAGGGGTTGGGGGATGGACATGTAGGTCCCTGGCTGCCAGAGCAGAGCAAGTGGGCTCTGTCACCACAGGAAGAGGGTTTGAGACTGGATTTCAGGAAGAAGTGCATTGAGAGATGAGGGATATAGCAGACAGGAAAAGTCTGAGGCCACGAATGAGCCTAGCTTGGGGATTTTCCGTATCCCACCCTTTCCACGTACACACACACACACGGAAAGACACAGCGCCACACCCCACAGAAGCCACCAGACCTGTGGGTGCAGGTTGTAGGGCTGTCGTGGGGTGATGGGCGGAGGCCTCACCTCCCTCCATGGTTCCAGGGGACCCAGGTCACCACTGGGGCTCCAGGTGGGGCAGAGAGGAAGGTGGTTCACTTGACATGGGGCTAAGAAGAGGTGTGAGCTTTGGGGGAGAGCTATGAAGGTAGAGGCAGACAAAGGGATGGAGTGGGAGGCAGGGGCCCAGAGAGGGTGTGTGCCTTGCTTAAAGTCACACAGCACTGTGGGTCACGTAGAGATGACAAGGGCGCAGAGAGGGTGTATGGCTTGTGGAGGGTCATCCAGCATCCCAGTGGTCAGAATAAAGAGGATCAGGGCCCAGAAGACACTTCGCCTTCTCCCACCTTGACCTCTGACACCTGTCCAACAGGTATCTGTGGGTCCGCCTCGGGGAGCACCACCTCTGGAAATGGGAGGGTCCGGAGCAGCTGTTCCGGGCCACAGACTTCTTCCCTCACCCTGGGTTCAACCAGGACCTCACCGCCCAGGACCACAACGATGACATCATGTTGGTCCGTCTGCCCCGGAAGGCGCATCTAGGCCCTGCCGTGCAGCCCCTCAACCTCAGCCAGACCTGCGTCTCCCCCGGCACCGAGTGCCTCATCTCAGGCTGGGGGGCCGTGTCTAGTCCTAACGGTACAGCCTCACCCGCCGCAGACATCCTGATGTCTCATGCCGGGGGTCTGAAACCCCTCTCTGTCTCTGTCTCTGCTTTTCCATCTCTATGTTCTATCTGTCTATCATCTATCTATGCATCCATATATTTCATCAGATCTAAATGCTATGAATGATAAGATGCACCATTATCTTACAACCCACTAAGAATGAGAAAAAGAAAAACAGGTTTCAGCCATCCTTTTCTTACAAGATACATGGAAGTACCTATAGCTAAAAAGACACATTTGCAATTGTTTTCACTTATCTTCTTTTTTAAAAAATTTTATTCCTTCTTATTTATTTTTGGTTTTTGTTGCTGTGCCAGGGCTTTCTCTAGTTGTGGCGAGCTGGGGCTCCTCTCTAGTTGTGGTGTGCAGACTTCTCTTGTTGCGGAGCGCAGGCTCTGGGGTACATGGGTTCAGTGACTGCAGCTCACAGGGTCTAGAGAGCAGGCTCAGAAGTTGTAGTACACGGGCTTAGTTGCCCCACGACAAATGGAATCTTCCCAGAGCAGGGATCGAACCCGCGTTCCCTGCACTGGCAGATGGATTCATAACCACTGGACCACCAGGGAAGTCTCCATCCATCCCTGTATGACATCATTTACTGGAAGGCACATCCTGATTTCAGAGATGTTTACTTGTGAAAATACATGCATCTCAGAACTGAAATAAGGTCTATGTCACTCGGAGTCAGAAATCAGCACATCCATTAGTCAAATTCGGCTTCCCACGGCAGTACTGGCTTTCAAAGGGCCATGAAAATAAACAAAAACAAAAACGTCGGTTTGTGGCTGCCAACAGTTAAAACCTGAGCAATGTGATACAAAAGCCAAGTTTATTGATTTGCTTGAAAAATTCAAAACTGACAATGCTGGGTCCGTATTTCTAAAATAACGACCACTGTTGGGCAGAATTTGGCACAGTTCAGTGGAGGCTGTGCCCTTCAGCCAACACACGGGTACTTTGGTTCACTGCATCTCACCCCCAAGGACCACTGTTTCCCTAGACAGCCCCTCCCCAACTTCCCCATCTCTATCTAGTCTTTATCTCAGTCTCTGCCAACGGCTATCTCACTGTAAACGTCTCCTCCCCTTGATCTCACTACTTTCTCCCTGGATGTCTCTTGGTCTGTTTATTTATTTACAATTTTTTTTATTGTATTTGTTTCTGTCGCTGCATGCAGGCGTTCTCTGGTTTCAGAGAGCTGGGAGTTACCCTGCAGCTGTGATGCTCAGGCTTCTAATTGTGGTGGCTGACCCAGGCGGAGCACGTGGCCTTCATAGTTGCAGCATGTGGGATCTGGCTCCCTGAGCAGGGGTCGAACCTGGGCCCCCTGCATTGGGAATGTGGAGTCTTAGCCAACTGCACCACCAGGGAATTCCCATCTCTGAGTCTGTTTCTCCCTATTTCTTCACTGCCTCCTCTGAGAGTTCTCTTTCCCCTCCAGTGGTCTCTGTCTCCCACCATGGTCCCTCTTTTTCTCTGTGTGGATTTTATACCTATCTCTTCTCACCTCTTGGCCCTCTGCATCTTTCTCTGTCTCTCCGGCCCTCTCCCCTTCGTCCCCATCTGTCTCTCCTCCAAGCTGTGATCCTGTTGCTTTGTCACTTGTTCCTGTCTTGGAGAGTCTGGAGAGTCTTGTGCTGTGGGGCGGTGGGTCCGTCTTCGAAAAGCGGGGGGAGGGGGAGGGCTGAGTTGCGAGGAGGCAGCTGCTGACCTTTTACCGACCTGCTTTCCCAACAGTGGAGTACCCACTGACGCTGCAGTGTGCCAACATCAGCATCCTGGAGCCCCGGCTCTGCCATCGGGCGTACCCAGGCCACATCTCTGACAGCATGCTCTGCGCCGGCCTGTGGGAGGGGGGCCGGGGCTCCTGCCAGGTGAGACCTGCTCTGGGAAGGATGGGGGTGGGTGTTCTGCAGCAACTCCGGGGTCCTGGGGGAGAAGAGAGTTGGAGCCCCAGACTTCCGAGAACAGAACATGGAAGGATCTGGGATACCCGGGTCCTGGGAAGGGGTGGGAAGGCGGGGAACCAATCCTGTCAGGATTCCTGGACCCAAAAGAGGAGGGGACTAGGGGTTGGACTCTATGTCCTGGGAGAAGAGGGCTTAGGATCCACGATGCTAGGTCCTGGGGGGAGGTGGAGGCCATGAGATTTTACTCCTGCATCTTTGGGCTTCCCAGGTGGTTCAGCGGTAAAGAATCCACCTGCCAATGCAGGAGACACAGGGGACGTGGGTTCCATCCCTAGGCTGCAGGAGGAAATGGCAACCCTCTCCAGTATTCTTGCTGGAAAAATTCCATGGACAGAGGAGCCTGACGGGCTACAGTCCACGGGGTCACAAAGCAATTGGACATGACTGAGCCCGCACAGGTGGACTGAGGGAGGAGGGACTGGAGACCCAGACGCCTGGGTTCTGGAGGAGAAGGGAACTGGAAGCTTCCTCGGAGGAAGAAAATGCCTTGTGTCAGGTCCTGAGTAGACCGACCTAACTGTTTCTCTGCTCCTGTTACGCGTGCAGGGGGACTCTGGGGGCCCCTTGGTTTGCAATGGGACCCTGGCCGGTGTGGTGTCCGGAGGCTCGGAACCCTGCTCCAGACCCCGGCGCCCTTCCGTCTATACAAGCGTGTGCCACTACCTGGACTGGATCCAAGAAACCATGGAGAACAACTGAGCCCTCGCGCCTTGGACGACCAGGAGAGGAGGATGGGTGCAGGGCAGGCGGATTTGCAAGACTCCAGTCTCGACGGTCTTCGCCCCTGGCCTCAGCTGGCCTGGAGACGCCTTCTGGATATTCAAGTTCCCAGTTTCTGGATATTCAGACCTGTCAGATTCAAACTGTCAGATATTCAGACAGTTCCCCAGATATTCAGAGAGTTCCCCGTGAACTGTATAGCTGCCTCCCAGTTGAAAGGAGCGGGGAGACACCTCCATCCCTCTTGGCCGCATCTCTGACTCACCGGGAACTGGCACCGCTCCCATAAAATAGCGCCCCCTGCGGTCTACCTCGGGAAAGACATCCACTAAATAGCTTCTCTAGGTGCTTCCCTGGTGGGAAAAGAATCCGCCTGTCAATGCAGGAGACTTGGGTTAGATCCTTGGTCTGGGAAGAAGAGTCCCACGTGCCCGGGATTAACTAAGTCCGGGAGCCACAACAACTGCGCCTGCGCTCTGGAGTCCAGGGACTGCAACGCTGAGCCCACCGTGCCCGCCGCAGCTACAGAAGCTGGGGCACCGACAGCCGGGGCTCCACAACAGGAGAAAAGCCCAGGCAGCAAGGAGAATCCAGCACAGACCCAAATAAATAAGTTAATTAATAAACAGCGTCTCCCTCCAGAGCTTTGTCCAATGAGATTTCCCCTTACGGCCCCACCTCCTTCGTCAGCGACCCCGCCTTACTGGAGGGTCCCTTCCCCCAAGTGGAACTCAGGCAGTGGGTCAGTCTCTGCCCACTCCCCCCATCCCGCACCATGGCCCCTTCCTGGGCGTGTCCAGGGTGTTCATCTTAGCGGGGACCGACCGGGAGGAGAGAAGTTGGGAGAAGGGCTCAGTCCCGCCCGATCTAAGGGATAATTTTTGCATTAAACGTGCGGAGTCCTGCCTTCCTTCTGCGGGTTTTGTAGGACAAAAGATGGGCATCGGGTGCGCGATAGAGGGCAAGAGGGAACACGGCCGCTGCGTTGCAATTCCCCATAAGCCCGGAGTAGGTCCTGCCTAGGTCTGTCCTCATCAGCCCTATTGCAGCAAGGCTCCTGGGCTCTGCTTGGGCCAGTCCCGTCGCCCCCAGGGGAAGGGGAAACCAGGTCACAGCGCCTCCCAAACCTGCCTTCCCGGAATCTGGACCTCGCAGGGGGCCGCCAGAGGGTGGGGCGCCCCGCCCTCAGAAGTTGGGACCCAGAAGACGGTCTTGTCTCCCATTCGGGTTTTTGGCAGCCCCCTCCTCCCACAAAAACCGAGGCTCCGAATTTCTCCTTCAAAAAAAAAAAAACAAAACACAACATGAAGAATTCCGCCTCCAGCGCCTTCTTGCTCAGACCTCAAATCCAGGCCTCCATCCCCCTCCTCCCTCTGACCCAGGGGTCCAGACCCCCAGCCCCCTTCTCCCTCAGACCCAGGAGCCCAGGACCCCAGCCCCTCCTCCCTCAGCTCCAGAAGTCTGGGCACCCATTCCTTTCTGTTTCAGCTCCTGGAGTCACAGTACTAAGCTCCTTCCCTCCAAGACCTCAAGAGCTGGAGATTCCAACCCCTGCTCCCTCTAGATCTCCCGTTCAGCCCCCCAGCCTCTCAGCCATACCCAGGGTTCCAGTTCCTCAGCACTCTGCCGGCTCCCTGGTGGGAGGAGTCAGATCGGGAGGCGGGCTGTTCCGGTTAAAAGGCTCCAGGATCTTGTACCAGGCACGCAGTGCTGAAGCACTGGGAGCTCTTCCTCTGGGCCCGAATCAGTAGGTGACCCCGCCCCCTGAATTCTATAAGGTGAGATGCCAAAGTTCTCAGGCACAGGGCATCAGACCCCTGCCCCCTCCCCCAGAACCTCAGATCCCTTCTTCCTTGGAGACCCAGCAACCAGCACCCCAGCCCCATGCTTTCCAGGACGTGGGAGTCTCAGCTCCCGGCTGGGTCTTCCTTCAGACCCAGGAGTCGGAGACCCTGACTCCCTCCCTCCTTGGAATGTGGGAATCCAACCCCATGGGCTCCCAGCAACTCAGATTCAGCAATCTGGAGCCCCATTTCATTCTTCAGACCTGAGACTCTGGGTCCTCAGCTCCTGCTTCCTGCAAGACCCAGAAGAATGGTTCAGGGTCTTGTTTCTCCCCACCTCAACCCCGAGATCCCCAGGGTTTTGGTCTACTCCTTCCTCCCCGCCTCAGCCCTGTCCTCTTGTCTCCCAGGCCCCACCATGGGATGCCCCTCACCTGCTGCAGTCTTGATCTGGATGCTCCTGCCCTTGCTGCTGGAATCCCGGGCAGGTGAGAGGGCCCAGAGGCATCGGTGGAGCACGTGAGCCTGGGGGGACACCGTCTTGGTGCCTGTGGCGGCGTGTGGGGAGATGGGGAGTGTGAGATGGGGAGCTCCCATGGGGTTTCCAGAGGGTGGAGGCCTGGTACACGTGGCAGCAGCTAGGAATGTGTTAGTCTCTGCTGGGTATTGCAGGAGCGCACCAAAGCCAGTGGGGCTGCCTGCCGAGGGGCGCAGACATTCACGCGAGTCTCCGGGGCGGGTGCACGCAGGTCAGGTGTGTGACTCCGTGTCTGGTGACTCATGGCCTTCCACAGGGGTACGTGTGCATCTGTGCAGCAGCACGTGCAAGCCGGGCGGCAGACGCCGGAGGAGGGTGTGTGCGTGTGTATCTGTTTGAACGCACCGTGTTTTCCTGCCCCAAACTTCTCCCTCCTGCCTCCAGGACACTTGAGGGCACAGGAGAGCAAGGTGCTGGAAGGCAAGGAGTGCAAGCCCCACTCTCAGCCGTGGCAGACGGCCTTGTTCCAGGGCGTCCGGCTCGTCTGCGGGGGTGTTCTCATAGCGGACAAATGGGTTCTTACAGCAGCCCACTGTCAAAAGAAGTGAGTGGATTCCTGCAGCAGAGGTGGTGGAGAAAGAGCGGGCTGGGGCTTTGCTTCAGGAGGGGTGAGCTGGGGACCGGGACTCTGAGAATGGAAGTCTGAGAGAAGAGGGGACTTGGGTCTCAGAGAGGAGGGGGCTGGGAGCCCGGATCCCTGCCCGGGTGCCCAACCACCCCCATCATCACAGGAAATACACGGTCCGCGTGGGAGAGCACAGCCTGAAGAATAAGGATGAGTCAGAACAAGAGAGGGCCGTGGCTCAGTCCATCCCGCACCCCTGCTACAACAACAGCAACAACGACCACAGCTACGACGTGATGCTCATTCAGCTACGTGGTCGGGTACCCCTGGGGCCCAAAGTGAAGCCCATCAAGCTGGCGGATCACTGCCCTCAAGTTGGCCAGAAGTGCATCATCTCAGGCTGGGGCACTGTCACCAGCCCCCTAGGTAGTGGGAGGGAGAGGAGGAGCTGGTTGGCCCAGTGGACCCCAAGCCATTGGCGATGCTTTGCCTCTAGAGCAGATGAGGAAGGGAACGTGACTGTGAGGTTGACAGTCACAGGTGGTTCACATTAGAAACCTTCAAGACCAGAATGTTGATAGGCATGATGGGGGATAAAGGAAACAGATTGTTTAATAGGGCTCAGAAAAGTGGATGGATGAATGAAGAGTGGATGAGTGAATGCATGGTCCTTTAAGGTGGAGAGTTATGAGACTTTTTGTGGTAGAGAAAGTCAAAGTGTTCGTCACTAGTCGAGCCTGACTCTTTGTGACCCCATGGACTGCAGCCCGCCAGGATCCTGTGTCCGTGGAATTCTCCAGGCGAGAATACTGGAGTGCGTAGCCATTACCTTCTCCAGGGGATCTTTCTGACCCAGAGATTGAACCCGGGACTCCTGCATTGGCAGGCAAATTCTTTACCGTCTGAACCACCAGGGAAGCCCTATTTTCTTGTTCAGAGTTTTACATAATCTTCACAACAGACTTGGGATACAGGGACTCAGTGGCCAGGAAAACAGTCTCCCTCTTCTCCATCTTGAACCCAAGATTCTGGCCCCAGATCTTGTCACAACCAGGAGTCCAGGCCTTTTCTCCCCCAGGACACTCAGTCTAGATACCCAGCTCCCTCCTCTTTCTTGACTCAAGTCTGGACTCCACTGAGGTCCTCCCTCTGGGACTTCAGAGTTCAGAGAGGCCTTTGCCTTGCTTCACAATGAAGAGATTGGGGCTCAGCTCAGAGGTGATGTGATTTGCTAGGAAAGCAAAAATCAGGATTCATGTCCCTGCCTGTCTGACTCCTAAGAAAACAATGGGCTGCTGTGGAAACCTATCTTCTCATGAATCAGGCAGGTCAGTTCAAATCATGGTTCTGCCCCTTTTCTCTGGGCAAGTCCCTTCCCATCTCTTGACCTCAGTTTGCTCAGCTACAAAATGGGGATAATTATCCAACAGGTTTCTAAGCTCCACGAGGGCTCAGATTATATCTGTTTTCTTCACTGTGTTCTCCTAGTGTTCAGGGTGGTGACTGGGATACAGTATGTGTTTGGTAAACATTTGTTGAAGAAATGCATGGATGAAGGAATGAATGACTCCCTCCTTCCAAGAGCTCATGTGAGGATTAAATGAGATTTTGGGCATATATCTTCTGGTACATAGAGGTACCAGGTAGAATTTTTCCCTCTGAAGTCTGTTTTTCAAAGGTTAATAAGAAAAACTAGTTCCACTGCCCATCATCTATTCAGCACTTATTTTGTGAGCATCTGATATGCCCCAGGTATTATACCATACAAAGCCTTGTGGAGTTGCATGCAGGTGGGGGAATAGACAATAAACAAATACATATAAAATGAAATATTAGGTGGAGCCAAGCGCTAGAATGGAATATTACAGGGGCGAGGTGAGAGGAAAGGGAGTGATGGAGATGTGGTGTTGTAGTTAGAATAATCAGGGAAGGCTTCTAGGAAGAGGTGATATTTGGAAGAAGTAGGACCGAGCTGAGATGAAGGACCTGCTAGTCTGGGAATGGGAAGACTGGAAAGATTCAGAGGTGTCACAGAGAGGCGCTTCCAGGCCCCCCAGTCACCAGATCCTTCATTTGAAAATGACCTCAGAGCAAGAAACAAACAGTAGGGTCCGAAGGTCCTTCTGTGGGTGGAGAAAAAGAAAGAGCAGGGGCCGCGGCTTTGTTTCCTGTGATGAGAGGAGGATGTGCCCTCCTGTGAGATGTCTCAGAATGCCCTGTGCAGTTGTGGGTGCACAGACGGGAGGTTAGATCCCAACAGGGATGGAGGGAAAGGATTGCTGTCTCTGGCAACTTACAACCTCTGCTCCCTCAGAGAATTTTCCTGACACTCTCAACTGTGCAGAAGTAAAAATCATTCCCCAGGAGCAGTGTGAGAAAGCCTACCCAGGGCAAGTCACGGATAGCATGGTCTGTGCCAGCGACAGCAGTGGGGCTGACACGTGCCAGGTGAGTGCCTTCGGAAACTCCCTCTTTTATTTACTTATTTCTGGCTGTGCTGGGTCTCCGTGGCTTTGCTCGGGCTTTTTCTAGTTGCAGCGAACTGGGTGGGGGTGTGTGTGTGTGTTGGGGGGCGGGGGCGGCGGGCTTCCTCTTCGTTGAGGCGCGCGAGCCTCTCATTGCTCTCTTGCTGCCGAGCGCAGGCTCTAGGCCCGTGAACTCAGTAGTTACCGGACCGGCTTAGTTCCTCTGCAGCATGTGGGATCTTCCCAGGCCAGGGATCAAACCCAAGTCCCCCACGTTGGCAGGCAGATTCTTACCCACTGGGCCACCGGGGAAGTCCTGAAACTCCCTTCTTCCCTTGCTCGCCTTGCAGAGACGTGAGGCTTGGCAGTGGGGCGATCCCAAAGAGTCAGCACCCCTGTCTCTACAGAGTGGGAAGCGCGTTCAGAGGAGGCACACTCTCCCTGCAGGCTGCGCAGCGCAGGAATCAGAATAATTGAATCGTCCTTGCAGTTTCCTTGGGAACGCTTGCCAGCCGGGGAAGTTGCGGGGAGGAGAAAGGAAGTCCATGAAGGATAAGTTCTCTGCCCTCTTTCCCACTGTTAGCACCTGGAGTTTGTGCTGACTTTCCCGATGATCGTAGAGTGAGCTCCTTTTCTCCGGGTCCTGACTGCGTTCCCTAGCATGGCTGCCTTCTCCTATGACTGGCTCCTTGGGGAGAAATGCTGTCTTCCCAACTGGCCAGAGGATGGCACCGTTGATTTCGGGGCTCCCTCAGTGGGCTCCCATCCTCAAGATGACACATCTTGGGCTTTGCCACTGATACAGCACTCTCTAGCCTACTGGCTTCTAGTTCAGTCCTCACGGCTCCACTTGGATATGTCCCCGCCCCCTTTGCTAGTGATTGGTCCCTGAAGAGAATGCTTCAATGCTCCCTTTCCTATTGGCCAGGAATAGAATCATTCCCTTTCCTATTGGCCAAGAACAGAATCATTTCCATGAGTAGATCCTGCTATGGAAGCTAGTCTTTTCCAGATGATCGCTCAGAGACAATAATGTCTCCCCACATACTCCCACCTTTTCCCCTTGGGTGTATGTATATCCGCAAGAACCCGGCTCCTTTCTCCTGTGTTTTGTAACTAGATGATCTCTTCAAGATTGGCCAGGAATTGTTGTTACTGTTCAGTCTCTCAGCCGTGTCCCACTCTTTGCGACCCCATGGACTGCAGCACGCCAGGCTCCCCTGTCCTTCACTATCTCCCAGAGTTTGCTCAAACTCATGTCCATTGTGTCAGTGATGCCATCCAACCATCTCATCCTCTATCGTCCCCTTCTCCTGATGTCGGTCTTTCCCAGCATCAGGGTCTTTTCCAGTGAGTCGGCTCTTCGCATCAACTGGCCAAAATATGGAGGAGCTCAGTCTCCCTGATGTAATTGCTACTCTTGGACCCTCCAGAGAGCGTTCTCTTTCCCCGCTGATCACTGCCCTTAGACATCCTGTCTGTATCCCAACACATGGAGGCCCCACCCCTGTCTCTCATCATTGGTCCCAGGATACAAAGATCCTATGCCCGGGGAACCAATCACGTGACAGAGATGGTAGGAAATGCTGGTGTGCGTGTTTCCCTTAGTTGCTCTGTCCGTCCGACTCTTTGTGGTTCCATGGGCTGTAGCCCCCACCAGGCTCCTCTGTCCAGGGGATTCACCAGGAAAGCATGCTGGAGTGGGTAGCCATCCCCTTCTCCAGGGGATCTTCCAGACCCAGGAATGGAACCCAGGTCTCCCGCATTGTGGGCAGATTCTTTACCATCTGAGTCACCAGAGAAGCCCAGGAAATGCTGGTAATGTTTGAGCAACTTAGGTGAAAATCTTCTATTCTCCCCTTCTAGGGAGATTCTGGGGGCCCACTGGTATGCAATGGCGTTCTCCAGGGCATCACATCGTGGGGATCAGACCCCTGCGGGCGGCCTGAGAAACCTGGTGTCTACAGCAAAGTCTGCCGCTCCCTGGACTGGATTAAGAAGACCATAGGCGGCAGGGGCTGATCCCAAGACAAGCTCTAAATCTCCCTCAATAAATCACTACATCAACCTGGCTCTCTGCCTGTCTGTGCTTTGGCCCTCCTGGGAGGGGTGGCGGGGCAGAGGGTCTGCACCCTGGAGATGGAGAGATGAGAATCCCCATGGTCACTCTGCCCATCACCACTGTCCAAAATTGTTCCCCTCCTTTTTTCTGGGAGGACTTGGAGAAATGGGAGGTTAATTTCAGAGGAGAGAGAAGATGTAAGGCTTTTCAAATGTCCAATGGACTGGCCTGTGAGAGACCATTAAAAGAGTTGCTGTTCGTTTTGTTTTTTTTTTTTTTTTAACAGCTAAACTTACTAAGCTCTGGGGGGAGATGTTGTTCTGTCGTTCAGTCTTGCCTGACTCTTTGCGACCCCGTGGACTGCAGTATGCCAGGCTCCCCTGTCCTTCGCTATCTCCTGGAATTTGCTCAAATTCATGTCCATTCAGTTGGTGATGCCATCCAACCATCTCATCCTCTGTTGTCCCCTTCTCCTTCTTCCCCCAATCTTTCCCAGCATCAGGGTCTTTGCCAGTGAGCTGGCTCTTCCCATCAGGAGGCCAAAGTACTGGAGCTTCAGTCCTTCCAATGACTATCCAGGACTTATTTCCTTTAGGATTGACTGGTTTGATCTCCTTGCAGTCCAAGGGACTCTCAAGAGTCTTCTCCAGCACCACAGCTTGAAAGTATCAATTCTTTGGTGCTCAGCCTTCATTAGGGTCCAACTCTCACATCTGTACCTGACTACTGGAAAAATCATAGCTCTGTGGGGAGATTTCTCCTTATAAACTGTGAGCTATGCAGACTAGGGTCCAGGAAATATACGAATAGCTAACATATGCACCCATGAGCATTCATGAGAATAAGGCAGCACAAAAGCTGAAAGGACCTATTTATGTCAAGGAGCTTTTGCATACAAGTGGCTGAGCCACAGTTCAAACTGGTTTTATGCATAAAGGGAGATTGACTGGTTTAGGTGCTTAGGAAGGCCTTGAAGATGATTCATAATATTGGAGGAAGTGACATGGATGTCAGAGTCTCAAGTACCTGAATTGATGTGTGTGTGTGTGTATGTGCTCAGTCACATCCAACTCTTTGTGACCCCATGGACTGTAGCACCACTAGCCTCTTCTGTCCATGGAATTATCCATAGCAAGAATACTGGAGTGGGTTGTCATTTCCTACTCTAGGGTATCTTCCCAACTTAGGGATCGGACCCACGTCTTTTGCATCTCCTGGATTGGCAGGTGGATTCTTTACCTCTAGCGCCACCTGGGAAGCCCACCTGAATTGGTCAGTTAGGTCAATCATCTCTCTGTTCCTCTGTGACAATTTCTCTGTCTCCCTCCCTGCTCTCTCTGTCTCTGTTTCTCTCTCTCATATGTGTGGACTGTTTCTCATCTCGGCTCATCTCTTTTCTTCTCCCGTGGATCTCATTGCAGCCTCTATGGACAAAAGTCTTCACACTCAGGGAACATAGTAGCCTCAGACAGCCCCAGTTCAGCAAACCCAGCAGAAACAAAGATCTCTTTTCTCCCAACATCTTAATATGAATCCCAGGGAAGAATTCTGATTGGTCCAGCTTGAACTGACCACCCCCCCCCCATTGATTGGATCTATCATTATTTCTAGGGAGGAAACCATAATCTTGGCTTAACTGGACCATGTGTCTATACCAATGGGTGGGAGTGTTTTGGAAAATTATGATTAACAGTTTCACCAGAACTATATGCGTGTGGCGGCAGCTTTCCATAAGAAGTGGGGGCTGATGATGAAAAAATTGGGGAAGGGAATCCCGGAAGTCAGAAACAATGGGCTTTTAGAACCTAAGATGCTGAATCAGAAAGTTCCAGGATGCCAATGTCCGGGACGCCTTAGGGCAAGGCACAGCCGCAGGACAGCGAGGTACCAGTGCTCAGCTGTGATGGTGAGCCGGACGATGAGTCTTCAGGCAGAAGACCAGGACAAGAGTCTGAGGGCAAAGGAAGTATGGACCTGGGTGTCTGGGTGGGACTGAAGAGCAGGACTAAGCACAAAGGGCAGACACAAGAGGGCTGGGATTTGGGGCTCTGGCCAACATGGGGACGAGCATCATGAATAAGTCCATGGGGTTCCCAGTTAATTTTGAGCCAAGAGAGGTTCTGAGCATAGGTGACAGTGTCCCAGAGAAATTTCCTTCTCAGACTGGGTCTGTGTGATGGTGATGGGTGCGTGTCTGCTAAGTTGCTCAGTCGTGTCTGACTCTTTTCAACCCCCTGGATTGTAGCCCGCCAGGCTCCTCTGTCCATGGGATTCTCCAGGCAAGAATACTGGAGTACGTTGCCATGCCCTCCTCCAGGGGATTGTCCCAACCCAGGGAACAAACCTCTCTTTTGTCTCCTGCGTTAGCAGGTGGGTTCTTTATCATAGCACCACCTGGCATACCTTGGGCAATCCTCAGCATTCCAATTCTGACCCTCCTGACTCCTTAGCTATTGATTTTCCACAAGGATTCTAACTTTTTTTTTCCCTTTTTTTCTTTGGCAGCATCTCATGGCATGTGGACCTTCCCCAAGTGGGGATCGAACCCACACCCCCTGCAGTGGAAGGGCAGAGTCTCAACCAGTGCACCACCAGGGAAGCCTCAGTTCTAACTTCTTTTTTTAAAAAATATGTTATCTATTTATTTGACTGTGCTGGGTCTTCGTCGCTGCATAGACTTTTCTCCAGTTGCGGCAAGTCGGGGCTCCTCTCCAGGTGCAGAGCGCAGGCTTCTCACTGTGGTGGCTTCTCCTGTTGCGGAGCACAGGCTCTAGGCTCCAGGGCTTCAGTCGGTGTGGCTCAGTGGTTGTGTGCATGGGCTTAGTTGCCACACGGTATATGAGATCTTCAGGGATCAGGGATCGAACACGTGTCTCCCGCATGGGCAGGCGGATTCTTCACCACTGAGCCACCAGGGAAGCCCTCTAACTTCTTCTAAACCTCCCTTTTCTCATCTATAAAGTGGGGAAGACAGTCCTCGCTTGGACCCATGAGAGGAACAGAGATGAGGTTCACAAGGCACCTGACGCATCACATAGTAGGTGCACAAGAAATAGATGCTGCTTCTTTTCCGTGAGGATGGGGTAAGGCAGCACATAGGAACTCAGGGATCAGTCCCTGGTCCGGGAAGATTCCACGAGCCGTGGGCAACTTCCACAACTTCCGAGCCCACTCTCTAGTGTCTATGAGCCACAACTACTGAAGCCCACGTGCCTAGAACCTGTGCTCCGCAACAACAAACCTTCAGTATCTGTATCTTCTACCATCAGATACCACGCTCCAAGCTTGGTCAGAATTCAAAGTGAAATCTATATGTTACCTTTTAAAATGTCTATAATTTGACCATATCCTTCATCAATGCTAGAGGGGGGAATGAGAAGGTGGACTACCCTCTTTTAATATATTTACTTGTTCTGTTTCCCATACAGCATTTTAGAATATGAGTTAGGTGACATTCAGGCTTATAATAAAGTAATTGCATTATTAAGAAAAAAAAGACTAGTGTTGAGAATTGTGTCAAAGTAAGGATTAGGGTTCTCTTCAGTCTCCTCGGCATTCTGTGAAAAAGAGTGAGGTCTTTTTCACTTTGTCTTGAGCACTTGATCATATCCAGCCATGTCTTCTCAGTGAATGGCAGCTCCATCCATCAAACAAGAGACTTCGAAGTCTTAACATCTGTCTCCCTCTCCACAGCTTCCATTTAATCCATTGCCAAGACCTGTTGATTCCCCTATATGTACCTTGAATCCTTCCACTTATTACCATCTCCACCTCCCAAATAGCTTTATCCAAGATGTCACCAACTGTCATCAGAACAATAACAATAGTTTTCTCATGTCTCCACACCCCCTTAAAATCTGTCCTTCATATAGCAGCCAGAGTGATATTTTGAAAGTACAAATCCTGTTACATCACTCGATCACTCAGCTTGACCATCTGCGGTGTTTTGGCTTGGTCCACTAGCCACTTCTCTCCCCAGTCCCAGGAAGGCTGCCATGCTTCTAAAATTTACATCCAGAGGGGGTACTATCTAGAAGAAAGAAAAGAGAATTTTGCCAGTGTCTCTTTTTGAAAATAAGAAAGCCCCAGGGGTCTCCCCTTCACTCCTCACTGGCCAGACCTGCATCACCCGTTCATTTCTAAACCAATCCCTGGTGGGCAGGATATGGTTTTCCTGCTTGGTGCAGTAAACTTCATAGTCATGATGAGCATAAAAGATTATCCAAACAAAATTGGAGTTCTGATAGAAAGGCAGAAGGAGTGAATGCCTAAGTAGACAACAGTAATGTCTGTTATGGGCCAAATTATGGGACAAACCTAGAGTTTGTTTAGGGGTCAGAACTGAGGTAAGATTTAGGCTCAGGGTTGAGGACCAGATCACATTTTGGGGGTCTGACTTTTAGGAACTGGCCTTCAGGTATAATGGTTCCCATCTTACTCAAGGTAAGTGCCAAAGTCCTACACTGATTTTCAAGATCCTATGTCATCCGAGTCCTGTTACCTCTCTCACCTCATCGCCTGCCCTGCGCTCCGCTCATTCAGCTCCAGTCAAAGGGCTCCCTTGGACTTCCCTGGTGGCGCGGTGGACGAGAGTCCGCCAGCCAATGCAGGGGACAGGGGTTTGATTCCTGGTCAGGGAAGGTTCCATGTGCCTAGGAGCAACTAGGCCCACTGGCCACAACTTCTGAGCGCGTTCTGTAGAACCCATGAGCCACAGCTGTTGAAGCCCACGAGCCACCGCTACTGAAGCCCACACGCCTAAAGCCTGTGCTGTGCAAAAAGAGACGCATCTGCAATGAGAAGCCGGAGCCTGCAACAGAGAGCAGAACCCGTTCACTGCAACTAGAGAAAGCCCTCACACAGCCACGAAGACCCAGCATGGCCAAAAATGAATAAATGAAAATTTCAAAAAGGGCTCCCCTTCTAGTACATTCTATTCGTGCCTCATGCCTAACTTATTGGCCCATTTGCTCCGCCTAGAACTCACTCCCTCCAAGAAGCCACGTGGACCCATCCACCAACTCCTTTAAGATTTTGTTCAAATGCCATCTTCATGTGGAATCTTCCTAATAATACAACCCCAGGGGGTCCTTGAGAGTGGGAGAAACCAGTATCTCCCTGTCCCTCTTCCCTGCTTTTATTTTTCTCTGCAGTACTTACCAACATCTAATAAACAAGGCATGTATTTTATACGCTTATTTTTTATTCCCAGTCTCCACCCACTAGAACAAGAGCTTATATGAAGGAATGCTGACCACAATGTCCCCAGGAGCCAGAATAATTTCTGGCACAGAACAGATGCTCAGTAAATATTTCTTGAATGAACATAATTAGCAAAGAGGAATGTACAAGGAAGCACAACCCAGCATTATTACAATTAAAACTATCCAAACATACTCTAATTTGAAACAGATTGCATAAATCATGATACAGCTATAATATGGAATAGTATTATGCAACCCTTAAGAAGGAAGGGGAACCCATCTAAATATACTAAGAGGAAAAATTCTTCAAGGTAATTTATAAAGAAAGAGGTGATATTAATTAGATAATGTTTAATACAGAAACTTTTGTTATAAATACAGAGTATGTATAGAAATCTGAGTATAATATGAAAACAGATGATACTGATAACAGTAAGCATTTATCCAGTTAGGAAAGAGCATCTTCTTTTTAATTCATACCCTGTATGAGGGTTAAATTAAAAAGAATCTGCCTGTAATTGAGGAGACCGGGGTTCGATCCCGGGGTCGGGAAGATCCCCTGGAGAAAGGAATGGCATGGACGGAGGAGCCTGGCGGGGGCTACAGTCCACGGGGTGGCCAAGAGTCAGACACGACTGAGCAACTAACCCTGTGTGAGGGCTGGGAATGGGTTCAGGTTCAAAGACGACTGGGCTCCAGCCTGAACGAATTCTCCCAAACTGGTGAGAATTAGGGTACCGGGTCTAGGGCATCCCTGAGAGGGGATGCCGGCAAGAAACCGGCCCCGGAGGAGGGCCAGCCAGAGCCCATTTCCTCAGCCCTGCTGCCCCCTGAACTCCGCCCCGCCGCCCCAGGGCCGGAGCGTCTGGGTCCTCCCTCCGCAGCTGCACCCGGGATGCCGGCCCGAAGGCGCGGGGGTGAGAGGGTGGAGAGAGCCGAGTGCAAGCGCCTGGGCTGCCGCAGGGGTTCGAGATAACCGCGAACGCGGGAGGGGGCGTCCCAGAGCCCGCCCCACCTGCATCCCAGGGCGCCGAGGGCGGGGGCGGGAGTGGACTCGGTATAAGACAGCCGCCCCGCGCCGGGCTGGAGACGCCTGGCCCGGTCTGGCGCCCGGGTAGGATCTGACCTCCCCGAGCTGAGAAGGGGCTTCATCTCCGGTAGGGGGAGAGTGGGGAGAGGGGGCGGATGAGGCTGGCTGGACCCCTGACTCCTGTTCCTGAGGGGCGGGGGCAGAGGGAAGCCTGGACGCCTGGTTCTGACGGTCGAGGGGCTGGAGGTCTAGAATTTGAGGTCTCAGGGGGAAAGAAACTAGGAATACAGATTGATGGATTGGGGAGGGATGGGAGCCCAGGGGGGAAGGGCGTCTGGGGGTCTGGACCCCTGGGTCTGAGGGAGGAGGGGCTGCGGGCTAGGACTCCTGCTTCCTGAACTGTGTCCTTTTCAGCCCCATCGGAAGAGGACCTCCCTGCCTGGCAGCCCCTGAGAGGTTCAGAGGGGTCACCATGGCGACACCCTTGCTGATCCTGCTGCTGACCTTCGCCCTGGGATCTGCTGCACAGGAAGGTGCGGACAGCCCGGAGGTGGGGGTGGGGGGCTGCCCTCACCCCTGACCCCCCATCTTCAGCCCCGTTGACCCTCCTCAGGCGCTCCATTCTCCGGGGCGTGCCTGCTCAGGGCCTCCCCCGGCTCAGCTTCTCCTTCGGAAAACAAGACTCCTCTGCCTCCTGCCTCCTTCCTCCCTGCCTCCTTCTACCTCCCGGGGTCTCTGTGCCCCCCAGACCCTGTGTCCGGCAAGTAGGGTCTCTCCCATCAGCTTCGGCGGTGGCCCCCAGACGAGATGCTCCCCTGGGCTTCAGAGTGGGCTGCCTCCGTCTCTCTCCGTCTCCATCTCCTGCTTTTTCTGCACTGTTCTCCTTTTCAGCCTGTCTCCTTGTCTGTCTGTCTCCATCTGTCTCCAAATCCCTCAGCTGCTGACTCAGCCTTCCTCTGAGGCTTGCTGCCCATGTGTTCCTCCATGTCTCTGTCCAGACCAGGGCGACAAGAGTGGGGACAAGATTATTGATGGAGTCCCGTGTCCAAGAGGCTCCCAGCCCTGGCAGGTGGCCCTGCTCAAGGGCAGTCAACTCCACTGCGGAGGTGTGCTGATCAACGAGCAGTGGGTGCTCACCGCTGCCCACTGCATGATGAAGTACGTGGGCAGGGGCGCTGTGAGCACTTCCAGCCCTTCCCCTGGGTCCCCGTGCCCCTCTCTCTGGTCCCTGCCCCCCTCTCCCTGGGTCCCTGCCCCCCCCCCCCCCCCGTCTCACTCACAGCATCTCTCTGAACACTACACCCTCCTCCAGTGAGTACAGCGTGCACGTGGGCAGTGATCGGCTGGTGGGCGGCCAGAAGATCAAGGCCACGCGGTCCTTCCGCCACCCGGGCTACTCCACACAGACCCACGCCAACGACCTCATGCTGGTGAAGCTAAACGGCCGGGCCAAGCTGTCGTCCAGTGTGAAGAAAGTCAACCTGCCTTCCCGCTGCGACCCCCCCGGGACCACGTGCACCGTTTCCGGCTGGGGCACCACCACCAGCCCTGATGGTGAGGCTGCCTGGGAGACTCAGGGGCCCCGGACCCTGACCCTTCCTCCCCCAGACCCAGGAGACCAGGAATCAGCCCCCTTTTCATGATCCTAATGTGGAGTCCCTCCCCCCACCCCTCCTCCCCTCGTCCTTCAGGGTCTAGAATCCTGAACCTCCATCCTCTCCCCATCCGGACCCCAGACCTCTGATGACACCCCTCCCCATCCCACAGTGACCTTTCCAGTGCAGCTTATGTGCACAGACGTCAAGCTCATCTCTCCCCAAGACTGCAAGAAGGTTTACAAGGACTTGCTGGGAGACTCCATGCTCTGTGCTGGGATCCCCAACTCCAGCACCAACGCCTGCAACGTGAGACCCCCTTCCTCCCCTGCCCTGGGTCCCCTACTGCTTCATCTCAGCATAGGGCCCCCATTGTCCCCCTTCACCCACAATCTCTGCACCTGACCTTGGTGCAGAGCCTTCTCCCATCACCCCTGCAGCCCCCTCCCCACGCTCAGCTTTCTGAGCTCTCACTACCCCATTCTCTGCTCAGGTCAGTAGTGGGAGCCCAGTGCGGGCTGATGTGACCCTGAGGATGAGGCAGAGAAATGAACGGGAGGGTCTGGGGGTGGGGAACCTGGGGGCCAACGGGTAGGAACCTGGGGGCCAACGGGTAGGCATGTGTGGCCTTGGCTTCAAACACAAGCTGTATTTATTTTTTAATTGACATCTTTGTTGAGTATCACAATCCATGAACACAGTGGTAGTGGTTTAGTCATTCAGTCGTGCCTGACTCTTTGAAGCTCCATGGACTGTAACCCACCTGGCTCTTCTGTCCATGGGATTCTTCAGGCAAGAACTCTGGAGTGGGTTGCCATTTTCTTGTCAAAGGGATCTTCCTGACCCAGGGATCAAACCCAGGTATCCTGCATTGCATGTGGATTCTTTACCATCTGAGCCACCAATGAAGCCCCCAAACACAAACTTTACAGGGGAAGAGGCACCCAAAAAACTCAGTAATCAAGATAAATCACATTCTAATGCAATATTTTTTTTTTGTCAATTCATGCAAAAGTCCACGATGAACAAAATATCAGAATTTTCAATAAAGAAGCCTCAGTCTTACTGAATTTCTCATCTGCCTCAGGCTTCAATGAGTCTCAGCACAGCCTGGTACCTGACCCTTTATCTAAAACTGGGATACAGTGTTCATCATGGGCTTTTTTATATTAAATTCAATTTTTAAGGTATTGCATTAAAACAATATTTATTGCAATTACTGAGATTGTGTGCTTAAAGCTAAGGTCTCACTCCCCATCCTTGGGACCCAGTCTTAGGCCAAGAATTCTCTCTCCCCTCTTCTTTGTAACTCCCTCTCTGTGATAGCTCAGTTGGTAAAGAATCCACCTACAATGCAGGAGACCCCAGTTCAATCCCTGGGTCAGGAAGATCTGCTGGAGAAGGGATAGGCTACCCACTCCAGTGTTCTTGGGCTTCCCTGGTGTCTCAGCTGGTAAAGAATCTGCCTGCAGTGTGGGAGACCTAGGTTCGATCCCTCAGTTGGGAAGGTTCCCCTGGAGAAGAAAAGGCTACCCACTCCAGTATTCTGGCCTGGAGAATTCCATGGACTGTATAGTCCATGGGGTCACAAAGAGTCTCTGAACATCTTCCCACATCTTTCTTTACACTGAATTTCGTTTCGTTTTTTCCATCTGTGTTGCCCCGTCTACCCCCAGTGGCAGCCTCTTCTCCATCCTTTGCTATAACTTTCTTCCTTTTTCTTTTCCCTTCATTGTCCCACAGCACGTGGGATCTTAGTTCCCTGAGCTCCCGTGTCCCCCCACATTGGAAGGTGGATTCTTAGCCACTGGACCGCCACGGAAGTCCCCTAGGTCCCTTTCCTCTGTGACTCTTTGCCTTTCCTTGTCTCTCGCCCCATACCTCCCCACCCCGACTCCTTTGCCTCTCACCTGCACCCTCAGCTGTCAGGAATGGGGGGAACCATATGTGTGAGGGGTGGGGTGATGGGACAGGAAAGTGTGTCCCAAAGAGGAAGGCGTCCTCTTCCTCCCCTAGTGACGGCCGGCTTCTTGAATGTGTGAGTCGTACAGTGACACAGGGTCCCACACTTGGGAGAGTCCCACGCTTGGTTTAACACATTCCTGTTGCTGTTTTGAAATTTTAAATACTTTTTGAGCTACGGAGCCCACATTTTCTTTCATTCTTTCTTTTTTTTTGCAATACCAGGTCACATGGTAGATCTTAGTTCTCTCAACAGAGCTCAAACCCAGGCTACCGGCAGTGAAAGTGCCAAGTCCTAACCAATGGACCTCCAGGGAATTCTTTGCATTTTCATTTTGCACTGGGCCCTGTCAATTATTTCATCAGTTTGTCCCCTGGGTTCCAGAGCCTCCCGGTCCCCCTTTCGCACATCTATCCATCCCCTGGAGATATTGCTTTTTCCTCCCTTGGCTTGGTGCCATCCCCAAAGACCAGGAGGAAATGGGGCTTTGACCGCCAGAAGCCCCGCCCCTTCCCTGTGATTGGTCCCACGGGCTGGGGCTCAAGCCAATGCCGTTAGAGAACGTGGTTTATCTTCTCCTCAATTGGGTCCGCCAGACAAAGACTGACTACTGAGGCGGGGACAGGAGCTTCGCTCTGAAGCTGAAGCTAATTTGCTTTATCCCTTCCAGGGTGACTCAGGGGGACCACTGATGTGCAAAGGTACCCTGCAAGGCCTGGTGTCCTGGGGAAGTTTCCCTTGTGGCCAACCCAACAACCCAGGTGTCTATACCCAAGTCTGCAAGTATGTCGACTGGATAAAAGAGACCATGAGAAGATATCGTTAATCTCTCCACTCCCATCTCTCCATCCCTACGCGGTGGAACAGGAAAGTCACAGAAATAGGACCTCAGTGACCTACAGTCCTACTTGAGGCATGTCAAAACCTCAACAATATGTGTGTAAGCCAATCAAATCAGACCTAAAAACCAAAACAAATACAAAACCTTGATGTTGGTAAGGATGTAGTGAGACCAGCCCTCTCTCCCACTGAAACTGTAAATTCATACAGTTTTTATGGAAGGTGATTTGGCAGTGTGAGTGGGGACATTTGTTTTGTCCTCCACCTTTGACCTAGTAATTCCTAGTTGTCTACTAAAAAAAAAAAATCCAAA
The DNA here is from genome assembly GCF_023699985.2 of Odocoileus virginianus. Classification (NCBI taxonomy): domain Eukaryota; kingdom Metazoa; phylum Chordata; class Mammalia; order Artiodactyla; family Cervidae; genus Odocoileus; species Odocoileus virginianus. The sequence continues at coordinate 4,919,090 of NC_069693.1, forward strand.
ATGTGGGGCAAAGTTTGAATTTATCACAATGTTATATTTCATAACAAAATAGTGGAAACACCAAAGGTGTCTAGAAACAGTGGATTGTTCAAACAGTAGGCTGGTTTGAGGCAAGGATATTCTGAAGCTGTTAAGGATAGTAATTATGCAGAATTCTTAGTATCATGTGAGGATGTTTATGCTATGTGATGTTTAATGAAGGAAGGAATATACAGAAATACATGTGTATGTGGTTCTCACTATGTAAAATGAAAATGTTCACAAAATAAAACCTGAAAAGACGTGTACCAACCTGCATACGGTGATAGTCATGGGGCGCCTGCTTCCTTCCATTTATTTTTCTGTGGGTGTGCACATTAATAGCCTGAAAAACAAAGGTGGAGAAGCTCTGGAGCTCCAAAGTGGAGGAGAAGACACCCTGAAGAGAGGGAGACGGGAAAGAAAAATGTATCTGATTTTTGGTCCCTTGTCCTGCCTCCCTGCCCAGTGGCATATTTTCCTCCATTTTCCAGGTCTCAGTTTTCCTCATCTGTAAAATGGGAGAGAGAAAGAACAATAAGGCAGAGAGAGTAAAGGGGCGGCGGTAGAGAATATGCCGCTTCATCAGGGTGTAGAGGGATGTGAAGGTGTTTCTGGGCATTCCACAGGTGATGCAGTAGCAGAACGAGGTGGAAGCAGAGGGTTGGCAGGAAGGCAGGGCCCCTGGGTCACACAAGGGACTGTGTCACTGAGGGTGAACGCCCAGCCTCCAGGGTGTCAGGGGAAATGGGGGCTGGGAACCCGAGTAGGTGGGCTCCAGTCCTCAAGAAGGGGCCTCACAAAGGGAGGAGGGAGAAGCCCCAGTGACTCAGCCTGGCCACACCCCTGCTCCTGCCATCAGAGGCTCCCCGGGGAGTCACACATCAGAAGCTGCTGACAAAGGGATCCTCTCCTGCCAGTCTTTCCAGTTGCTCCTCCAGAACTCCCTCCCAGTCAACATTCTCCTCTTGTGGAAGCTCCACCAACTTTCCTTCTCGCCTCACCTCCCACTCTCCCACCCCTCCGCGTATTGCAGGAATTCCACTGTCCCTGCAGAATGTCTTAACATTCCTTTGGCATTCCAACGCAAAGCCCCCTCCTCCCTCAGACCAGAGTCCAGAGACCCAATCTCTTCTGGCCTATGAATCTAGGTCAAGGTTCAGTTCAGTTCGGTTCAGTCGCTCAGTCATGTCCTACTCCCAGAGTTTACTCAAACTCATGTCCATTGAGTTGGTGATGCCATCCAACCACCTCATCCTCTGTCGTCCCCTTCTTCTCCTGCCTTCCATCTTTCCCAGCATCAGGGTCTTTTCAAATGAGTCAGCTCTTCAAATCAGGTGGCCAACATATTGGAGCTTCAGCTTCAGTATCAGTCCTTCCAATGAATATTCAGCACTGATTTTCTTTAGTATGGACTGGTTGGATCTCCTTGCAGTCCAAGGGACTCTCAAGACTCTTCTCCAACAGTTGAACCACAGTTCAAAAGCATCAGTTCTTCAGCGCTCAGCTTTCTTTATAGCCCAACTCTCACATCCATACATGACTACTGGGAAAACCATAGCCTTGACTACATAGACCTTTGCTGGCAAAGTAATGTCTTTGCTTGTTAATATGCTGTCTAGGTTAGTCATAGCTTTCCTTCCAAGGAGTAAGCTCTTTTAATTTCATGGCTACAGTCACCATCTGCAGTGATTTTGGAGCCCATAAAATAAAGTCTGCCACTGTTTCCACTATTTCCCCATCTATTTGCCATGAAGTGATGAGCCCAGATGCCATGATCTCAGTTTTCTGAATGTTGAGCTTTAAGCCAACTTTTTCACTCTCCTCTTTCACTTTCATCAAGAGGCTCTTTAGTTCTTCACTTTCTGCCATAAGGGTGGTGTCATCTGCATATCTGAGGTTATTGATATTTCTCCCGGCAATCTTGATTCCAGCATGTGCTTCTTCCAGTCCAGCATTTCTCATGATGTACTCTGCATATAAGTTAAACAAGCAGGGTGACAATATACAGTCTTGACATACTCTTTTTCCTATTAGGAGCCAGTCTGTTGTTCCATATCCAGTTCTAACTGTTGCTTCCTGACCTGCATACAGATTTCTCAAGAGGCAGGTCAGGTGGTCTGGTATTCCCATCTCTTTCAGAATTTTCCACAGTTTATTGTGATCCATACAGTCAAAGGCTTTGGCATAGTCAATAAAGCAGAAGTAGTTGTTTTTCTGGAACTCCCTTGCTTTTCGATGATCCAGCAGATGTTGGCAATTGGATCTCTGGTTCCTCTGCCTTTTCTAAAACCAGCTTGAACATCTGGAATTTCACAGTTCATGTATTGCTGAAGCCTGGCTTGGAGAATTTTGAGCATTACTTTACTAGCGTGTGAGATGAGTGCAATTGTGCAGTAGTTTGAGCATTCATTGGCATTGCCTTTCTTTGGGACTAGAATGGAAAATGACCTTTACCAGTGCTGTGGCCTCTGCTGAGTTTTCCAAATTTGCTCACATTCCAAACTTGCTGGCATATTTAAGTTTAAGTGTCAAATATAAGGAATTTCAAAAGGCTTTGGGGGACTTTCCCTGGTGGTCCAGTGGTTAAGAATCTGCACTTCCACTGCAGGAGGCAAAGGTTCAATCCCTGATCAGGGAACTAAGATTTCCCGTGCTATGCAGTGTGGCCAAAATCAGAGTATTTGGCCACTACCTTTGTGAAGCTCCACCATCGTCCCCTCTCTCTAAATCCATATTTAATCTAAACATTTTTAAACAACAAAGCAAAGCAGTTTCACTAGGTCAGCCTGGGGATAGTTGACTATGCCTCTAGGCAGATCTGTATGCAAATTTGAAGGTGGGTTGGTTTGCAGTGACTTGAGAGTGTTCTTTTGTTGAATTTTTTTAAAAAACAAATTCTTTTTTTCTGGGCAGACGGTACACTGTAGTCGTTAAAGACACTGACTCTAGAAACAGCTTTTTGGTGCCAATCCCGTTCTGGCAGTTGTGAGCTATTTGCCTTTGAGCGCATCACTTCCCCACCTTTTTTCTTTCATCTTTTTTTTTTTTTTTTAAGTAGAAAAAATCAAGTTTATTGCTTGTTGGAGTGGAGGAAACTGCACACAATGGGAATCATGGTATCTCAGTAAAGGGACGTTCAGGAGAATTTATTGTAAGATTCGGTGTTTCTACGGAGGGTTTACAAAAGTAGTTGTTGTTCCTGTTTTTGTTTTTTCTGGTATTGTGTTTTATTTTTTTTTAATTCACTTATTTTTAATTAAATGATAATTGCTTTACAGTACTGTGTTGGTTTCTGCCATGCATAAGCATGAATCAGCCATAGGTATACATATGTCCCCTCTTTCTCAAATTCCTTCATCCTTTTTTTTAAAATTTTTCTTTAAATTTTTGGCCACATCCCCCAGTGTGTGGGACCTTAGCTCTCTAACCAGGAGTTGAACCCGCATTGAGAGGGCAAAGTCTTAACCACTGGACCACCAGGGAAGTCCCCCCCTTCACCCCGGAAATGAGGGAAATAGCATCTGTTTCCCATGGCTGTTATAAAGAACACATTTAATATCCAGAAAGTGCAGGAACCATGTCTGACATAGAGTAAGCCTGCAGTGAGGGTTGGTTTTTATGGTCTGTGACTTCCGGCTCTTCTTCCTGCTTCTACTTTCATAAAGTTTTCTAATAAAGCATTTTCTTTTTTTTTTTTAAGTTTTTCTGTAACGTGGAAGTTACAGTTTAAAGTCTTTTCTTGAATTTGTCACAATATTGCTTCTGTTTTATGTTTTGGGTCTTTGGCCCCAAGGCATGAGGGATTTTAGCTCCCTGACCAGGGACCGAGCCTGAACTCCCTGCACTTGAAGGTGACCTCCTAACTGCTGGGCCACCAGGGAAGTCCCAAACATCTTCTTCATTGAAGACTTCTGCAGGGGATAAGCATGCATGGCATGTGGGGGTGGCAAAACCATGAAAGTCACTGGCAAATGCCTAGAGTTGGGCACTTCATTCTCTCTGTTAGAGCTTCTTCCACTCCCCACTGCTGACCACCTCCCTCCTTTCCCAAGGGGCTCTCTACAACTCCTCAAAACTCTACCCATCCCACATAGTAGTAAGGTGGATCCAGAGGTGGCGCCCAAGAGATGGGCCATGTCCACGGCCGTGTTGGAAGTTGAGTTCCAGTTCAGGCTCCATCGTTCCCTGGGTGTTTGAGGTTGAGCAACTAAATTCCCTTCTCTGAGCCTCAGTTTTATTTTCTGTAAAACAGGAGTGGGCGTAATGAAGTCATTTAGTCACTTGGTAAACATTTCCTAAGGCTTCCTCTGGGCCAAGTACCTGTGCTGGGACTTGGGACACAGGGGTGAGTCAGCCCTAGGGTCTGCCCTCAAGGAGTGCTCGGTCCAAGTGTGGGAGATGGACCCAGATGGTGCTATGAAGGAGCCACCTGCTCTAGGAACTTCGATGAGAGTGACCAACCCACCTGCAAGAGGCTGGAAGTTGGGTGGTGTTCAGGGACGCTTTCCTGAAGGAGGCAATGACAAGTTGTTGCCAGGAGGAGGTGGGAAGAGCACTGTGGGAGAGGGGAATAGCATAAGCGAAAGCTTAGAGGTTAGAAGACACGGAATGAATGGTTCAGGAAAACTTCTAGTCTCCAAGGCTGGAGCCCTAGAAGACAAGAGGGGCAGAGCTGTACTGGGCAATGAGGCAGCCACTTACCTTGGTGGCTCCTAACTCGTGAAATGTGGCAAGTTCCAATTGAGGGGTGCTGTAAGTATAAAAGGGGCTTCCCTCGTGGTTCAAATGGTAAAGAATCCACCTGCCAATACAGGACACCTGGGTTTGATCCCTGAGTCAGGAAAATCCCCTGGAGGAGGGCATGGAAACCCACTCCAGGGTTCTTGCTTGGAGAATCCCATGGACAGAGGAGCCTGGCGGGCTACAATCCATGGGGGTCGCAAAGAGTTGGACATGACTGAAGCGACTCAGCATGCACATATGTGTAAAAGACACGTGGGATTCAAACACTTACTACGTAAAAAATGAGAAAGCGAACCGCCTCCTTAAAATTGTATTTTGATGTCACATTGAAATTTTTTGTTTTGGGTGCATTGAGCTAAATGAGATATTAAAATAAATATTTTACTTAAAAAAAATTGTGTGGCTGCTAGAAAATTTAAAAGCGCACATGTCCCTGGCATTATATTTCTATTGGCCGGAGCTGCCCTGAATGCTGAAGGGCTGGGACTTTGTCCCAGTGATGCTGAGGGACCCATGCCAGGGGTGTGAGCAGGCCAGAGGCAGGGTCAGCTCTGGACACAGGGAGATGCCTCTGAGGTCAAGTGAAGGATACAGAGAAAGGGAAGAATTTGCGATAATGGTCCAGATAGGAGAGGAGCAGGGTTGACCTGGGACCAGGGACATGGGGACGGAGAGGGGGGATCACAGAGAGAGAGGAGGTGGGGGCACAGTGCTTGGGGATCAGTGGCTGTGAGCAGTCCAGCCTGGTATCTGGGAGGATGGGGGGGTCCTGAGAAGAAGATGCTGAGTTCAGTGGCGAGGTGAGTGAAAAGGGCTGGAGGAGGCTGGGGCTGGGGGTGGGGGTGGGGGTGGGAGGAGCCTCCCCGGAGAGCATGCCTGAGTGCTCAGTTGCTTTCCACCCCATCCAACTCTTCATGACCCTATGGACTGTAGCTCTCCAGGCTCCTCTGTCCATGCAGATTCTCCAGGCAAGAGTTCAGTTCAGTTCAGTCGCTCAGTCGTGTCCAACTCTTTGCGACCCCATGAATCGCAGCACGCCAGGGCTCCCTGTCCATCACCAACTCCCAGAGTTTACTCAAACTTGTGTCCATTGAATCGGTGATGCCATGCAACCGTCTCATCCTCTGTTGTCTTCTCCTCCTGCCCCCAGTCCCTCCCAGCATCAGGGTCTTTTCCAATGAGTCACCTCTTTGCATCAGGTGGCTAAAGTATTGGAGTTTCAGCTTCAGCATGAGTCCTTCCAATGAACACCCAGGACTGACAGAGCGTATCAAAGGCCAAATCGGTTTTCATCCCAGGGGTGACGGGGGCCGAGCCAAGGTGCTGACAATTCGATTTAATGCAAGAATTAAATGTTAACCTGTACTGCCAGGCCCACGCTGGTTGCTGAGGTAGACATTATTCATATCAGTTGGACTTATTACCCAATGACTTTCCCAAAAGCTTCCATTTTCCATCCCACCCGTTCCATCTGATCACCACACCCATTTCCTGCCACGCGGCCACACACACCCTCGGGGCTCCAGCTCATCACCAGTCAGTTGCTTCCCCACCTGGGCCAGACCCTTGAACTACCCCCATTCTCCTCCTGATCGCAAGCTCAAGTTCAAAGACACCTCTTCAAATCTTCCCTGAACGCCTCCATGGCTTCCTGAATCCCCATTACTCATCACATTTCCAAGTGACTACCCAGTGGTCCTGCATCCCTGCCTATTTCCAGGTCTCATTCTGATTTCCATATCGATGTGAAATCTTCAAGTCCTGAAGTCCTCCTGGGTTCCACTAGCTCCCCTGGGGCTCCCACTTCCAGGTCACCCCTTCTCCAGGAGTTAACACCCCTCTGTGGATACAAATGCTTCTCCTGGCAACGCAGGGGGAAGCTAGGAGAGGTAAGAAGAGAGATTTAGAGTGTCAGTGGAGACACGGAAAATCAAGGGGGAAAGACGGCGATCAGAGAAAAAGATAAAGAGGCAAAGGATGCTGAGACAGAAGCAGACAGAGAAAAAGAGATGGAGGCCCCGCCACCACCGCCAGGGAGAGAGATGGACAGAGACACGGAAGAGGGGGACCGGGAGGGTCAAGAGCCCCGGTATCCGGCCAGAGGTGGATGGACAATCACAGCACAGTCGGAGAGGGACAAAGGGAAGTTATTGATGAAGCCGCACGTCCGCCTGCCCGGAAGAGAGCTTGAGAAATGGAGGTGACAGGAGCATGGCACGGGGTGCTGGGGGCGGACAAAGCCCGATTGTTCCAAGGCCCTTTCCCCATAGTGCCTGGCTCTGCACCCCAGCCTGGGGCCGGGGTGGGGACCGGCTTGGTGACACACACTCTCTTGCTGGTCGGCTTGCTCTGTCTTGCGGGGACACGGAGGCTCTTGAACACCCACAAAGGCGACTTCAGGGCAGGTGCGTGAATCACCCCAACCACGCTGAACCCTTGCCGCCTGGTGGCCTGTGCCCCGGGGCACTGACGGCCCGCAGGCCCCAGAGCACTCACAGGAGCGGTGGGAGTCCTGGAGGCCTGGGGTACTGCGTGCTTGCCTGGGACGCAGGCCTTCTGGGGTGCTCCCACCCTGTCGTGCTTGAGGACCTGGAAGTCTAGGAACTGAGGACAAGCTCCTGCCCTTCCTGCCTTTAGGTCGAGGTGTGCAGACTTCCAGCCCCTTTCTCCTTGGAGGTCCAGAATTCTCAGCCCCCAGCCCCTCCTTCCTCGACCCGGGAGTCGGGGAGTCGCCCCCCTGGTGCACTCAGGAACCTGCACCCCCTTCCCTTGAAGCTGGGATCAGGGGTCAGCAGAAGCAGAGCTGTGGGGGTGGGAGGAATGTGCGTGGGAGGCCCGGGGAAGGAGGAAAGGGCGGGGCGGCCTCCTGCTCCAGGGGCCCGGGGAGGCAGGGGTTAAAAGGAAGCAAGGGAGCATCTGAGGACAGGACCGGCCTCTTGCAGGCAGGCCGGGGCGCTGGGGTGTCTGTCCGCCAGGCCCCGGGTGCCCACGTTCTCTGCTTTCAGCCCCCTACCTCTGCCTGCCTCTGCTTTCAGCGTGCCTTCTCTCTGCCCAGCTCCCTGCACCTCTGACTCTCTCTGTCTCCTCGTCCATCCATCCACTGGGGACACCTACTCTCCCTGCCCCCAACCCAAGAACCGGCCCATCCCACCCCCCTGCCCCCCGCAGCTGGCCTCCGCAGAAGCCCCAGGTGTGGAGGTGAGTTTCAGGTAAGCTCAGAGCCAAGGGGAGGGGGAGAAACCCCAGGGCAAGTGAAGAACGTCAGGGGCCCTCCGTCCTGTTACTGAGCAGGCAAACTAGAGCCAAGAGGAGAAAAAAGAACAAGTGTAGAAGCATCAGGAGAAGGGCAGGGTGAACAGCAGGTTCTGGGGCCTCGCTGGCACCCCCACCTTCGTGGGACCCTCAGATGGAAGGCGTGGGTTGGGAAGGTAAGAAACCGGGAGGCTAAATGGGAAGGATGGAAGCCAAGGGTCAGGAGAGCATAGCCAGCCGGGGAGGATGGGGAGGATGGGGAGAATGGGGAGGGAGGAGCCTGGGCGAACTCTGAGGCTGGGACTAATGCAGCATTTGGCTTCCCTTTTCAGGAATGGCCGTGAAGATGCTGATCATAGCACTGGTTCTGGGCGCTGCAGGTGGGCAAAAGGGCGGTGACGTGAGGCAGTCAGTTTGGGCAGGGGGTGGGGGGTGGTTGATGGGGAAGAGAATGGAATTGGGGATGGGGACACACATGGGTATGCCAGGGAGGGGTTTAGAATGAGGAAGACATCGGGGACTTTAAATAAGGGATGAGGGATGCAGGTGGGGGAGGGGTGGCAGGTGGGCTTCAAGATGTGGAAGAGGTTGAGGTTGATTTGGGACATGGGGAAATTGGTCGGAGGTGGGTTTAAAAATGGGCTTCCCAGGAGGCCGCTAGTGGCAGAGAACTCGCCTGCCAATGCAGGAGACATAAGAGACACAGGTTCAATCCCTGGGTCAGGAAGACCCCCATGGAAGAGGGCATGGCAACCTACTCCAGTATTCTCGCCTGGAGAATTCCAAGGACAGAGGAGCCTGGTGCACTGTAGTCCATGGGGTTGTAAAGAGTCAGACACGACTGAAGCGAGTTAGCAGGCACGCACAGGTTTAAAGACAGGAAAGTCTAGGGATGGGTTTGACTCTGGCGGTGGGGATAGCGATGAAGCTGATGATCAAGGCAGCAATGGGGTTCAGCTTGGGGTGTGTAGCTGACACCTCCAGACCTCCCCACTCACTCAGACCCTCCCTCAGCCCAAGCGGAGGAGCAGAACAAGGTGCTCCACGGTGGACCCTGTGAGCAGACGTCTCACCCCTATCAAGCTGCCCTCTACACGTCGGGCCACTTGCTCTGCGGAGGCGTCCTTATTCACCCGCTGTGGGTCCTCACCGCTGCCCACTGCAAAAAACCGTGAGTATCCTCGCTGCCGTTAGACCCTGCGGGGTTCTTGCAGAACTGCACGACTCCCACGTCATGACGCTGTCTGATAACCAGGCTCAACTGGCCGGTATTTAATTGAGTACAGTATCCGTGCCAGGCAGTGTTTGGGGCCCTGGGGGGGTTGAGCAGTGAGGAAAACAAGCAAAACTGCTGCTTTAATAAACTGGCCTTCTAAATGGGGAAGGAGGACCTTACAGGGCCCTGTAGGGAGGGGTGGATTTAACTCCAAGTGCAGGGGGAAGCCGCGTAGGGTTTTCATCAGGGAAGCAGCAAGTTCCGGTTCACATTTTTAAGAGCACCCTGGAAAGAACTGCCACCGGGGGTGGCGCTAGTGGTAAAGAACCCCCCTGCCGCAGGAGACAAAGAGACACGGGTTCGATCCCTGGGTCGGAAAGATCCCCTGGAGAAGGAAATGTCAACTCATTCCAGTATTCATTCCTGGAGAATCCCATGGACGGAGGAGCATGGCGAGCTACAGTCCGTGGACTCGCAAGAGTCAGACACGACTTAGCAACTAAACAACCACAGGTCCAGGACCAATCCTCAGAGCGCAAATAACCAGGAGATAGAGGAACAGCATCCTCCATGTTTTTCAGTGCTAACTATGGGCCACGTGTCTAGTTAGGCACATGGAATTCTGCATAGTGAAAAAGAAAGAAAGAAATTGAAGTCGCTCAGTCGTGTCTGACTCTGCAACTCACTGACTGTAGCCTACCAGACTCTTCCGTCCATGGAATTTTCCAGGCAAGAATACTGGTGTGGATTGCCGTTTTCCTTCTTCAGGGGATCTTCCCGACCCAGGGATCGAACCTGGGTCTCCCACATTGCAGGCATCTAAGCCACCAGGGAAGCCCAGTAACAGACTTTTTAGACCCATTTTGCAGATGTAGGGGCTGAAGCTCCGAGAAGTAACAAGTGATAAACCAAGAGGTGTCGTGTCCCAGTGGGGTCAAGGGGAGACCTCAGCAGAGGTCTTGTCTTGCAGGGTCAAGGACTCAAGGACCTCCAGGGTGGTCTCCCCCAAACACAGAGAAACCTGGCATCGCTCTCACCATCCTCATTCATTCATTCAGTGCACACTGACGAAGGGAACTCACAAATGCTAGATTTGAGCTGGGCTGTGCGGACTCAGCAAAGACGGAGACAGCGGCCCAGAGTCTCTGCCTTTTGGGACACAGGAGTAGAAAGGCACCAGAAGACAGTTGTTGAATCCCTGTGGGGGGTGGGGGGAGGGAGAAACATATAATCACAAATTACTCTTAAGTCCAGTGAAAGGAAAAAACAGGGGTGGCTCCATGAGAGAAAAGAACAGAAGTTCCTATTTTAGACTGAAGAGGGTTAGGACTTTCTGATGAGATGAAATTTAAGCTGAGGCACAGAAAATGAATGAGAAAGGGGAACCAAATGAAGAAGCAGGCTGAGCATCCAGGGCAGAGGAAATACACGGCCCAAAAAGCTGAGGTGGGAACAGTCTGAAGAGTTCTAAGGAAAATTACTGGCTCACTGAGGGTCAGAGAATAATGGGATTAGGCACTTGAGCTTTATTCCGAGGGTAATAGGGAACTACAGAAAGTTTCTGAGCAAGGGAGCAACACTTTGATCCATTTCACAGATATTTATTCAATGTCTCTCATAGGCCAGACACTGGTCTAGGTGCTAAGGAGGATGTACCTGACTAAAACAAAAATCTCATCTTTTTAAAAATAATATTTGTTTCTTTTTTTTTTGGCTGTACTGCATCCTCATTGCTGCGGAAGTGAGAGCTACTTTCTAGCTGCGGTGGGAAGGCTTCTCATCGCGATAACTCCTCTTGTTGCAGGGCGCAGTCTGTAGCGCGTGAGGGCTTCAGATGTTAGTCTATGGCTGTGGGCTCAGTAGCTGTACTGCATGGGCTTGGTTGCTCCACAGCATGCAGAATCTTCCCAGACCAGGGATCGAACCTATGTCCCCTGCATTGGCAGATGAATTCTTAACCACTGGACCACCAGGGAAGTCTGAATATTTGCACTGTGATTGAGTCTCCAGGGAAGGCCACACTGAGAAGGTGACATTTGAAGGAGGTGAGGGAGTGAGGCATGCAGGTATCTGGGAGAAAGAGTTTCTGGCAGGTGGAACAACCAGTGCAAAGGTCCTGGGGTGAGAGGATGACTATTGTGTTCAAGGGAAGGCCAGGAAGCCTGTGTGGCTGGAGTGGAAAAGCAGAGTGGGACACAGTGGACAGATAATGGGGACAGATTGTACAAAACTTTATGGACCACAGTGGGATTTTTGGCCTTTACTCTGAGCAAGATGGGAGTCATGGGAGGGTGCTGACAGAGGGAGTACAAGGCTGGCTTATATTGTTAAAATAGTCCTGGCTGCTTTGTGGAAGACAGATTTGAGAGCACCAAAGGGAGAAACCAGGAGTCCAGTGAGGCTGCTGTCCAGGTAAGAGATTACAGTGGCTCAGACCAAGATGGTCGTGGGGGAGAGGAGAGAAGTGGTCAGATTCTGGATATGCTTTGGAGAGACAAAAGGATTTCTGGACAGCTTGGATATGAAGCAACACATAAAAGGTCAAGAATAGCCTCTGGGGTTGTTCTGAAAGGACAGAGTTGTCATTTGCTGAGCTGGGAAGACCGTGAGGCCAGCAGCAGGCCAGATGGTTCGTAGCACCAAGCTACCCCATCTCCCACCGTAAGCCCCTCCAGAGTCTCAGCTGCAGTCCAAAGGGCTCCAGGTGAGACCCCGCCCTTTCCTTTCCCAGGAATCTGCAGGTCTACCTGGGGAAGCACAACCTTCAGCAAAGGGAGTTTTTCCAGGAGGAGAGCTCTGTCGTCCGGACCGTGGTCCACCCAGGCTACAACGCCGCCACCCACGACCAGGACATCATGCTGCTGCGTCTGTCACGGCCGGCCAGGTTCTCCGAACACATCCAGCCTCTGGCCCTGGAAAGAGACTGCTCAGCCAACCACACCAGCTGCCACATCCTAGGCTGGGGCAAGATGGCAGACGGTCAGTAGGGGGAGAATGATGCGGGTGACCCGTCATCGCTGGGTGATGGGTCATGGCGTGGGGAGGTGGTTCATGCTGAGAGTCAGTGAGAGAGTGAATCAGTGGGTAAAAGTTCGGTGGGGAGGGAGGGCAAATACGAGAGCTGGGCCAATAAGTGAACAGCCGGCACAGAGAGCAGACCAACAGCTGGGTGAAACGGAGTCGGGGGACGTGACATGAAGGGTCAGTGAGGAGGGAGGGTCACTGCGGAGATACCAATCAGGGAGGGGGCCAATTGTCAAAAAGGACCAATCAGGATACACAGATGATCAAGACAGGATCAACGGAGGAGGGACTAACGGGAGAAGAGGAATCAGTAAAGCAGGCAAGCCAGCTGAAGGATGTGGATCAAGAAAGCAAACAGTGTAGGGAAAGCTGATGGTGGAGGGACCAATTGAGAAGAGTCAAAGGTCAAGAGGGGTCACTAGATAAAGGACTAGAAGCAGAAATAAACCCAATAGATCAGCAGGAACCATGGAGGGTGGGCCTGTTAGTGAAGAGCCAAAAAAGAAGGGGGAATCAACAGGGAAGCAGGAGGCCATTTAGGAAAGAACCAATGAGGGGGCACAGCTTTGGATGAAGGGCCAGAAGGAAGGGAGAACCGATGAGGAAAGAAAGGACCAGTTAGAAAAGGCACAACAGTCAAGTGGTGCCCAATCATGATGAGCCAATGGGAAAGCAGGGTCCAGTGAAGGAGAAAGAGATATAACAGAGGAGCCAATAATAGAGGAAGAGAATACTGAAGAAGGTGGGGCCAGTGGAAAAGTGACAAGTGGAGGCGGGACCTAAGAGAAAGGAGAAACCAATAGGAAATGAAGGCTGAACTGTGGTGTTGCAGAAGACTCTTGAGAGTCCCTTGGACTGCAAGGAGATCCAACCAGTCCATCCTAAGGGAGGTCAGCCCTGAATATTCATTGGAAGGACTGATGCTGAAGCTGAAGCTCCAATACTTTCGCCATCTGATGTGAAGAACTGAGTCACTGAAAAAGACCCTGATGCTGTGAAAGATTGAAGGCAGGAGAAGAAAGGGATGACAGAGGACGAGATGGTTGGATGGCATCGCTGACTCGATGGACATGGGTTTGAGCAAGCTCTGGGAGTTGGTGATGGACAGGGAGGCCTACTATGCTGCAGTCCATGGGGTTGCTAAGAATCAGACATGACTGAGTGACTAACCTGACTGAGAGAGGGGGTAATTGAGGAAGACAGGCCAATGGGAGGGAAGAGTCATGGAAAGAAGGACCAATCAGGAGTCAGGCAGTGGCAGTGGGTTTTGAGAATGAGTGACAAACAGGAATAAGGGAACCAGTGGGGAAAAGGGATCAATAGGGGAGGGAGGATTTATAGATGGAGGATCAATGAGAAGGGTGGACTGTGACGCGATCATGGCCCATCTCTCTTTGCAGGTGAATACCCTAACACCATCCAGTGTGCGTACATCCACCTGGTGTCCCGCAAGGAGTGTGATCATGCCTACCCTGGCCAGATCACCCAGAACATGGTGTGTGCCGGGGACGAGAAGCATGGGAAGGATTCCTGCCAGGTGAGGACGCCGGGACCCATCAGCTACATGGCCAAGGACATAGACAGGCAGAAAGAGACAGACTCATAGACTGAACGGAAGGGACAGACGCACATAGAGCCAGGTTGGGTGAGAATCAGAGGCAAGAAGAGAGAGAGAGATTCAATTTCATACACAGAAACAGACAGGGACAGGCAGAGACAAAAAGCCAATTAGCAGAGACAGGAAGTGCAAAGACAAGGATGGAGATGAAAAGATCAAGAAGCAGAGACACAGTCAGGAGGCAGATGGTGCCAGAAGACTGTCCCCCCTCCAACAGAGCCCCCACCAGTCCTGCTTGGAAGTAGCCATGCTGTGCAGAAGGGGGACCTTAGCCAGGGAGCAAAGGGGCCCCGTCCTCTCTCCCAAATACCTTTAACTTGGGTTCCTGCCATGTCATCCATTGGATCTCTCCTTCCGATGCCCAAACTGACCCCTCTGCATTGGAGGATCTGCAGAGACCAGCCAAGAGGGAGAAAGAGGCAAAGCTAGAGAAAGGTGATGCCCAGTGAGTTGGATGCAGAGAAAGGGCAGGAAGAGAAGCCGCATTTCTGAGGCCGTCTATCCTCCCTTTAGAGATTTCTGTGTTTCTGAGTCTCCCTGTCTCTAGTCCCCCAACTGTGACTTTGTGTCTGTCTGTCTTTCTCTGTATGTGAGTCGTTCTCTCCATCTCTGAGTATCATCCCCCCATCTCTACATGTCTCTCTGTGTCTCCTGTCTGTTCTTCTTTCTTTTTTTCAGATTAGGTTTTTGAAATTATTTATTTGTTTATGGTTGCGCTGGGTCTTCGTTGGGGCTTTCTCTAGTTGCAGTGAGCGGGGGCTGCTCTCTGGTTGTGGAGCAGGGACTCCGGACGCGCGGGCTCACTCGCTGTGGCAGAGCCTTAGCAGCTCTGTGGCACGTGGACCCTTCCCAGAATAGGGCTCGCACCCATGTCCCCTGCACTGGCAGGCGGACTCCCGGTCCACTGTACCCCCAGGAAGTCTCCGTCTCTTTTTCTTTCTCCTGCGGGTCTGTCTGACTCTCTCCCCCTCTTCACCCACAGGGCGACTCCGGGGGTCCGCTCGTGTGTGGCGACCGCCTCCGAGGCCTTGTGTCATGGGGTAACGTCCCCTGCGGCTCCAAGGAGAAGCCGGGCGTCTACACTGACGTCTGCAGATACGGTCACTGGATCCAAAGAGTCATTCAGGCCAACTGATCCTGACCTGTGACCTCCACCTCTTGACCTCTTCCCTCCCTGCTGCCCAGACCCGATCCTAATACTTAATAAAAAGCCGTGACACCGTAGTGCAAACCCTTCCTGATTCTACCCCAGCCCCGCCCTCTCATCACTAGGTGTGACGGTGGACACGGGCTAAGGTCTTACCCCTGCTGCTAACAGAATACAAACAATTCCATTCCAGCCATCTCTCCCTCCCCTGATGACCCCATGGGCTTAATTTCTTCCTACAGAGAAGTGGTCTCGTGTCTGGTCAAAGTCGAGTTGGGCGTCCCAGCTCCCCCACTTGCTCACCATGTACCTACAGGAACTGTCTTCCTTTGCTGTGTAGGTTTTCTCCTCTGTAAAAATGAGGATAAGAATCGTACATGTCTCATCAGGCAGTGGCTGTGGTGGGGGAGATTGAAGGTTGTAAACATGTGAGACACAAGCAACAGTGCCTGGCACACCCACATGAACAATAAAAGAGTGGATTTTATTATTCGTGGTGCTTTTTGCTTTTATCCCTCATCTGCCTCTCTGAAGCCCAGATAGCCTTAGTCCCCTTTCACAACCCAACTTGACCTTCCTCCCCAGCCCAGGGAGACCTCCTTGATTCCTCCACCTTATGCCAGCCCTGCCCGAGGGTGGCTTTCTCCACTAAACTCCCCTTATAGCAGCAAAAGCAGGGAGACGAGACGGCTGGGAGGCCACTGTGAGTGGGTAAGAGTGGTGGGAGATGAGAGGAGAGGAGACCTCAGGGACCAGGTCCCAAAGGACCTCAGACCCCAGGTTGGGAGTCTGGGGCTTCTTCTGAGGGCAATGGGGAGCCACGGAAGGGGTGTGAGCACGAGCAGCTCTGGGACCAGGTACAGGATGGACTGAAAGGGAAAGACCAGTGAGGGTGCAGGGAGAGATGATGTGGGGCTGAACAGGGGCCGGAGTGGGAGGGCTGGAGAAGGGAGGCTGGATTTGAGTACGCCGTATGGAGATGCTTGGGTGGGGGGGCATTCTCAGGATGCTAATGACCTGTAGAAAAATTGGGGGAGGGAGTGAGAACATATGATGGGTCCTTGACATGGTAAATTATCCAGCATGGTGGGGGCCAGGGTTTGAGGCTGGAGAAGTGGGTGATGGGGCTGGGAATGTAGGTCAGTGGAGCACGGCACTGGGTCCTGAGTGCCAGGCTGAAACTTGACCTTGATCCTGAGGGCCTTGAGAAAAGGACAGACAGGATCGGAGGTGATAGGAGAAAGATCGCACTGTAGTCCAGTTGAGGGGAGAGAAGGGGGTTGGGCAGGGAGGTGGAGAGACCGGAGATGCTCCCCCCAAATGAGGGGAGCAGACAGGCAGAACTCGGTGAAGACCCAGGCTTGCATGTACCTTCTGGGGTTCTTCCACCCACATGCACTGTGCACGATCCCACGCTGACGTACATGCCCTGTCCTCAGAAAAACCTTCCTGGCTTAGTCTCACTGCACCAGCTCTGAGAAAGACAAAAGGCCGTCTAAGCCAGCCATCCTCCCGGGAAGCTGAATGGAACAGTAAGTGACTCTCTAGAGAAAGGGGAACGAGGATCCAACATGGGAGCTGAAGTTTGGAGCAGAAGTCAGGATTAGAGGGAGGGTCAGAGACCACGGTCCATTTGCTTTGCCAACATGAATGGCAACCTTAGTTTTACCCTGCAGAGTAGAAGGATGTCAGAAATTATCACAGAGTGGCCATTTCAGACTGTCTCTCGATCCTAAAGATCTTTAGAGCTGAGAAAAAGTATACTTAGATGTCTCAAGAACCAAAGGCAGGTGAAATTTTATCAAGGCGAAATTTGAAATCAGCACAACATGGTAAATCAACTCTACTTCAATAATAAAATAAATTAAAATGCAAAAAAGAACTCCCCCAAGCCAAACCAAACAAACAAAAACCTTCCTGGAATTTGGAATTAAAAAGGTGAGTTAGCTAAACTTAAAAGAAAGGAGTAGGATGCAGGATTTGTCACTTTAATGCATGAAATATTCATTGCAATAGGCAAAATAAGCCTCAGACTCTTATGTTTTGACCTTTTTCTCCCCCTACACACTGAATCCAGCCTCGGGGCTCTAAATCCTCCCAGTCAACCGGTTCTGAATTATAGAGGTGAACAAGACAGCTCAGGTTTTGCCCTCAAGGAACATGAGCTCTGCAAAAGCAGCATCTCCAGACATCATTGTCTGTTTTTGTTCACAGACAGACCTAAGTTGGCACACAGTAGGTGCTCAGTAAATAGGTGTCGGATGAATCCTTGGCTCTCACATCCTAGCAGAGACAGAGACTTGGAGAGACAGCTAAAGATGGATGCAGAGAGCTGGGGGCAGACCAAAAGAAGAGCCTGGATGGTAAGGGGTCAGGAGAGGCAGGCCCGGATGGCCTGGAACCAGGGAGGGAGGAGGCACCCTTTGGGTTCCCCACCCAGCGCCCCATTTCCTAAGGGGCCAGGAGCCACCCACCCCTTCTCCCAGCCTCTTGGCTTCCTGCCCCATCGGCAGGTGGCCCTGCCCAACTCTCGCCCACACCTGGCTATGCCCGGCAGTGTGTGGAAGGCACCTGCTGGGGCCCCTAGACTGGATCCCTGCCCCTTTCTGCCCCCAAGGCACCAGGTCCTGGATGCGGGTCAGGAGGAGGTGTTGAGGGGGTCCCTCGGCAACGTGGCCAGAGTCTTCCTGGCACCAAATGGACAGCGAGGGAGACAGAGGGACTGAGAGACGCAGAGATACAGGCATTCGGTGACAGAGAGAGAGGGGGAGGGAAGAAGAAGGCGAGGAAGACAGAAATAGAGATAGGAGACAGGGAAGGGTAGACTCAGAAAAGAGACAGGTAACAGAAAAGATACAGAGAGAGACCCAGGGTGTGGAGAAAGGAGGTCAATTAAGAAGCACAGAAACACATGAGAGGGCATGAACAAACTGTGGAGGTGATGGATACATTTGTTATCCTGGTTGGGGTGATGATTGGATGAATGTGGGTCAGAACGCATCACGTTGTACATATTGAACATGAGCATTTTATCGTAGCTCAGTCATACCTCAATAAAGCTGTACAAAATAAAGAAGAAAGAGACATTGGCTGGGCGCCTTAATACGGAAAGAGACTCAAAGATTCCAAGGCAAGCGGAACACAGAGAGAAGCCTTGAGCAGAGGGAGGAGGGCAGAGGGAGGAAGGCAGGGCAGGCCAAAGGAGTGAAGGCACCGGGAAGACGGAAAACCCAAGCCCAGCGCGCCTCCGAGCAGGGGAGGCGCTGGGTTTGAGGCTCGGGGAGGCCCCGGGGCCAGAACTCTGGAGATCCTTCCCCATCCCGGGGCCAGGGAGGTAGGGAGTGGCTTTCGGGACTGGGTGGGGGGTGCTCTGGGGGCGGAGGTGGGGGGAAGGCCGGAGGAGTGGTTGCTAAAGCCCGGTAGGGCGCCTCACTACCCGGGAATGCGCCCCGGGGATCAGT
Source organism: Odocoileus virginianus (assembly GCF_023699985.2). Lineage (NCBI taxonomy): Eukaryota > Metazoa > Chordata > Mammalia > Artiodactyla > Cervidae > Odocoileus > Odocoileus virginianus. The sequence goes on from NC_069693.1 coordinate 4,937,572, forward strand.
GGGTGGTTATAACCCAGGCCGGTGCCAGGAGCCGAAGAGGAGGAGGTGGCGGCTGCAGGACCACGGCGGCGGCGGCGGCGGCGGCGGCCTGACAGTCTGCGGCTGAGCGGGGAGCCAGGTCCCCACCCCCCACCTGGGGGACGCGGCAGGTGAGCCCTGGGGAGGGACGAAGGGACGCAGAGACTGCTCCGTGTGGGCTCTGGTCTGGGAAGGATGCTTGGGCGTCCTCTCTCCATCTCATCTCCATCCTCGCTCGGAGACCAGAGACCGGAGGATGCTCCGAAGTACTAGAATTTCCCCCGAGCCTCAACTCAGCGCTCTGGGTGGACCACGTGCTCACGGCCCCTCTCTGCTCTGAGCAACAGGGGACGGAAGGAGATAGGGGTGGGATAAGTGGTCCCAGAATCACCTGCCCACCCTCTTCTCCCCCACCTCCATCAGGTGCAAAGACTATGGCCGCGGGAGGAGCCACCTGGTCCTGGATGGTCCACACCCTAATCGCAGCCCTGATTCTGAGGGCGACAGGTAACCAGGACAACATAGGCCAGCCGTGTGGGGTGGGGAGGAGCTGTCAGGGACTCTTGATCCAGGGGGACCCCATGTGACTAGTTATGGCCCCAAGGTTGGGTGAATGCGAATCTGCATTTATGATTGTGTGTGGCAGTGGGAGCGCTATGTATGTGAGCATGTGTGTGTGAGTGTGAGTGTGTGGTGCCTTTTCCCATATCAAGTGACTATCTGTGACAGGTGGGACTACCCTTTGAGACTGTACATGTGATCGTGTGACTGAGTGTGTGTGCATCTAAGATGGTGTGTGTGTCTCAGTGACTGTGTGGGTGGCGGTGTGTGTGCTGTGAGTGCTATTGTGTGTGTGGCTGTGTGTGGCTGTTCGGCTGGGTGTATGGATGCCAGCTGGTTTCTGTCCCTGCGTCACAGGATTGAGTCTGACAAAAGTGCTTGGCACCGTGAAAATGTGTGGCTAGTTGCCTTCAGGTAGCCATTTGTGACTGTGTGATTGTGGCTGGGTGCGACGTTATGGGTGGTTATGGGTGGCTCTCTTTGTGACAGCTACAGATATTGTTCACTAGTTTGACAGCAAGGAGATCAAACCGGTCGATCTTAAGGGAAATCAACCCAGAAACACTCATTGGAAGGACTGATGCTGAAGCTGAAGCTCCAGTATTTTGGTCACCTGATGCGAAGAACCAATTCATTGGAAAAGACACTGATGTTGGGAAAGACTGAGGGCAGGAGAAGGGGATGACAGGGGATGAGATGGCTGGATGGCATCACTGATGCAATGGACATGAACTTGGGCAAACTTCAGGAGAGGGTGAGAGACAGGAAGGCCTGGCGTGCTGCAGCCAGTAGGGTCACAAAGAGTCAGACACAATTGAGCGACTAAACAACAACTCTGTGTGGTTGGTTGAGGCTCTGTGTATGGGTGACTGTGTGTGGCCATGTGTTTGGAGGATCTAGCTCCCTGACTGTGGATCAAACCTGGGCCCCCTGCATCGAGAGCTCGGAGTCTTAGCAGCTGAACCGCCAGGGAAGTCCCATGACTTCGTGTTTGTAGGGGTTGTACATGTGACCACGCAGTGGTGTGTGTGAAGTTCCCATCCCTCCTGTGACAGCGGAGTGTGTGGAAGAGGCTGCCACCACGAGAGAGTGAATGAGGCTGGGTGACTTGCCCTGTGTCATGCTTGATCCACAGAGTCTATCTAACCTTGTCACTATGCTATCGTGCTGTGTGCAGAATTGAGGGGCAGTCTCTCCATGTCCGTGCCCACGTCACTAAGATACTGTGTGGGGGGAAGTGAGATCATGTCAGTTCAGTTCAGTCACTCAGTTGTGTTCAACTCTTTGCAACCCCATGGTCTGCAGCATACCTGGCTTCCCTGTCCATCACCAATTCCTGGAACTTACTCAAACTCATGTCCATCAAGTCAGTGATACCATCCAACCATTTCATCCTCTGCCGTCCCCTTCTCCCCCCACCTTCAATATTTCCCAGCATCAGGGTCTTTTCCAGTAAGTCAGTTCTTCACAGCAGCTGGCCAACATATAGGAGCTTCAGCTTTAGCATCAGTCCTTCCAATGAATATTCAGGACTGATTTCCTTTAGGATGGACTGGTTGGATCTCCTTGCAGTCCAAGGGACTCTCAAGAGTCTTCTCCAACACCACAGTTCAAAAGCATCGATTCTTCAGCACTCAGCTTTCTTTATAGTCCAGCTCTCACATCCATACATGACCACTGGAAAAGTGTCAGCCTTCCCCAAATAAGTGTACCCGGGGAGCGTGTGTGCCACGAGGCAGAGCTGTGTGTGGGGATGATACATGTCACTGGGTGTGTGTGTGTGTCTGTGACAGCCGTCATGCTCTTGGAGAGTGCGTGTAAATGAAGATGGTGCTTGTCTGGGTCTTTAGCAAGAACACAGACAAAGATGGGTTAACAGGCGATGGGAGAACCAGTGATGGAGGAAGGTATCTGGGTCCCTTTGTGCAGGTTTGTGTGATGAAGGGGGGCTCACATTTGTGTTTTTGAATTCACAAAACAACTCTGATTTCCACCGCCCCATCCCAATGAACCCCTCCCCCCACCCCCAGTCTGAGCACTTTTCCTAGTTCTGCCTCTTTTCCTCAACCATACCCCAAGTCCAGACTTTATCTACAGTCAGGGATCCTTGGGCTGTGCCTCTCCACCAAGAAAGGCCCCAGCTTCTTCGGGTTTACCTCTTTGGGCCAGGTTCCACCTACAGTCCTGGCCACAGTTCCTACAACCCAGGCCTGGCCTCTTTTTCCAAAGTCAAGGCTCTTTATAGAATCGACTCCTCCGCGTGACTCTGGCCTTGGCCTTGCCCAGATCGATTTCAAGCCCCACCCACATCTCAGGCTCTGCCCACACAAGCCCAGACCCGGCTCTCTCGAAGGCTTGACTTCCCCACTTTTGGAAACTAGGCCCCATCCCTTAGGGCCCTGGCCCCGCCCCTCATCCGCTGACTGGCCCCGCCCCCGAGCTCCGTCCCGCCCACTTTCTGCCCCCAGACCCGGTTCTTGCGAACGATGTGGCTTCCTGCGACGACCCGTCTGCCATCGGGCCCTCTGAAAGCACCCGGGACCTCAGGCCTGGGGCGACGGAGGACACCCGGGCGGGTGAGAGCAGCAGCCGCATCGTGAATGGGACCAACTGCGAGAAGAACAGCCAGCCGTGGCAGGCTGCGCTGCTGCTGAGATTCAACAAGCTCTACTGCGGGGCCGTGCTGGTGGACCCGCAGTGGCTGCTCACGGCTGCCCACTGCCGCAAGCAGTGAGTGGGGGCTCCAAGAGGAGGGCTGGGGGGCTGGGGGAGAGGCACGGGGGGTTTGGTGAGGGTGGGATGGAGGCTGGGGGCTGGGCGTGGGGCGGTCTGGTGATGATGGGATGGGGACGGGAGAGCAGGAGGTGGTAGAGTTGGGGATATGATTTAGAATGGAGCTGGGGAGGAGAGTGGGGCGGGGATGACGTCAGACTGGGAGGGGGTTGTGGTAGGGGATGGGAGTTAGGGATGAGCTGGATTTGAGGCTAGAAATGCAAGCCCTGGATGATTAGGAATGCAAGGCAGAAGACACAGGAGATGCGGGTTCTGTCCCTGGGTAGGGAAAATCCCCTGGTGGAGAAAATGGCAACCTACTCCTGTATTCTTGCCTGGAGAATCCCATGGACAGAGGAGCCTGGTGGGCTACAGTCCATGGGGTTGCAAATAGTTGGACACAACTGAAGCGACTTCGCATGCATGGTTAGATGTGAGATTGAGGATGGTTGTATTTGGGGTTGAGAATGCATTTGTTCATGGTTTTTGTGGGAGGCTTCCATTGTGGCTCAACTGGTAAAGAATCTGCCTGCAATGTGGGAGACCTGGGTTTGATTCCTGGGTTGGGAAGACCCCCTGGAGAAGGGAAAGGCCACCCATTCTGGTATTCTGTCCTGGAGAATCCCATGGACAGGGGAGCCTGGTGGGCTACAGTCCATGGGGTCGCAAAGAGTCAGACACGACTGAGCGACTTTCACTTTGCTTTGTGTGGGGAAAGGATTAGAGTTGGCGCTGGAGACGGGCTGGAGATGCATTTGCCGTTGTGACTGGGGCAGGGTTAGGCAAAGGGTTGGAGGCAAAGATGGTGTCAGGGATGGGTTTGAGGATGGGGGTGAAAATGGGGTTGGGGGTAGGTTTGGCATGGGAGTTGGCATTCATATGGGGATCAGGCTCAGAATCGGTGGGGTGATCAGCACCGTCTTCCTCAGATTTTTCAGAGTCCGTCTTGGCCACCACTCGCTGTCACCCATGTATGAGTCTGGGCAGCAGCTGTTCCAGGGCATCAAATCCATTGCCCACCCTGGCTACTCCCACCCCGGCCACTCCAACGACCTCATGCTCATCAAACTGAACAAAAGGATCCACGAGACTCCGAACGTCAGGCCCATCAACATCGCCTCCCGTTGTCCTTCTGCTGGGACCAGCTGCCTGGTGTCTGGCTGGGGAACAACCAGCAGTCCCCAGGGTGAGTGTCTGGGTCTCTCTCTTGATGCCCACCTATGTCTGCCTTCTCCCCTTCTCTGTCTCTGAGCACTCTGCCCCTCCCCCATCTTCCTCCATCGCTCACCGCCTGCTCGGCCCTGCGGTCTCTCTGTTCCAGTTACCTTCCCCAAAGCCCTCCAGTGCCTGAACATCACGGTGCTGAGTGACGACCAGTGCAAGAAGGCCTATCCAAATCAAATAGATAACACCATGTTCTGCGCTGGGGACCAGGCGGGCAGAGACTCTTGCCAGGTAAGGCTGGAGACTTCTCCATTCATTCAGCTGATACACATGGAAACCAGCTATGTCCCTGGAACCTTGCTGCGTCCTGGGGACCCCGTGATGATCAAGTCAGTGAGACCCTCTATTCCCACAGAGCTCACATTCTGGAGCAATGCTTTCCAGTAAAAATATCATGCAAGCCTTACATGTAATTTTAAACAGTGAAGAATCTGCGTCCAGTGCAGGAGACCCAGGTTTAATCCCTGGGTTGGGAAGATTCCCTGGAGGAGGGCATGGCAACCCGCTGCAGTATTCTTGCCTGAAGACTCCCATGGACAGAGGAGCCTGACAGGATACAGTCCATGGGGTCACAGAGAGTCAGACACAACTGACCAACTAATACTTTCACACACAGTTACATGTAAAAAAAAAAAGTAAAAACAAACAGGTGAAATTAACTATTTTAATAATATAGATGGCCCAGTGGTTGAGACTCTACCTTTCGTCGCAGGGAACATGGGTTTGATCCCTAGTTCGGGAAATAAGCTCCCACATGCCGTGGGACAACTAAGCCCACGTGCTGCAATGAAGACCCAGCAAATAATAATGATAAGGACAGTAATAATAGTAATGGTGACTCAGTGGTAAAGAATGTGCCTGTCAATGAGGAGACAAAAGTTTGATCCCTGGGTGGGGAAGATCCCCTGGAGAAGGAAGTGGCAACCCACTCCAGTATTCCTGCCTGGAGAATCCCATGGACAGAGGAGCCTGGTGGGCTACCCCCTGGAGTCCATGGGGTCCCAAAGAGTCGTACATGACTGAGCCACTGAACACACACGTGGAATAATAATATACCCTATTTAATCCCATGTATCCTAAGTACCACCATTTCAAAATGTAATTAATATGTAAGAATTAAGAATGAGATGTTTTACATCCTTTGATTCTCATAGTAAGTCTTTGAAAGCTAGTGTGGATGTTTTTCAATGGTTTTTCTTTTTCCTGTTTTTTTTTTGTTTGTTTGTTTGCGCCAATGTGTCCTTGTCCATTGACAGCATATCTCAGTCGGGGCTAGCTGTGTCTCAAGCGCTCAAGCACACCGTGTAGCTAGTGGCCACTGCGTTAGACAGCACTGGCCTCAAGGCAGAGATCAAGCCCGTGTTGTATGGACAGGCAGGGTGTGCCCTGAAAAAAGTACCACATCCGAGGGGCCACCCTTCGTACCACATACGTCGCGTGTGTTCAGCTGCTCAGTCGTGTCTGACTCTTTGCGACCCCATAGACTGTAGCCTGCCAGGCTCCTCTGTCCATGGGATTTCCCAGGCAAGAATCCTAGAGTGGGTTGCCACCCCCTCTTCCAGGGGATCTTCCCCACCCGGATCAAACCCAGGTCACTTGCATGGCAGGCAGATTCTTTACTGTCTGAGCACCAGGGAAGCCCCAATAAACATCACAGATTTGTCTTATTTATTTTGGCACTTTTCAGGCAAGTGCAGTCTTAAGAGTCTTATTCCCTCAAAATCTGTAGTGGGAAAGTTTTTTGACAAATTCTTATGAAACATCTCAAAAAAGGAAAATGGGAACTAGGGGTATTTTTTAAAAGGTAGTATTTAATCGACAGGATTGATCACAAAGTTGTTGGTGTAGTAAAAAGTTTAAAAAAAAAATCCGATGGTCAAAAAACTGCACAAAGAGGGTAATTTCAGAAAGTGGTAAGGACCATGCAGAAAATAAAACATCGTTTAATGATAGCGAGTGATGGGGGAGCAATGTATGGAAGGGTGGTTGGAAGAATCTTGAAGAGGTGACATCTGAGCAGAGATTGAATGACACACATGAGCCAGCCTTGCAGAAGTTTAGAGCAAGAAAAGCATGTGCAAAGGCCCTGTGGTAGGAAGGAATTCTGCTGATTCAAAGAATAAAAAAAAAAAGAGCCAGCATGTTTAGGGGACAGAGGTTGAGAGTGGAAGGATAACTGGAACCCAGTGTTCAGCAAATATTTCTTGATTCCCAGGACACAGCTTCTTTATGTTCTCATGGGAGCTCTGTTTGTTGAGGATGACAGAAATTAAATTGTTACAGCTCAGGACCCTTCCCTACATTTAGGTCCCCAAAGGCTCTGGATGTGTGCTAAGTTGCTTCAGTCTAGTCTGACTCTTTGTGACCCCATGGACTGTAGCCCGCCGGGCTTCTCTGTCCATGGGACTCTCCAGGCCGAGAATAATGGAGTAGATTGCCATTTCCTTCTCCAGAGCACCTTGCCAATCCAGGGATCAAGCCTGGATCTCTTTTGTCTCCTGCATTTGGCAGGTGGGTTCTTTATCACTAGCGCCACCTGGGAAACCCCCCCTCCCTCCAAAGGGTCTGCTACTGCTGCTGCTAAGTCACTTCAGTCGTGTCCAACTCTGTGCGACCCCATCCCTGGAATTCTCCAGGCAAGAACACTGGAGTGGGTTGCCATTTCCTTCTCCAATGCATAAAAGTGAAAAGTGAAAGTGAAGTCATTCAGTTCTGTCTGACTCTTCGCGACCCCATGGACTTCAGCCTACCAGGCTCCTCCATCCATGGGATTTTCCAGGCAAGAGTACTGGAGTGGGGTGCCATTGCCTTCTCCGTCCAAAGGGTCTAGAGGAATGTAAATTAACAAGCTCTCTGCTGGCAGGATGTATGCTCAGTAATATCTGTTAAGCTGTGGGCTCAGACAGCACTCCAGACCCGTTCTGATGCCTGGGAAAAGCTCCCCTACCCCAAAAATCTTACAAATGTAACAATTTCAAAAACTTCCCAGGTCTACCAGCTTAATCTCTGTTCCCAGTTAACACTGGAAGCACACACATCTGGATGGAGGGGTTTTTATGAGAAGAAAGCACATCTGATTCAGATACCAAAATCTTAAAAAAAAAAAAAAAAAAGCTTTTAATTTTGTATTGGAGTGGAGCTGATTAACAATGTTGTGACAGTTCTAGGTGAACAGAGAAGGAACCCAGTCATACATACACATGTATCCATTCTCCCCCCCAAACTCCCCTCCCATCCAGGCTACCACGTGACACTGAATTCCACGTTCTCTACACTAGGTCCTTCTTGGTTATCCATTTGAAATACAGCAGCATGTACATGTCCATCCCAAACTCCCTAACCATCCATTCCCCTTGGCAAGCGTAACTTGTTCTCTAAGCCTGTGAGTCTCTTTCTGTTTTGTAAATAAGATCATGTGTATCATTTCTTTTTAGATTCCACATAAAAGAGATGCTTCTCCTTCTCTCTCTGTCTTACTTCACTCAGTGTCCAGATGTCAACATAGTAAAATACGTAGCTTTTCTGTAGCCAAGGGTAGTACTTTGGTTGTTTTTTTTTTTTTTTTCCCCTAAACCTCAAGTGACTTTTTCATACCCGAATGCAGTCTGGGCGTGGCCACTAAAAGCAAGAAGTAATAACAATCACACTAATACTATAATAATAATAGGAGCTAATTAATTGCCAGACACTCTTTTTAAGTGGTTCAGAAGCATCAGCTCAATTAATCCATTTAACCATTATTATTAACTCTGTTTTACAGACAAGGAGCCAGGGCTCAGAGCAGTTAACTCACTGCCGAGCAAAAGGAACTCTGCAGGGATATTAAACAAGAGCGAACAAAAAAGAAGGAGAGAAATTAAACCACAAGAAAGTTGAAATTTAGCGACTGGGGCAGCAGAGGTTTTTTTGCCTGGAAAACAGCATCTGCATTATAACACGAGAAGAAGCCAGGTTGGAGGGATTTTGCATAAACATAAACAAGAAGTGACAGGAAAAATGCCCAAGTCTTATTACAGGAAGGGTCTTTACAGGGAGCTAAGGGAATTAAGCAGAGGCAACCCAAATTAGTCCTCGAGAGCGATCCTCAATTCTGAACCCCCGGGGGACATGTGACGATGCCTGAAGATGTTTTTGGTGGTCTCAGTGTGTCTGGGGAGGGAGGGAGCTCCTAGTGTGTAGTGGCTGGAGGGCTGCTGCTAAAGGTCTTACAATGCACCGAACAGCCACCCACAGCGAAGAACTGTCTGGTCCCAGTGGGTTCCCCAGGGGGCTCAGTGGTAAAGAATCCACCTGCCAGTGCAAAAGCCTCTGGGGACACAGCTTCCAGCCCTGAGTCAGGAAGGCCCCTTGGAGGAGGAGATAACAACCCACTCCAGTATTCTTGCCGGGAGACTCACGGACAGGGGAGCCTGGCGGGCTACAGTCCATGGGGCCGCAAAGAGTCAGACATGACTACGTGACTGAGCGAGCGTGCAGAATGTTAGCACTGCCAGGCTGAAAAAGCATCACCCAGGGTTGACAACAGCTCCTCTGCAAAAGTGAGGTATAGGTACAAGGCGGATTGGTGTCAAGGATGGGTGAAGAGTGAGGAAGGGAAAGGAAGGCGTGTCCAGTAGGAGAAACTCAGTATTCCAAGGTTGGAGGGAAGAGGGAGAAAGAAATAGAAGGAAACACAGAGACAGGCATGAGGAAGACAGACAGAAAAGAGGGTGGGGTTTGGCTAGAGAGGGACAGTGTCAGTGCGTGTCAGCGGCTCAGTGGTGTCCGACTCTGCGACCCCATGGACTGTAGCCCGCCAGGCTCCTCTGTCCATGGGATTCTCCAGGCAAGTATACTGGAGTGGGTGGCCATTCTCTTCTCCAGGGGATCTTCCTGATCCAGGTAATCAAACCCAGGTCTCCTGCATTGCAGGCAGATTCTAGACCATCTGAGCCACCTGGAAAGCCTAGAGACAGATAAAGGGGGTTCCTAAAGGGTGGGCTTGGGGTGAAAGAGTAATATGCTCCCCGTGTGTCTCTTTTTACCTGTGTCTCGCTCTCTGGTGTCTTCCTCATCTGGGTGACCCCCTCCCTCCACCTCCCCACATCGCTGCCTCTTTGTGCCTCCCTGTCTCCTCCACAGGGTGATTCCGGGGGTCCCGTGGTCTGCAATGGTTCCCTGCAGGGCCTCGTGTCCTGGGGAGACTTCCCCTGTGCCCAGCCCAACAGACCCGGCGTCTACACCAACCTCTGTCAGTTCACCAAGTGGATCCAGGACACTATCAAGTCCAATTCGTGATTCATTCCTGGACCCGGCATTCTGGACTCCCCTCATCCCCCCGATCCCCCCACAAGTCCCCACCCCTGCAGGGACCCTGACACTCCTTCCAGACCCCAGTTCCTTCCCTAAAATGTTGAGGTTGCTCATCTCTCCAGCACCCCCCTCCACCTGTCTCCTGGAGTCAAGATCCCCCCTCCCTGGACAGTGGAGAGACCAGTCCTTCTGGTCGGATCCTGAAGATAGTTCCCGTAACACCCAGGGCGAAGGCTGCACCTCAGTCTCCCCAGTGCTTCCTTCCTCGGGTCCGGAGTCCACCTTCTCTGCAGCTGTGAGCCAGATTTGATCCCAGAAATAAAGCATCTGAGAAGGGGGCTTCTTCTGTGTACAGCCTCTTGCTTGAACGGCCGGGTGGCCAGGAACAAGTCACTGGCCCCTCTGCACTGCTGTTTGCTCTGTTGGGTCATCATTGCAGTTGCAGGAAACAGATTCCTTCGATCAGCTTTTCAATTTATTCACAAATGCTGATCAACTGACGATTTCCTGCCAGGAATGGGTCCGCATGCTGGGGATTCGACAGCGGGCAGAACAGAAGAGATAGACAAACACATTTTATGCTCTAATAAGTATGTAAGTGATATGAATAAAAGGAGAACAGGGCATGGGGAAGAGAAGGAACATAGGGGGAGGGGTGTATTTATACCAGATGGTTGGAGGGGTGTGGGAGAGCAGTAGCCACCCCCACGCTCACCCCAAGGTGTCCATATCCTAATCCTTGGAATCTGTGAATACGTGACTTCATGTGTGTGTTAGTTGCTCAGTCGTGTCCGACTCTTTGCGACCCCATGGACTACAGCATACCAGGCTCCTCTGGCCATGAGATTCTCCAGGCAAGGATACTGGAGTGGGTTGCCATTTCCTTCTTCAGGGGTTCTTCCCGACCCAGGGATCAAACCCCGGCCTCCCACACTGCGGGCAGTCTCTTTACTGTATCAGCCACCAGGGGAGCCCCATGACTTTACATGGCAAAGGATGTTGCCGCTGTGACCAAATTAAGGATTTTGAGAGGGAGAGGCCAATATAATCCAAAGGGCCCTTATACGAAGGAAGCAGGGTAGGGAGTCAAAATGAGAGAGGGACTGGACGATGCTATGCTGATGGGTTTGAAGATGAAGGAAGGGGCTGTGAGCCTAGGAATGCAGATAATGAAAAAGGCTCAGAAATGGATTCCCTCCGAGAGCTCCCAAAAGGAATTCAGTGCTGTCTGCCAGTGCCTTGATTTTAGCCCAGTGAGACAACAGTGTGAACATCTGAGCTCCAGAACCGTTAAGACAGTAATTTCTGTTATACACTACTAAGCTTGTGATCATTTGTTACATCAGCAACAAGAAACTAATGTAAAGGCCCTCTCAGAGGAGGAGGCATCTGAGCTGAGACCTGCGAGATGAAGGGTTTCTCTGCTGGCTCAATGGTAAAGAAGCTTCTTTACCGTCTCTGCTAATGCAGGAGACACGGGTTCTATCCCCGTGTTTGGAAGATCCCCTGGAGAAGGAAATGGCAGCCCACTCCAGTACTTACCTGGACGATCCCATGGACAGAAGAGGCTGATGGGCTACAGTCCATGAGGTCCCAAAGAGTCAGACACGACTTAGCGACTTAACGACAGCGTGTGAGATGAAAAGTGACCAGCCCCGTGAATGTCTGGGACCTGGAATACTAGATAAAAGGATAAGTGCAACGGCTGCAAGATGGTGATGGGATGGGCATTTCTCAGAAGGCAAAGAAGACCAGTATACCTGGAAGCTGGTTTGTTTGTTTCCCTAAAAGTTCGGGAAGCCACCAGGGGTTTTAAAGCCGGCTGGTGACAGTGCTAAGCAGATCATTCCGATATTGGTGGAAAACAAAACGGAGCTGCTTATTGGCCAAAGTTAAAAAGGGAGGTGCGTTATCAACAGACTGTCCATGACTTGCAGTTGGAAAACGATGGGACAGATAGTTGCCTCCGGGATGGCTCACTCTCTCCTCATGCAATCTTGCTTTCAAGGTATCTTCTCATTTTCTGCAAGGGGCCTCCTCTGTTTTCTCATCACTTCCGGGACAACTGGCTCTAGCGATTGGGCTGTCTTAGTTTACAGTCAACAGAGAGGAAAAAATCTGATTGGCTGCTCTTGGGTCAGGTGCTGACTCTGGATCTAATCAGCTACGGCTAAGGAGGTGGGGCCACCTAGTATGGGTGGCAACTTTCCCAACTTCAGCGGCAACCCGCGGGGCAGTGCCCCTGAGAAGGCTGCAGGATGTGGCCGTCGAGGAAACAGACACATCTGGGGACAGGAGTTTTGGTCTTCAGAATCCAGATTTCAATATTGTATTTGCCTCTCAGTTCACCCAGATTTTTGTCTATAGATGTGAACGTTTCCTTCTCACCGTTGCCCTGTATGTTATTGTGTAAGCGTACTTCAACTTACTTACCCATTTTTACTTTGGATAAGTATTGGAGTAGTTTCTAGGTTCTTCAACAGCTTACCTTTTTCCTGATGTAACATTTGTTGGACTTGCCTGGTGGTCCAGTGGCTAAGACTCGGCGCTCCTCAGGCAGAGGGCCTCGGTTCCATCCCTGGTCAGGGAAATAAATCCACATGCTGCAACTAAGACCCGGTGCAGCCAATAAATAAATATTGCCCCCCCCCCCCACAATTGCAAAAAAAAAAAAAAAAACCTATGGTGAAGGGTTTAGGAGAAGCCGTGTGCTTTGATTCTCCACCCACCCCATCCACATTCTTCTTTCTGCTGATGGCGGAACCCAGAGACGTCCTGGATGGATTTAGACTCCAGGGTCAGCAGGAGATCAGAGGGGAAGTGTGGGGGCCAGGAGACAGAAGTCAAAGAGGTGGTCGTCATTTTCTGCACCGCATCACCACCTGAGACCCTCTATTGCCGTTCTAAGCAGTAAGACAGCAACTGAAAACTAGCAGCTGGGTTTTCCCGGGGAGTTTTTGTTTTGCTGATAAAAGGGAGAGCATCCTGTTTGGACTTTCCCCCTCTTCCCACCTGGCATGTAGGTGCCCGGAGGCAGACCCGCCACTCTGAGGATAAAAATCACAGGATAAAGACTGGGTGGCAAGAAGCAAGAGGAATCTTGCATTCTTGGGGACTCGCTTAAGTATCTGCTCCAGGCATGGACTTCCAACATCTGGGCTTGAAACAGAGAATAAAACCTCAAGTGTCGGGGCTTCCCTGGGGGTCCAGTGGTTAAAAATACACCTTGGAATGCAAGGGACACTGGTTCGATTGCTGGCCTGGGAAGATTCCACGTGCCATGCAGCAACTGAGCCTGCCCACCTAGAGCCCCGCACTGTGTAACGAGAGAAGGCACCGCCGTGAAAAGCCTGTGCACCACAGCTACAGAGTAGTCACCGCTTGCTGTACCTAGAGAAACCCCAGGAGCAGCAACCAAGACCGAGCGCAGCCAAAAATGAAACAAACAAGTAAACGTATTTTTTAAAAAACCTCAAGTGTCTGAGCTACTGGAGTTGGTTTTTAGTATGCTGATACAGAGGAGATGGTTTGGGAAATAGTTTCCAGGAACTAAAAGCTGAACAAAGACATTGTGCAGATGTTCCTTGGCAGGTTCAATTTTCTCTTCCTGAATGAGATGTGTCTTTTCCGACAAGGCCAGGATGGGGCAGGTGTCGGTAAACAGTTCCCATGAAGGGTGGAGAGGATCAATGTGTTTCCTGCACGGTGATGTAAGCGGTGAGAATAGGGTGATGGTGGTGCAAGAAATAAGCTTCTTGCCCTACTAGACATACAACAAAACAAAAGGAATGCATTTTTTAAGTGAGGCATTAGTGAAAACACAGATAAATGGGTCAGTGACAAAGAGAAGGAGCTCAGAAAGAACTCATGGGAACTCAATGTAATATTATATACTATATATAAAATATGGTAAAGCAGTAACTCAAATTAATAAGGGAAAGCTTAATAGAGAATTTAATAGTTTTCTTAACCCTATTTATTAATAGGGGAAATATGGTACACTTAGTTAATGGTATTAAGAAAACTGGCTCACTATGAGGAGCAAAATAAACCCAGATTTCTATCTGACACCACACAAGAAAGTGAATTCTAGAAGTATTAGAGACCAATATGGAAGAGATATAGTTGTAAAGTCAGTAGAAAAAAGTCAAGGAGAATATATTTGAATCTCTGGGACAAGGAATGACTCCTTAAGACTTTAAAAGCAAAGATATTAGAACAAAACATTGGTTAGGTTGATTATGACAAAATTAAGAATTTGGGTTTAAAGGAAGGTAGAACAGACTTTTAATAGACATTTGTCAGAATGGGAGAAATTATTTGTAAAATCAAACATGAACCAGGGGAAAAGATGGAAAAAGAGACCAATGCCTATAATAGGCTGAGCACTGAAGAAACGATGCTTTCAAATTGTGGTGCCCGGAAGACTCTTGAGCATCCCTTGGATTGTCAGGAGATCCAACCAGTCCATCCTAAAGGAAATCAGTCCTGAATATTCATTGGAAGGACTGATGCTGAAGGGGAAGCTCCAATACTTTGGCCACCTGATGTGAAGAGCCAGACTCATTGGAAAAGACCCTGATGCTGGGAAAGATTGAAGACGGGAGGAGAAGGGGGTGACAGAGGATGAGATGGTTGGATGGTGTCATTGAATCAGTGAATGTGAGTTTGAGGAAAGTCGGGGAGACAGTGAGGGACAGGGAAGACTGGCGTGCTGCAGTCCTTGGGGTCACAAAGAGTTGGACATGACTGGACTTATTGACTGAACAACAACCAGAACAATCTGTGAATTGATAAGCAAGAAGATGGACACCCTTAGGGGAAAATAGGTAAAGGATTTGAATAGGCAATTTGCAAAAAAGCTACGCAAATGAGGGGGTGTTCAAACTCATTAGTTATCATAGAAATGTAAACTGAAACAACAAGATACTACTTTACACCCATTAGGGTGGAGAAAATTAGAAGGATGCGTAGTGTGAAGTATTGTTAGGGTTGTATAGGCATTAGAATATTCAGGCGCCGCTTGGGTACGTGTGGTGGTTTCAGTTCTCTGAGGAAGGATTCTGGCACTATTTCATCAAATTAAGTATACCCACACCCCATGATTCAGCCATTTCTCTCCTGACTATCCATCCCAAAGAAATTCTTACACACCCACAAGAGGACACGTACGAGGACATGACCTGCAGTGTTCTGTGTGGTGTCTCGGAGTTGGTAGCCATGGATTGTCCATTTCAAGGGAGACTGTTGGGGGAACGTGGGGACAAGCCTCCGTGGAGTTCCTGCAATGAGGCAGATGCAGGAACATGAAGAACGAGGAAGGGTCTTAGAAACACAGTGCTTGTTTGAAAAGCGACTTGGAAGACAGGGAGATGTGTAATCCAACGCCGATGACATAAGTTAAAAATACACACATATAAGAGCTACATGACATAGTTTGTGAGGCCGAAGGAGGAGGGCAGGAAGGAGGAAGGAAGGAAGAGAGGGAAGGAGAGAAGACAGAGAGAGAAGGATGGAGGGAGGGAGAGGAGACAGATAAAAGAGGGATCCCTTGCAAACCAGCGATGATAATGTTAATAATGATGTGTGCATGATATTCAACCTCTGAACTAAGGTCTAAAGGCAGTAAAAGAAAGAAAGAAATGAACTCGTCAAGTGATCAAGCCACATCTTGCACAGTGAGGCACTGAACCTCTTCTGCAAGACTGTGGAAGCTGTCTGTGCTGTTTCTACTCACCGTGGCCACCTCCTGACACCACTGTGTATCCCTCACTCATTACATGAAACTCTGAACCTAACCTGGCCATGGCGGCTCCTTGCTTGATCCCTCCCAGCACACACACACCAAAGGCACGGGGTCGGCTCGGGACTTCGGAGAAGCCGAGACGAAGGGCGAAAAGTGTCATCGGGTGTGTCCCTAGGAGGCTGGTGTGTCCTCCACCCGATGCACTCGCTCTTGGGGGTGCCTGATCCAGGCTAGAAACCGAGGTCGGGGAGTGGCCCCAATTTTGGTGGTGGGAGGATCTCCTTCATGCTTATCTCCACACACCAGATAAGCACCTAATTGTTGGCCCCAGAGAGGCTGGCAGTGGATGACCTTGTATTAGTAATAATAATAATGACGCTGATGATGACAGCTCCCACTTACTAAGTGCCAGACACCTCGCTGCATGCGTGGCGCGCCTCGTCTCTCCAGTTCTGATGGCAGCCTCTTTGGAGGGAGGCTCTCAATAAATCAGGAGGCTGAGGGGCAACGAGGTTGGGAAAATCTGGCTCCATTTCTGCAGCTGGTATGTGGCAGAGCTAGGAGGTGACCCAAGGAGTGGGAGCCCTGAGCTTGTGCCCGAAACCACAACACACTTGGGCCAACAAAAGCAAATAGAGGGACACAGAGCCAAACAAGGGATGATGGTGAGCAACGATGGGAGGGGTGAGGAGGGATGAGGGGAGAGAGAGAGGAAGTGGGAGAGACTGAGATCTTTAAAGAAAGAGAGGCTGGGACTTCCCTGGTGGTCCAGTGGCTAAGATTTCACCTTCCAATGCAAGGGTTTTGGGTTCGGCCCCTGGTCAGGGAACTTAAGACCCCGCATGCCTGGGGGCCAAAAAAATCTAAAACATAAAACAGAAGCAATAGTGTAAAGAATTCAATAAAGACTTTCAAAGAGGATGAGATGGTTGGATGGCATCACAGACTCAATGGACATGAGTTTGAGCAAACACCTGGAGATGGTGAAGGACAGGGAAGCCTGGCCTGCTGCCATCCATGGGGTCGCAAAGAGTCGGATGTGACTGAGTGACTGAATAACAAAATGGTCCACATCAAAAAAGAGACAGAGAAATCTTTTTTTTAAAAAAAGGAAGAAAGATAAAAGAGGTTAGAAGTGATTTAAAATCACACGCAGATTTAGAGTGGGGAAAAAAGGAGCCAGCCCTTTGGGAAACCTCAGAGAAAGACTAAAACAGAACTACAGAAAAAGACTGAGGGGGATGGAGAGACTCGGTAAGATAGCTACTAGATCGATAGGCAGAGGATGATTAGATAGAGGCAGGAGAGGCACACGAAGAGACAATAATGTAGGAAGGATTCCTGCAGTGAGCTTTAGATGAAAGAGGGGCAATCCTGGACCCCAGATTTCCTTGGCTGACCCTGATCTAGTTCTCCCTGCACTTCTGGATGCTTAAGTCTCTCCCCCACGCCCACCCCCACCCCCAAACGCTGTGGCCTTGCCACCAGCCTCCAGAGCTTCCATCTCGTTTCCCTCGGCCCCTGCGCTGAGTTTCCCCGTGGGTCGGGTCTGTCTGGTAGTAAAAAGGGGACGGATGCGCAGACTGGCATCCGCTTCCTGTTTCGTTCCGGTGGGACGATCTCACAGAGTTACCATGAGCATTGAAGAAGAGACCGTACCCTGATGGCAAGCGCAGAGAGCTGGGCACAGAAGGAGCGTGTGAAAATAGGAGTTTCTGTAACGATTATGAGCATTACTACTGTCGTGCTGGAGTTCCCTAAGCTGCCCTGCACAATTGCGAAGACAGGCATCGATCCTTCAGCCCTCGCCTATCAGCATCCTCTGGGTGCCTGTTAAAAGAGTCAATTCCTGTCCCCCTCCTCGGGCCAACTGAATCAAGAGTTGCAAGATCCCCCGGTGATTCATATTCAGGTCTGAGGTGCGCCCAGGAAGAAGGCGTTTTTAAAAGCCGGGGTGTTAGAATCCACCGTTTGCTCTACGGCGCCACCTCGAGGCTTCTTGAGGAAACGCCTAGAGGAAGCAGTGAACGTGGCCGGACTTTTTTGGAGTCCTAGGACGCTGAGCACCAATTCCTCCGCTAACTTTGAGCAAGTTCTGACCCGTCTGGGCCAGGGATGGAATCAAATTCCTTACGGGTAACACCGAGATGACAATGCCACCTCTTGCCCAGCGTCTGCCCCAGAGTTGGTGCAGAGAAAAATATGCCACCACATTGAGAATGCAGCCCAATTTCGAAGACAGCGAGGGCCTAGACATAATTGGGGTGGGGGGGGGGGGGGACGGACAGACCACCGGATTGATAATATTATGGGTTAAGTGGTGTTCCCCTGAAAGATATATCGAGGTCCTAATCCCCAGTACTTCAGAATGTGACCATATTTGGAAATAGGGTCACTGCAGATATAATTAGTTGAGTTCATACCGAAGTAGGGTGGACCTGAATCCAATAAAACCGGTGTCTTTATGAGAAGAGGGAAGACGATGTGAAGACGGACTCCCGGGGGAGAAAGCCATGTGAAGACAGAGGCAGAGATGGAGGGGTGCAGCTGCAAGCCAAACACTGCCGGCCACCAGCAGAAGCTGGAAGAGGCAAGGAAAGATTCCAACCCGAGTTTTCGAGGGAGCTCAGCCCTGCAGACACCTTGACTTTGGACTTCTGGCCTTCAAAACTGTAAGAGAATGAATTTCTGTTGTTTTCAGACACCCAGCTTGTGATACCTTATTACAGCAGCCCCTGAAAATGAATATACATGGGAAGGTTGATCATCTGTGTTAAGTTAGATTAAGTGTTAGTCGTTCAGTCGTGTCTGATTCTTTGTGACCCCAAGGGCTGTAGCCCACCAGGCTCCTCTGTCCGTGGGATTCTCCAGGCAAGAATACTGGAGCGGGTTGCCATTTCCTTCTCCAGGGGATGTTCCTGCCCCCAGGATCGAACCCAGGCGTTGCAGGTGAATTCTCTACCGTCTGAGCCACCAGGGAAGTTAATAAGGGCACTAGAAAATGTATCAAGACGCCTTTCTTTTTAAATTTTATTTATTTATTTATTTAGGCCGCGCACAGGCTTTCTCTTTGCCTTTCTCTTGCCAGGTGCGCCGGCTTCTCATTGCTGTGACTTCTCTTGTTTGCAGGGCAGGGGCTCTAGGCACACAGGCTTCAGTATTTGCAGCACACAGGCTCGGTCGTTGCGTCATGCAAGCTAAGTTGCCCTGCAGCATGTGGGATCTTCCAGGATCAGTGATCTAACCAGTGCCCCCTGCGCTGGCAGGCGGATTCTTAACCACTGGACCACCGGGGAGATCCAAGATTCTTCTCTTTGAGAGAAAAAAATCAAAGATAAGTCTACTTTAGTTTGAGCAAGTTTGGGGAGTTGGTGCTGGACTGGGAAGCCTGGCATGCTGCAGTCCATGGGGTCACAAATAGTCAGACACGACTAAGCGACTGAACCAACTTACAGGAGAAGAAAGGCAAATAGGCAAAAGGCAAGTGAAAAGATCTCAACATCTTTAATCATGAGAGAAATGCAACCGAAAACCATCAGACAGATGTTCATAGCGGCTTTATTTGGAGAAGACTGGAAGCAGCCCAGACGTCCACCAATGGGAGAACATATGAACACAACTGGTGGAGTCCAGCAATGGGATATGCCTCAGTCATTGAAAGAAACAAATTACCACTAAGTGAATCTCAAGATGAAAGAGCCTTACATGAAAAGGACGTATTTATATTTCCATTTATATGAAGAGCAAGCAAAACTAGCCTGTAGTGGAAAGAAATCAGAATACTGCTTGACTCTTGGGTGGGGGTGGGGATTGATGGGGCACTGGCAGGAAGTGGCAATAAATGCGCTACTTGCTGATAAAGGTTTTATTGTTGCTGTTCGGTCACTAAGTCATGTCCCACTCTTTGCAACTCCATGGACTGCAGCACACCAGGCTTTCCCGTCCTTCACTATCTCCCGGAGTTTGCTCAGACTCATGTCCATCAAGTCAGTGATGCCATCCAGCCATCTCAACTTCTGTCATCGCCTTCTCCTCCTGCCTTCAATCTTTCCCTAGCATCAGGGTCTTCCTCAATGAATCAGCTTTTCACATCAGGTGGCCAAAGGATTGGAGCTTCAGCATCAGTCCTTCCAATGAATATTCAAAGTTGATTTTCCTTCAGATTAACTGGTTTGATCTCCTTGCAGTTCAAGGGACTCTTAAGAGTCTTCTCCAGCACCACAATTTAAAAGCATCAATTCTCCGTCGCTCAGTCTTCTTTAGGGTCCAACTCTCACATCCGTACATGACTACTGGAAAAAACATAGCTTTGACTATACGCACCTTTGTCAGTAAAGTGATATGTCTGCTATTTAATATGCTGTCTAGGTTTGTCATAGTTTTTCTTCCAAGGAGTAAGCTTTTTTTAGTTTCACGGCTGCATTCTCCATCCGCAGTGATTCTGGAGCTCAAGAAAATAAAATCTGTCACTGTTTCCACTTTTCTCTTAGTTTTTGGAATGATCTTAGTTTTTGGAATGTTGAGTTTTAAGCCAGCTTTTTCACTGTCCTCTTTCATCCCCATTAAGAGGCTCTTTAGTTCTTCTTTGCTTTCTGCCATTAGAGTGGTATCACCTGCATATCTGAGGTTGTTGATATTTCTCCCAGCAATCTTGATTCCAGCGTGTGATTCATCCAGTCAGGCATTTCACATGATGTCCTCTGCATAGAAGTTAAATAAATAGGGTGACAGTATACAGCCTTGACATACTCCTTTCCCAATCCTGAACAATGTGTTTATTGTTGATGAAAACAGATTGTTCATCCTGGAAGTTTGCACATCACAGATTCTCCTGATTGGCTCCCTGTGGGCCTATTTAACATGTTTCTCCATCCTCTGGTAGTTGGAGCAAAAACCATGATCTCCTTCAGGTCCAAGCTGGAAGCAAAATATTTCAAAGCTGCCACTGTGTCTTTACCATGACAACAAATCAAGAGATACTTGCTGTCGAGTTGTCTCTCTGTGATGTTAGGATTCCAGTGTCGTCAGCCTGACCCATTTATTATAAAGTTCCCATCTGCTTTCCACCCACTGGCTTTAGCAGCCAACCGTGATCATAGCCCAGATGCACTGTTTCGTTACGGGTTGCAAAATGGTGATTTTATAATTTTATCACTCTCCTATATTTATGACCTGGAACTCTTCTATTTAAAAATTCTCTCATCAACTATTTAGTTACACGAAGGAACACATGGAACATGGAGGAACATGGTACACAGAGGTACGTGAATGAAGAAAATAAAACCACATAGTGATTCAACCATCCAGAAAAAGCCGATGTGGACATTTTCCTGTGTGTGCTGTTGAGGCATTGAGTGGCGCTAGTGGCAACGCCAATGGTAACTGGCACTCCTGCCAATGCAGGAGATTTAAGAGATGCAGGTTCCATCCCTGGGTCCAGAAGATTCCCTGGAGAAGGGAATGGCTGCCCACTCCAGTATTCTTGCCTGGAGAATTCCATGGACAGAGGAGCCTGCAGGGCTACAGTCCATGGGGTCGTGAAAAGTCAGACACGACTGAGCGACTAACACACACATACACACTCAAGAAAAACTGTCAAGAACTGACTCTACCAAAACACCCCTGCAGGGCATTAGACAAAGAGTGAAACTGTTCATCTTCACAATGAGGAGCTTGTCCAGAGCTTTTATAGCTTTTAAGAACAATGTACCTTAAGAAATATGCCAGGGAAGCTTCGGGGCTGTGTCATTTACCTGCACTGATAACAAGAGAGTCATCTCTAATTTTCACTCTTGGTCATTGTTTTATAACTCATGTTAACTAACTAAATGATGTGTCACAAACTTGGTAACCAACTCCAGCATCAGGAGGTCTTTTTTAATATTTTGTGGTAGAAATACATAATGTAAAATTATGTACCATCTTGTGCACTTTTAAGCGTGCCATTCAATAGTGCTAAGTACATTCACATTGTCGTATGACTGATCTCCAGAACTTTTTCATTTTGCAAAACTGAAACTTGGGGGACTTCCCAGGTGGTCCAGTGGCTAAGACTCCATGCTCACAATGCAGGGGGTGCAAGTTCGAACCCTGATCAGGGAACTAGATCCCACTTACTGCAACTCATGAGTTCATATGACTTTAGAGCTTTAGACCCAACTAAAGCTCCCGCATACTGCAACCAACAATGTAGATATTTCTACATTGAGCGTGTATCATGATCACTGTTCTAGATCTCTCTATGTGCACTTTTCACTGTCTTATTTTTTCTATTTTCAATGTTCTTTTTCCACCCACAGGACGGTAACTGTAGCCATGAAATCAAAAGATGCTTTCTCCATGGAAGCAAAGCTATGACGAGCTAGACAGCGTATTAAAAAGCAGAGACATCACTTCGTCCGCAAAAGTCTATACAGTCAAAGCTATGGTTTTTCTAGTAGTCATGTACAGATGGGAGAGTTGGGCCATAAAGAAGGCTGAGTGCTGAAGAATTGATGCTTTTGAGCTGTGGTGCTAGAGAAGACTCTTGAGAGTCCCTTGGACAGCAAGGAGATCCAACCAGTCCATCTGAAAGGAAATCAACCCTGAATATTCATTGGAAGGACTGATGCTGATGCTGAAGCTTCAATACGTTGGCCACCTGATCCAAAGAGCCAACTGATTGGAAAAGACCCTGATGCTGGGAAAGATTGAAGGCAGGAGGAAAAGGGGACGACAGAGGATGAGATGGTTAGATAGCCTCACCAACTTAATGGACATGAAATTGAGCAAACTCTGGGAGACAGCGGAGGACTGGGGAGCCTGGCGTGCTACAGTTCATGGGGTCACAAAGAGTCGGACACGTCCGAGCGACTGAACAACAGTCACCGCAGAATGAGTAGCAAGTTCCCTTGGGCGTGGGTGGAGGAATGCCTCCCACTGAGTTCTCCAGACTGGAAGCCTTCCCAGTAGAGAGCTTTATGTTCATAGATATAATTATGAATCATCTGTAATTTTCACACCAGCCATTGTTTTACAACTTACGTAATTATCTAAACAGTGTTGCACAAACCTTGAAACTAACTCAGCATTACAAGTTTTTCTTTGATGCTTATATCACGAAAAAGAATTCACCAAATGTTGTGTTTTTATTTTTATTTTTTTCATGTACCGTTTTTGTTAGCTGCCTGTGACTCTTAGACCAGCCTTAAAGATACAGTAGAAGCAAATGCAGATCTATTATAATTCTCATAACTGTGTATTGCCATTTCCAAAAACTTTACTGTTTATAATGCACTTTGATAGCAGTCACATGACAGAAGGAGCTATTCTTTCTTTACAGTCTCCCCTGGAGATGTAGCAAAGACCCAGTTCATTTCTGTAGGCCCAAGAGTTAGACTTCCTCAAATTCAATTTGTTTTCTCAGCGTCTGAATGGTTCATTTCACCAGATGTTTTGATCACTAGGAGACACCTTACTTTTCAAGAAGCCCAGCCTAGTGGCTAAAACCAAGGCAAAATGAGAAGACATCTCTGCATTTAATGGTTCATGTGCAGTGAAACCCTTGAAGATGACCCAAGAAAGACATTCTGGTCGTTATGCTTGGAAGAAGGGGCGAGGACCAGCTCAAAGGTGGGCAAGGTCACGATGGAGGTTTATCACTCTGTATGTTTTTAATAAACATACTTTGCTTCTGTGCCATGTGGAAGCAATACCTATTCAAAAATGAAGTCAGAGAGACTTCCCTAGTGGTCCACTGGTTAAGAACCTACCTGGGAGATTTTGCTGGTGACAAGTGGATAGGAATCCAGCTACCAGAAGGGGAGACACAGGCTCGGTTCCTGGCCCGGGAAGATCCCACGTGCCCCGGAGCAGCTAAGCCCGTGCATCACACGCAAGCCGCAACTACTGAAGCCCGCACACCTAGACCCCGTGCGCAGCAACAAGAGAAGACGCCGCAAAGAGAAATCCACGCCTCTCAACCTAACAGTCGCCTCCTCTGGCCGCAACTAGAGAAAGCCTGCAGAAAGCAACGAAGACCCAGCGCAGCCAAAAATAAATATAAATTAATTAATTAAACGATTTTTAAAATAAAAACAAAAAGCCCAACATTTAAAAAAAAAAGAATCCACCTTGCAATGCAGAGGACTCCAGTTTGATCCCTGGTCAGGGAAATAAGGTCCCACGTGCTGTGGGGCAGCTAAGCCCGGGTGCTGGAGAGTCCCTGCTCCCCAAGGAGAGATCCCGAAGGACACATTGCAGACCCCATGTGCGGCAGCGAAGACTCGACCCAGCCACAGAGATAAATAAATCTATTTTTATTTAAATAAATCTACTTCTACCTTTGAAAAGCGAAGTGGGAATGACGTTACACACACACACAGATTCTCATGCAACTTTCCCTGGGTTCATACCCAGCTATTTCTTACTGTGATAGCCTCGCAAGGTGACTCTAATCTCTCTTCGCCTGGGTTTCTCCCTTGTAGAGTGGAGACAGACAATAGTAGCGACTTCTTAAAGTTAATGGGCATATTAGCAAGTTAATGCAAGTGAAGCTGTTGAAACAGTTTCACAGAGCATGCACTCAGCGTATGTTAACCATTAGTGTTAACATGTTCTCCCAAGTATGTAAAAACAAAGAAGGACTTTGTTTTCAACTCCCCTGCCACCCTAACAAATATAGCCAGCGAGGAGTTTTCTGAGAAAAACTGATTTCCTTTTATAGTGGGGGAAGTCACATTTCTGAACCTATCTCTGCTTTTGTAAAAAGACAGGCTCATAACTTTATCGCCTGAGATTAAGAACAATAACACAAGCTAAACAATGACTAGAACCACCCAGTGCATGGTGGTTTAATCACTGAGTCGCGTCCAACTCTTGTGACCCCCATGGACTGCAGCCCGCCAGGCTCCTCTGTCCATAGGATTTTCCAGGCAAGAATACTGGAGTGGGTTGCCATTTCCTTCTCCAGGAGATCTTCCCAACCCAGGAATCAAACCCGGGTCTCCTGCATTGCAGGCAGATTCCTTACCGACTGAGCTATGAGGGAAACCCACTCAATGCATGGAAGGGATTTCTTATCCACATTATTTTAGCATGATCATTTCTGGGTAGCTGGGTGCACAGAGGACATGGTTCTGGAAGACACCCAGGGTCACCATGATTCAAAAATAAACAGAGATGGGAATTCCCTGGAGGTCCAGTGGTTAGGACTCAGCACTTTGACTGCTGAGGGCCTGGGTTTGATCCCTGGTCTGGGAACTAAGCTCCCACAAGCTACACCGTGTGGCCAAAAAAATAAATAAATAGAGATAGAGTAAATAAACAAACAGAGTCCTCTTGGACTTACTGCATTAGTAGCAATAATTGGAGATAACAGTGGCTGACCTCTAAGAACAGAAACACTCCGCGGCTCACCCAAGCTCTTGCTGGAGCAAATCTGACTCCAAAGGTCAGATTTCTGAGCTCTTCTATTTAGTTCCTGATACACCCAAGGTCAGGATCAAGACCCAAGCTCACAGAGCGCAAGGCTCGGAGCTCACCAGGGACAAAGCTCACGTGGCGGTCCCTGCTCCCGTCAGAAGCCGGGGTTGCACCTGCCTCCTCTGTTCCCACGTCTGGGTCCAGAGCTGGGTGCCAGGGCCCAGGGCGACAGACCCAAGAGACCCTGGGGTACCGCCTTTGTCCCTAACCCCCTCCCAACCTCGGAACTCTCTCCATGTGTCTCCGGATCCACAAGGGGGCAGTGTTGCACAGTCGTTGGGCACAGAGAGGCGCGATGTCAAAAATTCCAGCTCTGAAGGTTACCAGCTTGCCTGCAGACCTGTGCTCCGTCGCCGCAAATGTGTCCGATTCTTTGTGACCCCACGGACTGTAGCACCGCCCTCCCCCCGCCCCAAGCTCCTCTGTCTGTGGGATTGTCCGGGGAAGAATGCCGGAGTGCGTTGCCATGCCTTCCTTCAGGGGATCTTCGCGACCCAGGGATAGAACCGACCCAGGGATCGAACCTGCGTCTTTTACGTCTCCTGCATTGGCAGGCGGGTTCTTTACCTGGGAAGCCCATCTTCAAACCCACG
This sequence comes from Odocoileus virginianus, assembly GCF_023699985.2. NCBI lineage: Eukaryota > Metazoa > Chordata > Mammalia > Artiodactyla > Cervidae > Odocoileus > Odocoileus virginianus. The sequence goes on from NC_069693.1 coordinate 4,963,240, forward strand.
TCCAACAGATGTCCTACTCCAGGGGATCTTCCCTGTTTGGTCAACTGCATGTGACTCTGCTTCTCTGTGCCTAATTTTTTTGTCATCTGTAAAGTGGGGGTGATAACACTTACTAGTTCATAGGATAGTGAGGACATTGAGTTAACGTTTGTGGAAAACCTAGAACAAAGGCGCATAGAGTGTGGTTGGGGCTTTGCGTCCTGGTAAGGTTTCTAATTTCTATTCTGAGTGTGATCAGAAGTCTTTTGGATCAGGTATATGCCTTAGAGAGATCTCTCCTACAGTTGAAGGCTATTTGTGGATCAGCCCAGACAAAAGATCTGCCATTTCCAGAGGTTTTTTTTTTAGATCACTGAAACTCGTAGGCGCCAAGAACGGCCGGGGAAAAAAAAGAAACTCACTTTGTCGTTCAGCCGCTCAGTCGTGTCCGCCTCTGCAAACCCATGGACTGTAGCATGCCAGGATTCCCTGTCCTTCACTATCTCCCAGAGTTTGCTCAAACTCATGTCCATTGAGTCGGTGATGCCATCCAACCATATCACCTTCTGTTGCCCCCTTCTCCTCCTGACTTCAATCTTTCCCAGCATCAGGGTCTTTTCCAGTGAGTTCTTTCTTTGAATCAGGTGGCCAAAGTATTGAAGCTTCAGCTTCAGCATCAGTCCTTCCAATGAATACTCAAGGGTTGATTTCCTTTCGGATTGACTGGTTTGATCTCCTTGCAGTCCAACGGACCCTCAAGAGTCTTCTCCAGCACCACAAATTGAAAGCATCAATTCTTCAGCACTCAGCTTTCTTTATGATTCAACTCTCACATCCATCTCACATCCCGTCACACCAGTTTACATAGTGCTTAAGCTTTTTTGTGTTGTTAATCTTTGGTTCCTATTCCCTCCATACCAGCAGTGTCCAATCAAAATATAGCAGCAACTGCCTAAGTACTTTAAAATTTTCTAGTAGCTACTGTTGCTATGCAACAAGAGAAGCCACCCCCAGTGAGAGGCCCAGGCACCGCTAATACCCTTGTAGAACAATCTCTCATGCAGCAACGAAGACCCAGCACAAACAAAAATAAATGCAGTAAATTTCAGAAAATTGAAAATCGGGTGACTATTTCACACCTACAGCAGCATCTCCATTAGAATGCTAAATTTTCATTTGGAATTCTAGGTCTTTACTTTAGAGCCTGTAAAATGTGAAGAGTTGAAAAGATGGGTTCAGGTACCTGGCTGGTTCCATAGGAACTTAGAATTTTCCCAATAATTGAACCAAGAGTTGGCATTTATGCTGAAACTCGCTGAAATTAACTAAACAGTGAAAGCCAGTTCTTTAACCACACACTGGCCACATTTTAAGCACCCAATAGATGCTGATGATTGCTGCTGTTTGGACAGCGAAGGTCTAAATGGATTTTAATCTGCTTCAAGCCCACTGGTCCTCCCCCAACCCCATATCCCACCAGTCTGGCAGAAAATGTTTGCCACTTGCAGGGCCCTGTTTTCTTCTGCAGGGGGATGATATAACTTAGCTTGAAAATAATGGGGAAAAGGGTAATGTCCAGGCCGCTGGTCCATGGGGGCTACTTACTGTCTTTTGGGGGGGGGGGGGGGGGCGTGCTGTGCTGGGTCTGAGTCACCACACTCAGGATCTATGGTTGTGGCATTTGAACTCTTAGTTCCAGCATGTGGTATCCAGTTCCCTGACCAGGGGCTGAACCCAGGTGCCCTGCATTGGACGCATGGAGTCTTAGCTGCTGGACCACCAGGGGAGTCCCACGAGGGCTACTGTCTTAACTTCTGCTCCTTTGACATTCACTGAGACCCCCCCGATCCCATACCCTGTCACTGCGAAGTGTCCAGGAGACGCCCCAATACTGGTCCCACAGCCCACAGCCATCTCCCCAGCTCATAAGTGGGCAGGCTGTGTTCTCCGTAGTTCTCCAGGCTCCAACTCTCTCACCCCAGTAAATGCCCTCCCCAAATCCCTGTCTCCATTGTCCCTGCTTTGGGGTGGACCCCCACCTCAGGAGTTGGCCTCTCTCCCCCCTGGGAGAGGAGCAGGAAGGGGAGATGCCTTCAGCAGGCAGTTTTCCTACCGAACCCACCATTGCCCTTAATAAGGGGGGAACAAGCACTTCTCCTCAGGTAATAAAATCTATGCCAACGTGGTTTTAGTTATTGAATGAAATAGGGGCAACCCCTCCGCCTGCCACCCTCAAGTTGGTTCAGACCCAGTCTGAAGGTGTTTCCTGAGTTTACCGGGTAGAACTTGGGGGTGAGTTCCCTAGGGCAGGAGTCCCCAACCTCCGGGGTCTAATGCTTGATGATCTCAGGTGGAGCTGATGTGATAATAATAGAAATAAAATGCACAGTAAATGTAACGTGCTTGAGTCATCCTGAAACCACCCTCCCTGCACCCCACGCCTGGTCTGTGGAAAAATTATCTTCTGTTAAATTGGTCCCTGGTCCCCCAAAGAATGGGGACTGGTACCCTAAGGGCTGGGACAGACGCCCTGAAAACGTGGTCAAGGCTGCTTTGGGCCTTAGAGCAGATGACATCTGTAAGCGGCGGCCACCCTCCACTGTGTTCAGGAGATTTAAGAGCGTCTTCTTAGCTCCGTCTATGGGGGAGTGGGGGCTTGCTCTCCCAGTTACGCAGTGAGAGGGGTACTTGGGGCTGGTGTGGCCGCATCTCACCGCCTCCCCAGCGACGGTCTACATCTTCTCTGGCCAGGCTGCCCCTCACCTGCAGGTGGGGATGAGGGCAGATGGCTCTGGTGAGGGGCCGTGGACCCAGGTGTATCCTGAACCCCCATGACCTGTGTCCTGAGACAGCACACCCATCCCTCAGCTTCTGTTTCTGTTTCCTAATGTGCATGAAGGAGGCTGCATGGCAGAGAGCTCAAGAGGCGGGCTCTGGAGCCAAAGGCCTGGATTCACTGCCACTTTGCTGTGTGACTTTGGGTAAGCCGATTGGCCTCTCTGTGCCTCCCTTTCCACGTTCATAAAATTAAGCATAATAACGGCTACCTCGTGGGATTATCGTGACGATTAAAACTAGTTGGCGTGCGTAAAACTGTTATGAAGGCACCTAGTAAAAAGTGATATATAACTGTTAGGTCTTTTTGTTTTTAATCATTATTATCCTGAGATGCGTGTCTTTCAGCATCTACCTTTCACTATGTTTCCAACTCTCTCCTGCTCTGTATCCATCCATCTCTGCCCACTTGTCCATCTCCATCTTTCCCAGACTCTGCGACCTTGCTGCTGCAGCTAAGTCGCTTCTGTCATATCTGACTGTTGGCGACCTTATGGACTGTAGCCCACCAGGCTCCTCTGTCCATGGGATTCTCCAGGCAAGAATACCAGAGTGGGTTGCCATTTCCTTCTCCAGGGGATCTTCCCCACCCAGGGATCGAACCTGCGCCTCTTAGGTCTCCTGCATTGGCAGGCAGGTTCTTTACCACCAGTGCCACCTGGGAAGCCCTCTGCGACCTTGGGTAAACTATTTAACCTCTTTGTGCTTCATTTTCCTCATTTGTATAAAGTTAATAAGAGCATATGGTGTGATGGTGAATAAAGTTATTACACATAAGCCACTTAAAATAGGCCCATAGTAGGCTCTTGCCATAATTATAATTAATTCAATGTTAATTAATTAATTAAGTTCCCTACTCCTGTCCCAATGCAAAGAGCTATCATTAAATGTAAGCTGTTATTACTGTTTGTTATTGTTTGTTCTTTCCATCTGTCTTTTTGTCCTGCTCTTTTTTCTGTCTGTCTGTCCCTGAACGTCTCTCTTAGGATCTGTGTTTCTCTCTCCCTACCCATGTGTTCAGCACACACATAGTGAATGCCTGCCTGCTCCATGGGAAGCACTGAAATTTCCACGGTGAACAGAACAGACAAGAACCCTGTCCCCACGAAACTCCCAGACTGATGAGAGCGGCAGATGTTAGAAAAATAAACACACAAACAGTAACACGTGTGTAAATTGTGCCAAGGGCTCTGGAGACATGTGTGGGATGCTTGGAGAAGAAAACAAACAAGCAAAACCCAGAAGAGAGGGGGCCTTGGATTAGACTGGGAAGGGGGTCAGGCAAGGCCACTGGGAAGAAGCGACATTTGAGAGAAGACAAAAGGAGCAGTGGGAGTGGTCAAGGGAGCGAGTGAAGGGAAGTGTGTTGAAGCCACATGGAACAGACCACAGGGGGGCCTAGAGGATAAGGGAGGCTGGGGAGGCTCCTGGAGCTGTTTACAGGAGGCACATCCCTCTGGGAAATAGACTGGGGTGGACAAGAGTGGAAGCAGCGAGTCCAGGGAGAGAGGATTGGGCCAGGAGAGGGGGAGTCAAGGTGGGGAGACCTGGTTCAGTCTGAGTGACATTTTAGAGGTGCTGCTCAAAGGACTAGAGCAACCAAGAAAAGAATCAGCGGGGACTTGTGAATGGGGTGACACTTATTGGGGTGGCTAGGGTTGGGTCATGTTGGATAAAATTACAACTTATCTTCATTCTCGATTTTTGAAATGACTTGGGAGACTTCTCTGGCGGACCAGTGGTGAAGAATCCGCCTTGCAATGCAGGGGAAGTGGCTTCAGTTCCTGGGCAGGAAACTAAGATCTTCACATGCCGCAGGGCAATTAAGCCCACTCACCACAGCTACTGAGTCCTCACTCCAAACTAGAGAGTCTGTGCGCCGCCCATAACGACAGAGCCTGCCTGACGCAGTGAAGATTCCGCAGGCCCCAACGAAGACCTGGAGCACCCGAATAAATAAACACTTTTAAAAGTGAAAAAGAAATTAGAATGACTTCCAGGGTGCTTAGACAGTCTCCGTCTGTGTCATTTGCTGTTGGCCTGTGTTCTCTGCCCACCTCTTCGCCTTCTCTTTTGTGTCTCTCTCTCCTTGTCTCCCTCTGTGTCCCAACCCATCTCTGCCTCCGTTCAGGTCTCTCCCCCTGTTGTCTCCTGGTCTCTGCCTTTCTCTCTCTCTCTGCCCTCATCTGTTCCCCCTGTTCTCTCTCTGTGTTTCTGTTCCTCTCCATCTCCCCAGCTCTGTCTCTGCCTCCATCTCTATGAGTGAAAGTTGCTCAGTCATGTCCCACTCTTTGCAATCCCCTGGACTATACAGTCCATGGAATTCTACAGGCCAGAATACTGGAGTGGACATTCCTTTCCCCAGGGGATCTTCCCAAGCCAGGGATCGAACCTAGATCTCCCACGTTGCAGGCGCATTCTTTACCCACTGAGCCACCAGGGAAGCCCATCTTTCTCTCTTGTCTCTCCCTATGTCCTTCTGGGGTTTTATTTCTCTGCCTCTGGTCCCAGTCTCTTTGCCCATCTCTGCATCTCGTGGTCTCTGCCCCTCTCCACCCCCTACCCCAGCCTGGGTTCTCACCCATGGAGCCCCTGTTCCAAACCCTTCCCACTTGCCAGGCTGGAGGCATCTCCATGACATGACCTAACCACCCCCGCCCCCAACACAGAAACACTCACTCTTGGATTCATCCCCAAATAACTGGGTCACCTCTGCCTAACCTCAAGCAGGACAGGACAGAGGTGAGGCTGCATAGCAGGGCAGAGGATGCCGCATCCACCGCCTTCTCCCTGATTCCAGCCGCCCCAGCCCTGTCCCTCCCTCTGGCTGCAACCCCCCTCCTCCCACTGCCCAGACCTAAGTCAAGTCTGGGCAGCTGTGAGGTCTGAGCCCACCTTGCACCACCCACCACCCACCACACCCCTCCTGCTGACCTCCTCTATGTTCATGATCAAAGTTGCAGGTCCCCGGAGCAGAGCGGGATCCGGGGTCTCTGTGCCCCCAGGTGACCGATCGCTGCAGGCAGGTAGATGGAGACAGGGTCCAAGAACCAGACACTAGGGAAGGGCCAGAGACAGAGAAAGCAGAGGGAAACGGGGCCAAGAGAGACAGAGGGATGCACAGTCATCCCTCAGCATCACCTCAAGTGTCCCTGCAACCCCTCATCAGGGCAGTCCACGCCTGCTTCTTGAGTGATCTCATCCAACCCCGTGGCTCTAAACACATATCTCCTCGGGTGACTCCTCACCCACCCCGACCTCTGTCCGCCCCCTGGGGCCCACACATCCAACCGCTTGGCTCCAGATGGGCGCCCTCAGCTCAGCCCTTCTCCCCCAACACCCCCTCGCACCTCCATACAAACGGCGCCACAAATGTGACCGCCAGCAGACTGAGGCGGAGACACGCCCCACGCCTCCTTTCTCCTCCCTCCCCACCGTCCACCCATCGGGTACTTGACACCCCGCCCCTCCCCTTTCTCTTTGCCCAGGGGCCACAGCCTCTCCCATCCGGGGGGCTGTTGCCACCACCCCACCCCCCCCCACCCCCCACCCCCCCCCCCCCGCCTCCTCACTGGTTTCATCGCTTCCATCTCACCCCACTCCCATCATTCTCCATGCGGAATGCTTTTTAAAAAGAAATCAGATCACACCACTCTTATCTCAGGCTTAAAAATCCACTGCACCAAGGGATTTCCCTGGTGGTCCAGGGGTTAAGACATCATTTTTTAATACCGAGGGTGCTAGTTCGATCCCTGGTTGGGGAGCTAAGACCCTATATGCTTTGCAGCCAAAAAAAAAATGAAATAAAAGCCGAAACATAAAACTGAAGCAGTATTGTACTAAATCTAGTTAAGACTTTAAAAATGGTCCACAGCAAAAAAAAAAAAAAAAAAAAAACTTAAAAAAACTCCATTGCATTGAAAATAAACCCAAACTCTTTCCCCTGGCATGCAAATCCCCCAGGGATTGAACCCAGGCCATTGCAGTGTAAAGGCTGAGTCCTAACCGCTGGACAACGAGGGAATTCCCCCAACTTCTCTCTTTCCTGCCAAGTTCATTGCCTCTCAGCGTAAAAGTCCCCTCCTCTGAGACACCCCGACAGCCCCTCATTTGCAGTCACCCGACCTGGTCCCAGTCCCTCTCTAATACCAGCCGTGTTCTCTGCACACACATGACTACCAGATATTTGCTTGTCCCTGCATTTGTTTCTGTTGGTCGGTCTCCCCTGCTGGGACGTGTGCCCCTGAAGCACTGGAGTGTGCATGTCCCTTCCCGCAGCTCAGAGCCTCGGAGGGGCGCAATTGCTCTTTGACTAGCAAAAGCTTCATCCTACCCCCCACCGTCTGGGCGCCCACGGTGCGCCTGGCTCGGTGTCCAGGCATTTTCCCCCACAAAGGTTTTTGGAAGATTTTGAGATGGAGGAACAATGATCACCCTGATTTTATGGATGGGAAAACAGAGGCTCACAGGGGTGCAAGGTTCCAAAGGTAGAATGTGCTGTTGGGGGTTTGAATCGGGGAGGTTCCGCTGGGAAAACACAGCAGGGAGAAGGAGAGAGGATGAGAGAGATTTAACGAGAGGGAGAACAAGAGAAAAAGAAACAGAGAGTGTGTGTACGTGTGTGAGAGAGCGGGGGGCAGGGGGAGAACTGGAGAGAGAGACGGGAAAGCTGACAGGCAACCAAGCAAGAAGGGGTCAGTGAGGCCGAAATCTCCCGACCCCTCTAGCTCACTGATCTCAGCCTGGCACCAGGCAGCCAGAGAGCTCTGAGCTGCAAGCTGGCAGCACCTCGCCCCAGGAATGTGTCCCTAGGGGGCAGGCCAGCCCAGCTGGGGATGCTTATAAGCTCCCCAAGGGGCCCCTGCTGGAGGCAGCAGGCGGAAGCCCAGCCAAGTGTAGGATCCCGGAGCCCAGAGGCAACTAGGTGAGCGTCCCACCCACCGCTCCCTTAAGAGCAGTCTTCATGATCTACTCTCCCTACAGCCCCGTGTCCCTGTGGTTCTCAGCCTCCGGACCTTGGGTCTTCAGGTCTGTTTCCTCCAAATCGGTCTCTACTTAGGAGGGTCTCTCCAGTCCTCCTGTGTCTCCCCTGGTCTATTTCCCTGAATCTCTCTTTCCTGGACTCTGACTCTCAGCCCGCCTCTGATATCCTCTCTTCTCTGCATCCTTGAGGGCCCTGTCTCCATCCTCCTACGTCTCCCAGTCTATAGATGGAGAGACACTTTCTCCATCTCTTCCTCTCCACCCACTTCTCTCTCTCTCTTTCCACTTCTCTCTCAGGCTCTCAGGCTATCCAGGCTGTGGGTCTCTGGGCCATGAGCTCAGACACTGCGATGTGTGTGTGTGTCGGAGAGGGGGTGGTATAGATCCTTGTCTGTCTGATAATATCCTGGGGGAGGGGGCAGGAGTGGAGAGAGAGACTGATGGAAAGACTTGGTTCCCTAGAGACTGACCCTCATACAGGTGCTGAAGGATGACCACAGCAGGAAAGCCCTGGGGCTGGTTCCTGGGGCATCTCCTCCTCGGTGTCACAGGTATCTGAGTGAGGTGTGTGTGTGTGTGAGATTGTGTCTGGGGCTTGTTACTGGGCAGGCACGACTCAGGGTCCTCCAGGACCTGACTGAAGCTGCGTGGATGACAGTACGGTGTGACGGTTGCTTTCCGGATGCACACGTGTGATTCCTTGTATCACAGGGTGTCAGCATGGGTGCCACCTGTGTGCTAGCGTGTGTGTGTGTGGCTTTGCACGCCTCTGTGTACAGTCGTTCCCGCGAGAGTTGGTGCATGATTGGGGGGACGGCTCTGACAGTCGTGCGTCTGGATACCCTGCACGGTGGCAATGCTGAGAGGACCCAAGTGATGAAGCTGCGAGGACCTGTGGAGCCGGAAAGTATTAGTCGCTTCAGTCATGTCCTGTTCTTTGCTCTGTCCATGGGATTCTCCAGTCAAGGATACTAGAGTGGGTATCCATTGCCTTCTCCAGGGGGTCTTCTGGAACCAGGGATGGAACCCGGATCTGCTGCACTGCAGGCAGATTCTTTACCGTCTGAGCCAACAGTCCTTGCCTGGGGTACCCCTGAAAGGGAGATTATGCTTCTAGGAGAGGCACCCATTGAGGGCAATCTGCGCCTGCTGCGTGGGTCTCCAGTCCTCAGAGGCCCAGGGACCTACATCAGGACGGTGTGATGGGGTTGCTGCGTGAGCCAGCTTTCTGTTGCCCTGGGGGGACGGGACTGAGCCGAGCTGGGCGAGACGCCAGGGCCACAGATACTGGCACTGCCTCCCTGAGCGTCTTCTTCTGTCGCCCTTGCCTCTGCCACCTTGTGTGGAGGGGTCTGCTTGTGCTGGGAGACTGAGGCCCCAGCAGTGCACAAGCCTACCGTGGTGCTTGTGTGTGTGTGTGAGAGAGAGATGGAGTGTGGGTCTGGAAGTAGGCTGTGACGAACTCGAAGCTGAAACTCTCCCCGGACAAGTGACCCTTGAACCCGAACCCACCCCAAGGAACCTGGTCCGTGGCATTAAGGCCCCCCGCACTGTGGCCCCGCCCCCGCCTCCTCACTCCTCCTTGACTCCGCCCCTAGCACTCTCCCTGCCCGCAGGATCCCTGACTCCATCCCTGAGGTTCTGACCACAGCCGCCCACCGAGAGGTCTAGTGCCAGCTGACCTCCACACAACGCAGGGCACTGTGACTCCGCCCCGAAGAGGCCTAGTCCCGCCTCCTGTCTGTCTCCCACCTCTGGCCACGGCCCCATGCACCGAGAGCCCCGCCCCCAACCCCACTCCTGCTGTCCGGCTTCCACCCTGAGCCACGGCCCCTCACCGCCACAGAAGCCCCGACCACGCCCATCAAATGCAGTCACGCCCCCGAGAGCCATGGCCACGCCCCCCAGGAGTAAGTGTCCTACATTCTGGGCCTTTTGCTCAGTCCTGACCACGCCCCCACGCCGAGCCCCGCCCCCAGAAGCCCCGAATCGGCTCAGAGCCGGGTTCCCCCAGCCCTGCCTCCGCCCTCAGGATCCCTCGCCTGGGGCGGCAGCAGCCGCATCATAAACGGCGAGGACTGCCGCCCGCACTCGCAGCCCTGGCAGGCGGCCCTGTTCTTGGAAAATGAATTCTTCTGCGGGGGCGTCCTGGTGCATCCGCAGTGGGTGCTGTCAGCCGCACATTGTTTCCAGAAGTGAGTGCAGGGCGGGGGCCCGGGGGTGGGGCGGGGAGGAGGGACGAGGACGGCGTTTGGGTTCCAGAGAGGGTCTGGATGCACTGTTAGCTGAGGAGAGGGGCTTCATAGGTTCAGTTTCCGGGTACTAAAAGTGAAAGCCGCTCTCAAGGAAGGCTCTGCGAGGGAGGCGGGAGCTCTTGCTTTGGAAAGACTCAGTCCTGGGTTGAAATCTCAGTTCCACTGCAGAGTATCTAGTCAATTAAGGCAAGTTCTTGTCCCTGGATTATAACTTGTTCATTAGAATTTGAAATCATGACTGGGTAGTGCAGAGCTTAGCAAGGAAGATGGGGGTGGGGCAGGGGACTGGAGATGGGGTTATGGTTGAAGACAAGACTGGAGATAATAGCGTGGCTGCCACAGAACTAACCGGTCCCCACGCTATCCCCGCACCCTCGACCCCGTGGCCCTCAGGTCCTATACCATCGGGCTGGGCCTGCACAGTCTTGAGGCCGACCAAGAACCAGGCAGTCAGATGATAGAAGCCCACCTCTCCATCCAGCACCCAGAGTACAACAAACCATCTTTCGCCAACGACCTCATGCTCATCAAGTTAGAAGAATCGGTGCCCCCGTCTGATACCATCCAGGATATCAGCATAGCCTCCCAGTGCCCGGCCGCCGGGGATTCCTGCCTGGTTTCCGGCTGGGGTCGGCTGGTGAATGGTGAGCTCGGGAGGGTGGGTGTGTGTGGTCTCTCCAAGGGGTTCTCCGCCCAGCCAATAGAGGCTGATCCGATGCTCTGCGTCCCAGGCAGACTGCCCAAAGTGCTTCAATGCGTGAATATCTCAGTGGTGTCGGAGGAGATCTGCAGTGAACTCTATGCCCACGTGTACCACCCCAGCATGTTCTGCGCTGGTGGAGGCCAGGACCAGAAGGACTCCTGCCATGTGAGAGACGGGGGAAGGGAAGAGGGGAGAAGATCCAAGGAGAGATGGAGAAGGGAGGGGGCAAGGACCCCGTGGTGAGAAATGAGATATGGAAGAGAGACTGAAAGAGAAATAGATGCGGGAATAAAGAGAAGCAAGAAAGTGAGAAACAGAAATAAAGACAGATGCAGTAAGGCAGAAACACATACACACATGCACACCCAGACAGAAACAGATACAGTGACACATAGAGATGAAATGTAAAGTGAAATAGGATAAAAAATCAACATACAGGAGGTACAGAAATGCATAGACTCTCAGAGTCACTGAGACAGAGAAGTAAGCTACAGTGGGAGAAAAAGAAGGAGAGACACAGAGATGTAACAGCAGCAAACCCAAGAGAATCAGCCAGCTGTTAGGACGTAGGGAGCCGAATTAGGTGTGATTGGGGCTCTGGAGTGGAACCTTTAAGGAATATGTTGCTATCTTTTGTCCTCTCTCGTGTGTCTTTGCCTCTCTCCGTTTGGTTCCTTTCTGATCTCACGTCTATCTCCACCTCTCTGTGTTTTGTTTGTTTTTAATATTCATTTATTTGTCCATCTGTCTATTGGCCTGACTCGGGTCTTAGTCGCATCACGCGGGATCTTCGTTGCAACACGCTGGCTTCTCCGCTTGTGGCGCTCAAGCGTCTCGCTAGCTGTGGCACGTTAGTCGGTTGCCCCACTCTAGTTAGTTGCCCCACCGCACGTGGGATCTCAGTTCCCCGACTAGGAGTCGAATTTGTGATGCATGCCTTGGAAAAGGGATTCTGAGCCACTGGACCGTCAGGGGCGTCCCCACCTCTCTGTGTTTTGGACTCTTTTTTCTCTGTCTCTCCATAACAGGGTGACTCCGGGGGCCCCCTGGTCTGCAACGGGTCCCTGCAGGGCCTTGTATCCTTTGGACAAGCCCAGTGTGGCCAACCTTACGTGCCAAGCGTCTACACCAACCTCTGCAAGTTCGCGGACTGGATACAGAAAACCATCCAGGCCAGTTAACTCCTGCGACTGGGACTCATGAAATTGAACCCCAAAATATAAGCTGCTGAAGGAATTCAGGAATCTGGGTTCCCAGTGCCTTCCACCCTCAGATCCAGGAGTCTAGACCCCCACCCCCACCCCCCCTCCCTCAACCCCAGGAGTCCTGTCCCACCGAGGATCTTTTCTTGCACACGGTGCCCCCTAGCGGCACGATGTTGAGACCGCCTTACCATTGGTAGAGAAAGTTGATTTTTCACTGTTTTTGTCCCTTCCCTTAAGCCCTGAAATAAAGTCTAAGAGAGCACCAGCTCTGTTCGAACTGTCCTCCTTGCTTCCTTTCCCATCCAAGGGATTCCAGCAAATAGTCTGCCTTCCTTTTGCCTCAGTTTTTTCATCTGGGAAATGGGACCCTTGACCAGGAGAGTCACAGGATCCTCACGGAAGAAGACATACCTGGGAAGAGGTTAAGAGAAACTGATTCTGTGGATGTTTTCCAGTTTCTGAAAAGTCGAATCAGCAAATGGCAAATTAATGGGGTTTCCTTATTTTGTTTAATCAACTTTAGTTGGCTTATTTTGGTTTGGTCTTCTTCAATGCATTTTAAGAATTTTTCACCTGTGGTTGCCTCAGGACTCACCTGCTATAGCTGGAGACTGGTGTCAAGAATCCAGGGGGCAGGGGTAGGGAAGTCTGAGGATGGAGAGAGGGGCAAGTTAGGACTGAGAAAGAGAAGACTGAAGGCCCAAGAATGTAAGGAATTGTTATTATACTAAATACAATGGGGCTCCCCTGGTGGCTCAGTGGTAAAGAAGCTGCCTGACAATGGAAGAGATGCAGGTTCAGTCCCTGCGTCTGGAAGATCCGGAGAAGGAAATGGCAACTCACTTAGTGTTCTTGCCTGGAGAATCCCATGGACAGAGGAGCCAGTGGCAGTCCAGTTACAGTCCATGGGGTGGTAGAGTCGGACACGTCTTAGAGACTAACCAACAACAACTAAATAGAATATACTGATAAGAATTTATATCCAGGAATATCTTCATAAATATATTGTGAACCTATTCTTAAGGAGATATTCAAGTTTTTCTGTATCTCTTCAGTATCCTCAAATATATAAAGTAAATGATGAGATAACGAAGAGATACAAATCCCTACTCATGATAGAGGATTTGGGGAATTCCCTGGTGGTCCAGTGGCTAGGACTCTACTTTCACTGCTGATGGCTCAGATGCAAGTTCAATCCTTGGTCGAGGAACTAAGATCCCACAAGCCACTCAGTGCGACCAAAAGTTAAAAAAAAAAAAAAATAGATTTTAAAAAACGTAAAGAGGATTTTAAGGAGCCTCTTAATAATAGAACAAACAAGATAAAAGTGGATAAGGACATATGTGATTTGAACAACGTGATTAACAAACTTTATTTAGTCATCATATATAGAACACTGCACCCAGTATCTGAAGAATATTCAACCTTTTTAAAATGCACATATCTACTAGAATGGCTAAGACTAAAAAGAAGGACAGCGTGGCATATTGGTTGGTATGTAGAGCAGCTGTAATTCTTGCGTATTTCTGGGGGCAGGGGAGTATAAAATGGTACAACTGCCTTGGAAGACAGTTTGGCAGTTTCTTAGAAGATAAACATACGTTGTCTACCCCATGACCAGCAAGTCCACTCTTAGGTATTCATGTGAGAGTAATGGGGAAAAAAAAAAAAGAAACCTCCCACGAATGTTCGCAGGAGCTTTATTCATAGCAGCCAAATTGGAAACAACCCAGATGTCCGTGAAGGAGTAAATGGGCAAACTGTGAACTATTCACTCAGTGCCAAATGCTGCTGTAATAAAAAGATGAGGCATTGACATATACAACAGTATCAGTGCCCCTCAGAATCAGAGGGCTGAGTGGGGGCTTCCGTGGTGGGCCAGCGGTTAAGACATTCCAGGACCACAGGCTCTTAGTTATTCCAGAATCCTAGGGTCTCAGTCATTCTAGAAACATAGACCTTCAAAATCTCTAGACTCTCAGGCCTTCAGATTCTAGGATAGAAAGGCTCGTTGTTGTTCAGTTGCTAAGTCTGACTCTTTGTGACCTCTATGGGCCGCAGCACCCGAGGCTTCCCTGTCCTTCACTATCTCCTGGAGTTTGCCCAAGTTCGTATCCATTGAATCGGTGATGCCATCCAGCCATCTCATCCCCTGTTGCCCTCTGTATGGATACACATATCCACTATCTTTTAGATTCTTTTCCCATATACATCATTACACAGTACTGAGTAGAGTTTCCTGCGCTATACAGTAGACTGCAATGTTTTATAATTTGATGGGATTGAGAGTTACCTGGGTGCATGCATTTATCAAAACTATACCTCAAGGCCTCATTCAGTAAGGCAGCCCCCTCGCCCCCTCCAAGACCGTCTTGCACCCCACGTCCCACCCAGGTCAAGTGTCTACAGAACGGAAGCCTTGTTTTCCCCTTCAGCGCTTCAGTTGCTTATTTGTCACTGTTGTCTCTCAGTCCCCTTTTTGTAAAATGGGGTTTCAGTTTTGTCTTTTTTTTTCTTTTAACACCAGTAAATACTTGCATTCAAGCCCGGGAAGGGAGGCAGAGTTCTGGCCCCCTGCCCCATTCGTGTGATGCCATGGGGCCTGCCCCTGGAGCAGGCCCTCCTGTTTGAGTCCCCTGAGCTTCTCTGCTTGAAGTTATCTCAGATTTGACCTGTCCATGTTGTGCTGCTCAACCCCCTTCAAGATGCCATCTGGAGGATTGCCGGGAGCCGGCACATGAGATCCCACCCATGACAAGGTCATGAGGGAGAAAACCTGATGGGCAAGGCGGATCAGGTTTTCAGGGATTCCGAAAAGCTGCCCCCGGCGCTCACCTTAAAGAGGGTATCTGTCTTTCTGATGCTTGCTTCAATAGACTACTCCCTAATTTCTGTGACACAGGCAGAAGGCCTTCCCAGATCTCTTTCCAAATAAGAATCAACTTAGAACTTTAATCAGTAAGTTTCCTGGGGGGTGGTATTTTATGAGATTATCCAGAGTGAAAGGAGTGTTTTAATTTAAACTCCTTTGCTGGTATTTTAGTTTGTTTGGCAAATGCATTTATGCCTTGGTACTAATATGCATGATTGCTTATAATACCCTAATCATAAAACAGCATAAAGAACCTGATCACATAAAGGCCCTAATAGACATAGAGCCCTTCAGGGAGTGAGGAAGCCCTATTAAGAAAACATAAGAAAAATAATTCTAAAAGTGCTTATTGGGTTAATGTTTGCTTGCTGTGTTTTGCTTGCTGTGTTTTTGCTCTTAATGTGCTAAGGTTGTGTTATAGAAACCATTGTTAATATAGTTATAGATCTAGAAAAATAAAAGCTTAGCCCTAGTGTGGTACCAATGAGATGGATGTTAATTGTCAGCCAGGAGTGCTAGGCAGGGGCTGCCTCACCAAAGTGGCAGCGTCAGTGTGGGGTAAACTTCTTAGATAAACGCAACTGACAACTTCTGCAGAAGGATTAATTTTTGTGTTAACAAGGTTATACTTCTACTCTGTACTGTTGCCCTATGAGACTGCTACCTTTCAGTTAAGGTCACCAGAGAAACAGAAAATAGGTTTACATTCACCTGACCTGCATAAAATGTTAATAGGCCCCAAGGCCAGAAGATAATGTACAAGACCCTCATAAACAAAGAAGTGTGCAGAAAACACCCTGGTTTCGTGAAGGACAAGCTGATGTAATGTTAAACTATCTTCCCCTTAGAAATGTACTAACTTAGGGTATAAAAGCTATGGTAAAAAATAAAGGATTGCCAGACTCTGCTGCACCCCCCGTCTAGTCACTCAGTTTCTCTCTCTCTCTCTCTCTCTCTCTCTCTCTCTCTCTCGCCCTCACAAACTTGGCCCTATCAAGGCTGGTCTCACGTGTCTTCTCACTCTCTCGCCAAAGCCATTCATCCTGAGGGTACCCCCTGGATCCTGCCATGGCTGGACCCCGGCAGAGGATGGGGAGACCTGCCTTCCACTGGGACTGGGCTGTGGGATTCTGACTACCTTGCTTACAGGTTCATGACTAGATAAATTTGTTGTATTAAAGCACTTGAAATGTAGGACACCATTAAGTGTCTGTTCCTTTTTTGGGAATATTTGTATTACTTACAATTAATGGATAAAAGTGGGTTTAAAAGTCTATCCATGAATGGGGGTGTACAAAAGACTGCACATCATTTACAAATATTGACCACATACTGAGCTATGAAGCAAGTCTCAACACATTTCAAAATATTAATATACAGAGTATATTGTCTGGCCACAATGTCATTAAGCTAGGAATTGACAAAATACCATAACCCGAGCTCCCGAATTCTGAGTCGGTCCCCCACACCCCGCTCCGTCGGACCCATGAGTCCCCGCCCCCAGCCCGCCCCGTCCCTCAGAGCCGCCCGTTGGCGCCACCTAGCGGTGGAACCCTCCCAGGACAGGAAAAAAGCGGTTCCTTCCGGTTCCGCCCCGCGCCGCACAAGAAGTATAAAAAGTCTCAGGGAAAACCTAACTGTATATGGCGCGTGCCCCCCTGCTCACAGTCACACTTGGAAGCTGGGGCCGGACACATCTGTTTTCACTCCTCGGGCCTCAGTTTCCCCACTTGTAAACTGGGAAAAGGGGGTTCAGAAAAAGATGCCAAAACTGAGAGACGGGAGAGCCCTTGCTGCTTCAAGTCCTAATCTGCTCTGAGAAAGACCCCACAATCACCTCTCCCCAAGATTCTGGGAAAACAGGACAGATGATGGCCTGGATTACTCATTAAGTGCCAGGCACAGATTTCACACACTAACGCCTCAAAACACTCGGAACAGGCAGAAACAATTATTAGTCTCATCTCACAGATGGGCGACTGAGGTACAGAGAGCCCAGGTGACTTGCCTAAAGACACACCGCATTATGTGTTGGAGATAAGATTTGACTCTAGGCTGCCTGGAGTCAGAGTCAACATCTGAATCACGTCCTCTGTTAACCTGTCTTTCACACACCAGCCTAATTCTGACTTACACACCTGCTCTATGCATATTATCTCGTCCAATCCCATCTATTCTCCACTCCCTCCCCCACCCTAAGACCCCCATCACAGATGAGCAGTGATAACTAGAGAGAGGCAATGCTTCACATCCAAAGAACCAAGGACTTCCTGCCTTTCTCTTGTCCCACTCTTCGACTTCTGCAGCCTGGGTGACCTTGAACTTCTGGGGTGCTACCCTCCCAACCATCTATCTCCTGTGTGAGATTAATTGTTTACTGTGTGCTCTTAGGTCCTTATGCGTAGCTGTCTTAGATACTCCTTGTGAAACTCTGTGATTTTATCTGATTATTATTAAATAACATTACCTGATTTTTAAGGATGAGAGACTGAAAGCACGGACCGAATTTCCAAAATAGTAAGCCATGGGGCAGGGGTCTGAGCCCAGGCTGTCTGACTCCAGGGCCAGGACCCTGAAATACCACTTTTGACCGGCTCCATAATGAAGGGGAGGGGGTTGTGGAGAGATGAAATTAGAGGAGACCCAACACCACATGGAGAGTTTCCTGGGGCATCAAGAGTCCAGTGTCCCTTGGGGAGGGCGACAGGATGCAGTGTCTGTCTCCCTAGTAGAGGGGGTTCAAGATGAAGCTTGTTGCCTCAGCATGTGTGCTCAATCGTGTCTGACTCTTTGTGACCCCCTTGACTGTAGCCTGCCGGGAGCCGGCACACGAGATCCCACCCATGACAAGGTCATGAGGAAGAAAACCTGATGGGCAAGGCGGATCAGGTTTTCAGGGGTTTCAAAAAGGCCAGCTCACGAGATCCCACCCATGACAAGGTCATGAGGGAGAAAACCTGACAGGCAAGGCGGATCAGGATCAGGTTTTCAGGGATTCTGAAAAGCTGACCCCGGCGCTCACCTTAAAGAGGATATCTGTCTTTCTGATGCTTGCTTCAGTAGACTACTCCCTAATTTCTGTGACACAGGCAGAAGGCCTTCCCAGATCTCTTTCCAAATAAGAATCAACTTAGAACTTTAATCAATAAGTTTCCTGGGTGGTGGTATTTTATGAGATTATCCAGGGTGAAAGGAGTGTTTTAATTTAAACTCCTTTGCTGGTATTTTAGTTTGTTTGGCAAATGCATTTATGCCTTGGTACTAATATGCATGATTGCTTATAATACCCTAATCATAAAATAACATAAAGAACCTGATCATATAAAGGCCCTAATAGACATAGAGCCCTTCGGGGGGTGAGGAAGCCCGATTAGAAAACACAAGAAAAATTATTCTAAGAGTAGCTATTTGGTTAACATTTGCTTGCTGTGTTTTTGCTCTTAATGTGCTAAGGTTGTGTTATAGAAACCATTGTTAATATAGTTATAGATCTAGAAAAATAAAAGCTTAGCCCTAGTGTGGTAACAATGAGATGTTAACTGTCAGCCAGCAGTGCTAGGCAGAGGCTGCCTCACCAAAGTCGCAGAGTCAGTGTGGAGTAAACTTCTTAGATAAACTCAACTGACAACTTCTGCAGAAGGTCACCAGAGAAACAGAAAATAGGTTTACATTCACCTGACCTGCATAAAATGTTAATAGGCCCCAAGGCCAGAAGATAATGTACAAGACCCTCATAAACAAAGAAGTATGCACAAAACACCCTGGTTTCGTGAAGGACAAGCTGATGTAATGTTAAACTATCTTCCCCTTAGAAATGTACTAATTTAGGGTATAAAAGCTATGGTAAAAAATAAAGGATTGCCAGACTCTGCCAGACCCTGCAAACACCCCCATCTGGTCATATTCTCTCTCTCTCTCTCTCTCTCCCTCGCAGACTTGGCCCTATCAAGGCTGGTCTCAGGTGTCTTCTCTCTCTCACCAACGCCGTTCATCCGGAGGGTACCCCCTGGATCCTGCCGAGGCTGGACTCCGGCAGTAGCCTGCCAGTCTAAACTCCTCTGTCTATGGAATTTTCCAGGCAAGAATATTGGAGTGAGTTGCCATTTCCTACTCCAGGGGATCTTCCTGACCCAGAGATTCAACCCACATCTCTTGCATCTCCTGCATTGATTGGCAGCAGATTCTTTACCACTAGTGCCACCTGGGAAGCCCCCTGTTCCCTCGGTCGGGGGGAGATCCTAAAGGGGCTCCAACACTAGGCTGAGACGTCTGTTCAGGTGTGATGGGGAGTCGCCGCTGGAAGTGCTGTGAGCAAGGAGGGGGCGGGTTCAGCTCTACTATCTAGAGAGACCCTCTGAGGCCAACTGCTGATGGACAGGATGGGATAGACTAGAAGATCGGAGGCCAGGGTGGAGGCTGGGGCAAGGTCCAGGAGTAGAGGGGGGCACCTGCGCCAGACCAAGAGGGCAGAGGGGAAGGGCAGGGGTGGATACCACTGGACTGTAGGGAATGAGGGGAGGGACGGAGTCGGGCAGTACCCGCGGGAATCTGGCCACATGACTGGGTGGACAGTGGGGGCTCTCCCTGAGACAGGAAACGTGGAAGGAGGGAGGAGGAGAGTTCGGGAAAAGAGAGAAATGAGTTATGACACAGAGTGAGACAGACCTGGGGCCTCCCCAGGGTGGGTTGGGGGTGCCTCCCAGGAGCGTGGCTGCCCGAGGCTGGAGTTTAGGGTCAGATGGAGGAGAACTCTTTGGTTGGTAGTTGAACCATGAAGGTGATGAAAGAAAGACTCCAGGGAGTGTTCCCAGTTAAAAGACTAAGGCGGGACGAGGGCCTCAGTGGAGGTGAAGAACGTCTGGGGACATGCCCAGGGGGACACTGATTCCCCGAGTCTAACTCGGCCGAGTGGGCGGGACATGGGCGGGGCGTTGACATCACCGCGTCCGGGGCGGGGTGAGGCGGGGCACCCTCCCCAGGAGCGTGAGCTCAGGTCAGGTAGGAGCCTGGGCTGCGCTCTGGTGTGAGCTCAGAGTCCCATCTGTGTCAGGGAGATACTCATAGTACGTGCCTGTGAGAGCTAGTGGGAGGGGCAGGAACACGTGTGGTGGTGATGGAAAGCGCTTAGCCTGGCGCCTGGGATGCCCTTGCTATGATTACCCCTTGCCACCACCCGGCTCCAGCAGAGGGAGGCGGCTCCAGGGGTGGAGTTGCAGACAAACCAGGTGTTCCCAGAGACAGAAGGCAGGATTCATCTCACCCTCCGTGGTGACCTTCGCTGTGATGCCCCTCTCTGGGTCTGTCTCCTCTGTATGGTATGTGTCTGTGAGTCACTCGGTCGTGTCCAACTCTTTGCGACCCCATGGATGGTAGCCAGTCAGGCTACTCTGTCCATGGAATTCTCCAGGCAAAAATACTGGAGTGGCCATTTCCTCCTCCAGGGGAGATTTCCAGCCCAGGGATCGAACCTGGGTCTCCTGCATTGCAGGCAAATTCTTTCCTGTCTGAGCCACCAGAGAAGCCCCAATATTAAGGAGGAAGCTGTAATAATGCCCACCTCAGGGGGCTGTCAGAACAATAAATGAGATCATGCGAGGCCAAGACTCCACAAACAGCGGCGGCTCAACTGCCAAAGCAGAGGCCCACTGTGAGTCCAAAGGCTTTGAGCACAAATTTGTGGCAAGAAAAGGAGACAAAGTAGTTCTAGAGTAGATCCCAGCCTGGGAAGTCAAACTACAGGCGGGATCCCAGAACATCTGAATATGGTAGCATTCTAGAATGCCTAGAGATGTGCAGTCCTAGACTATTTTACTATCTTGGGTTTGAGGGCAGGAGGAGAAGGGGGTGACAGAGGATGAGATGGTTGGAGGGCATCACTGACTCGATGCACATGAGTTTGAGCAAACTCCAGGAGATGGTGAAGGACAGGGAAGCCTGGCGTGCTGCAGTCCATGGGGTCACAAAGAGTCAGACACGACTTAGCAACTGAGCGACGACAACAAGCCTTTCTAGTCTAGAATCCGGAGGTCTGACATTCTAAAGATTTTGAAGGTCTATGGTTCTAGAATGACTGAGACCTTAGGATTCTGGAATAACTAAGAGTTTGTGGTTCTGGAATGTCTGAAAGACATCTGGGGGGCTTAGATGCCATCATTCTCCCATATTTCTGTGGGGAAGTCAAGGGTTGGGCATTGGCACTAACATCCTTAACAGTCAGCCCCAGTCAGGCAGCCCCTTCCTATACACGTGATGGGTTTCCCGAAACAGGGAGGGACTGTGTTCGCATCTTTCACTGGTTGATCTGAGGTCAGCACCTCCTTATCCCTGTGCCTCCTCATTAAGGCACAGTTAAACTAGCCATGGTAGTCTCTAGACAATTTCCCAGGCCCTCTACGGTCCTGAGACACTGGAAAAACAAATCTAAATTCCCAAAGCTTTGGGTTATCTTAGTGATGATCTCCATCCTCCAGAAAACCAGAATCCAGATTTCAAGCCTCAGGATGTGCAATAAAGACCACAGGATCCAGAATAAGGACTCCAGCTTCCTAATCTCTGAAGTCATGCTCTAGAGTCAGGATTCTACGAATCTCAGATTCATGGGAAGCCAGGCCCCTGTCTCTCAGTCCAGTTTTTAAATACACAATACATATTTGAAACTCTAGACCTCACATTTCAGAGTCAATTCATGTAACCTCAGAGTCTAGACCCACACTCTAGAAATCCAGGCCCCCAAACTGAAAATCCAAAATTTATCATTCATATTTCAGGCCCAAGGGCCTCAAGTCCTATATTCCAAACATCAGACTTCAGACTCTTAATCTGAACTCTAGTATTCAGAGGCACCAGATCTAGAATCTAAGCCTGAGACATGGCACTCAAAGGCCAGGGTCCAGGATGCAGATTCCAGACCCGAACTCCTGAAGTCAGACTCCCAAATCCACCCCTGACTCCAGGTCATGATTGCTTGATTCTAGGCCCCAAACTCAGAATTCAGAATTGGAGATCCAGAATCCAGAATTGGGGGTTCAGACTCCAACATCCAGAACTGGGTGTCTAGGTCCAGAATCCAAGATCCACAATTGAATATCCAGATCCAGAATCCACTGTTCAGAATCCAGAATCAGAGATCCACGATCCAGAGCAGAGAGTTCAGAATCCAGAATCAGGGGTCCAGAACTAGGGGATCCCTGTCCAGCTCCAGAGTCCAAGATCCAGAACCCTCCTCCAGGCACAGGAAGCTTGGCTCTAGAATCCAGTTTCTGCACTCCAGACCCCAAATTCCAGTTACATGCTCCAGACTCCTGACCCTGTATTTTGATCTCCTCCAATTTTATGCTCTTGCCCTACTGCCTGCCTCCTCCACCCACACCCCCCAGACAAACTGCCCCTGGGAGGGAAATCCCTCCTCATAGACTCAGACAAAAACTTCAGCCTCATAAATGCTCATTAGGCCTTGTCCCGCGCCCCACCAGCCACCTAGGCGTCCCCGCCTGTAAACTGACTCTCAGCCATTTCCCACCCCACCCTCCCCCCTCCCCCAAGACCCGGGTGGAGCTGGGAGCTTATAAATTCAGGCGTTGGGGTGCCAGCTCCCTTTCTTCTGGCATCCAAGCTGACCCAGATGCTGCTGGAGGATCTGGAGGGGGTGAGATCCTTGAGATGGGGGAGAGGGCTTGGAGTGAGGAGGGACACAGGTCCGCGCTGGTCTAGGGGAAACAGGAGATGCCCGGGTTCCAAGGTGCAGATACGGGCTGCCCGGAGGTATTTTCATGTCAAGGGCACCTGGGGAGGTCCATGTGTTCTTTACCGAGACGACCAAGCTGGACCTAAACCAAGAAAATGTCCTGGAGATGTAAGACGGAGCTGCAGTTGGGGAGGTGGGGGAGGGGAGGGACTGAATCAGAAGGACATCTTCAAAAGCATTTGTACCAGAGCCAGGAACCAAGGTCAGGAGTTATCACCAGAGTAGGTCAGCTCAGCACAATCTCCCCAAGACCTCCCCTGTGCCAGACCCCTGGCTGGGCAGTGCTGGGGATGCAGAAAGGAGCTGACCTGAGCATTGCTGGGGATGAAATCAGAGCAGGCACTCTAGGACCCAGAAGAGATGCCTGTTAGACATCAGGGTCTCCCAGCTCAGCTGAGGGCTGAGCCTCAGAGGGCAAATATGAATTCAGAAGATGAAGGGAAGACGAACTTTAATTTAAGCCCCAATCTTGCCCAGCACCGTGCAATGCTGGGATTCCTGAGTCCAATCAGGCTGGAACTGCCCTTAGGGAGTTCTGGGTCTGGAAGGGGAGGCAGACCCCACTGATTCGGGGGAGGTCAGAAGTGGACCTTGAAGGGAAGGGCATACCTGGGAGGAGGAGCAGAATGAACAAAGTGCAGAGGCATGACATTGCAAGAAGGGAAAAATGGAAGAACTGACTGCCTCTAGAGCCAGGTCATGAGAGACCCAGCCAGGGAGCCTGCAAGGGGAGAAGACACTCAGGCCCTTGCAAGTGAGGCTGTGGGGACTGGGACTTTATCCCGGGGGAGCTGGGGGTCTGCGAGTGGAAAAGGGAGCTGGTCAACTCCAAGCGTAGGGGCATTCTGTGGGGGCCATGTGGGAGAACAGGCTGGTGGGGGGTGTGGGACTTGAGTAGAGAGACAGGCTGAGAGAGGAGGACCCCAGAGGCCAGATAAGAGGCTGGTATAGGGTTTGGGGAAAGGGTGAATCTTGAGCCAGAGCCTTTGGGCCCGTGAATGATGTTGGGGTCTGCCGGGCCATGGGGACGCTGGGGAGTCTGACTTGGTGCCTGGAGGAACAGCAGACTCCTGTGAGATGGGGAACCCAGGAGGAAAAGCAAGTTGGGGTGGAGTACAAGGATGGTGAGAAGAGGTGTCTTAAGAAACAGTGGGATGAATTTGTACCTGGAGGTGTCCAGGTGGGGCGGGAGGGGCCAGCCTCACACCAGCTCACCCTCTCCCCTCCCCAGACGTCAGCAGAGCCCTGGTCCCTCCGTCATGATGTGGCTTCTCCTCACCTTCTCCTTCCTGCTGGCGTCTGCAGGTGAGGTGGGCTCAGGTCAGGTCCAAGGAGACCATCTGAGGATCCCTGCCCCCACCCCCACCTCAGCCACCCGCCGACCCCCCCCCGGGGTCCCCGCCCTACCCCAAGTGCTGTCAGGGCCCTGGGCTGCTCCGCAGTCCCTGTGATGATGAACATGGCCCTTGGAGGACCCAGACCTGATTTCGAGTCCTGGGGCTGCCCTTTTCTTGCTGTGTGACTTTGAGGAAATTGCCTCGCCTTTCTGATCCTTGCGTGCCTTCTCTAGAAGACAACCTACCTGTAACAATACAGGTTTCAATAGTACGATGTAGGTAAAGCTTATGCATGCATGCATGCTGAGTTGGGTCCAACTCTGCAACCCCATGGACCGCAGCCAACCAGGCTCCTCTGTCCATGGGATTCTCCAGGCAAGAATACTGGAAGGGGTTGCCCTGCCCTCCTCCAGTGGATCTTCTGACCCAGGGATTGAACCCACATCTTCCTGCATCTCCTGCATTGCAGACGGATTCTTTACCACTGAGCCATCGGGGAAGCCCCTTGGGTGGGCCCTACTGCCCTCATTTGACAGGGGAGGGGGCTGTGACTCAGAGAGGGGTAGCCTCTAGGTCAAGGTGACCCCAGGTGACAGGAGAACTCCAGATCAGGTTCAGCCACCCCCCATGGAGAAATTAAGTGTAACCTGATGCCTCTGCTCTGGACAAGCAGAAGGTGGACTGTAATTAACCTCTCCCCACATGACCCTCACTCCTGGGGCCCCTCAGACCTCCCCCCAACCCTGCTGCCAGCCTCCCCTGCGGCGCTCTCCATGTTCCCTCCTCTCTGCACCCCACCCCCGCCATCCCCCCACCTGCCCGCTGCACCCGACTGGGGCCTCCACCCTCCTCCAGCTTCGACTGGCCAGGTGCAGCCTCGGCGCCCAGCTGTGCAGTCTGCACCCTCCGACCTTCTCCGAGGACAACCCCACCCTTCCCGTGTTAAGCCCCTTGTCCACCACATCCGCGTTCTCCCCCCTCCCCCGGCCTGGCCAGGGCCCTTGGCCCAGTTCCTGACCCCGGAGCCAGGTAGCATGTACGGCTGTGTGAAGCCCGCCCCGGTGTGCGTGTCTGTGCGCCTAGGCAGCTGTCACCTTGAGGGGACATATCGACATTGCCCAGTGTAGGGCGTCATGATCTTGACCCTTTCCTGTTCATGTACTTGTGCGCAGTGCAGTGTGGGTGCGGGGAGTGTGTGTGTGTGTGTATGTGTGCAAGGATTACCCTATGTGTCTGCACTCTGACCACACGTGTGAGCCTGGTCCCCAACCATGAAACTCAATTAGTGACCTTGAACACCAAGGGACTGACTCGAAGGCTGATTTAGAGATGGATAAATGTGACCTGCCCTGGCTGCCCGTGTCTCCAGCAATGTGTCTTTGACCTTGAATGCCACTTCTGGGTTCCATGTCTCCCTGGGTCTGATCTAGTGGGTTCACATCTGAGTTCTGGCCCTCTGGGTCAGTTCTATAACTCTGAATCTCCACAAAGTGGCTTGGGAAGGAATCACAGTT
Source organism: Odocoileus virginianus (assembly GCF_023699985.2). Classification (NCBI taxonomy): domain Eukaryota; kingdom Metazoa; phylum Chordata; class Mammalia; order Artiodactyla; family Cervidae; genus Odocoileus; species Odocoileus virginianus. The sequence continues at coordinate 4,988,667 of NC_069693.1, forward strand.
TTGACCTTGACCTCTTTATGTGAATCTGCACATATGTCTGGCTTCCTTTGGCTAAATTTGTGTCCACAACTTGAACATCCACATGTGTGCCTACATAAGTAAATCTATATGCCCTTTATTTAAGATAACTAATATTTATTAAGCAGTTACAATGTGCCAGGCATCATACACACCCTCTCTCTCTCTCTCGCTCTCTCTCCCACTTAATTCTTAAAACAACCCCACTATACAGATGAGGAAATAGAGGTACAGAGAAGACAATTTGTTCAAAGTCTTACAGATAATACGTTTGAATACAGGAGTTTTTACTCTATGACTTCAGATTTAACCACTACACTATGGACTCATGTTGATGACGAGTCTTTGGGGACCTGAGTGTGTATTGGTGTCTCTTCCTGTGTATCCTCATTAAGGACTTCACTTTGTTGTTCAGACCCCATGGGCAAGTGTGCAAGCCTGTGACCTTGTGTATGCAGATCCACACAGGAGACTTGATCTGAGCTTCTATGTCCCAATATGTGTCTGTGAATGTGTGCATGTGCACACACGTACATACACATGCTCGTGCCCTAACTGTCCCTATCCACATACATACATGAAGCTCTGTGCTGTGATTCTTAAAGCTGCGACCCACGTACGTGCACATGAATTTCAGCTGAAAGTGTTGGTAATATCAGTTCCTACGTTGGGAAGACTGACTGTGCCCCTGTGTTTGCCCATGACCTTGTATGGCCACATCTGTGTCCTTGTAAGATACTGCGTTTGGCAGAGATGTCCAGAGTCTGGAGCCAAGACTTGTGTCATACATATTGAGAGGTCACATCTTTTTGATGTCTGTGACAGCTCAATCGGTGACCTTGAATGGCTGGTTCCGAGTGACCATCTGTCTGGACCTGAATCTATCATCCTTGTCTCCACTTCCTCTCACAGAAGGCTTCCTGCCTTCTCGTCCTTTCCCTGTCCTTGCTCCTACAGTCCTGTATCAAATGGGTGGGGGGCTAAGGGCAGGGAGACGATTCTGGAGGGAACAAGCAGCAGGTGGAGATTTCCCTGGCTGTCCGGTGGTTAAGACTCTGTGCTTCCACTGCAGGGGCCCCTGGTTCAAGCCGTGCTGGGGAAACTAAGATCCCACATGCCACGTGGCATGGCAAAAAAAAAAATAAATAAACTTTTTTCATTTAAAGTAGCTGTTGTAAAGGCTAGAGAGAAAGCTGGGCTAAAGAAAATCAATAGCAGGGGAAAAAACAAAACAAACAAACAAAAAATCAACTTCAGTGAACTTCCTTAACTGTCCAGTGGTTAAGACCCGGGGCTTCCACTGCAGGGGCCACGGGTTTGATCCCTGGTTGGGGAAGTTCTGCACGCCGCTGGCCAAAACAACAACAGGGACATCTTAAGAAGTTGGGGGAAGGCAACATCTGGAAAATGCGTGGTGAGGGCAGGGTGCAAAGAAGGTGTAGGGTGCAAGGGAAAGGCCTCTTTTCTCAGGGATCTCCTCTCTCTCCTTTCTCAGTGGCCCAGGACGACAGTGACGAGGTGCGGAGGGGTGAGGAGTGTGTGCCCCACTCCCAGCCATGGCAGGTGGCGCTCTTCGCGCATGGACGCTTCAACTGCGGTGCTTCCCTCATCTCGCCGCAATGGGTGCTGTCTGCAGCCCACTGCCAAACCCGGTATGAAAGCTTAGGGTCCTGAGGGGGCATGGCGGGAGGGTCTAGGAATCTGAGAATTGTGGATTCTGAGGGAGAAAAAGAAGAAAAGAGCTGGAACCGGGGGATTGAGTTCCAGGTGTGTGCATGGATGGCTTTGGCACCTTGGTCTCTGAGAGGCCGGGGCTGGAACTATTGGCTCCAGGGCCTTGAGGAAAGGGTAACAGGATCTCCAGATTTCCAAAAGAGCAGGGGACCCCGAGTTACCCGCTCTGTGATATTTCTGTCCTCTCCTCACTCCGCTTGCTGGTAACCACTCGCCCGCCCGCACAGCTTCCTGAGAGTGCGCTTGGGCGAGCACAATCTGCGCAAGCGCGATGGTCATGAGCAACTGCGGGCTGTTTCTCGCATCATCCCACATCCGCGATACGAAGCGCGGCACCACCGCCACGACTTGATGTTACTGCGTCTAACCCGGCCCGTCCGTGTCACCGCCGAAGTGCGCCCGGTCCCGCTGCCCGCGCGCTGCCCCCAGGCCGGCGAGGCCTGCGTGGTGTCCGGCTGGGGCCTGGTGGCTAACAAGGAGCCTGGGGCCACAGGGAGCCCCGAGTCACAAGGTGCGTAAAAGGATGGAAGGGGTTGTCAGGCCTCCCTCGAGGACCTTATTCTCCAGGGCTCTCGGGCGGAGGGGACAAGGACCTGAAATTTTACAGATTCGCTCCAACTCTGCCGTCCTCTACAGTGAGACTCCCGGATACGTTGCACTGTGCCAACATCAGCATTATCTCCACCGCGTCTTGTAATAAGGACTATGCGGGGTGCCTGATGGACACCATGGTGTGTGCGGGCGTGGAGGGCGGAGGCACCGACTCCTGTGAGGTCAGAGCTGGCAGGGAGCCACCGAAGGAAGAAGGGAAAGGGAGGGAAACCGGTTTGGGAATTGAAACAGGGGGCCGGGTTTTGCTTGCTGTGGGCCAGGGAAGATGCTGAGGATAGGTTTGAGGAAGGGAGAATGAAGGGTCCTTAGGATGGAAGTGAGGTGGGAGATGGGCTTAGAGAGGTGATGGGTTTGGGTTGTGTTTGGGGTGGACGATGTGGTTTGGGCTGGCCCTTGAGAATGGGTATGAGTTTGGCTTGTTTTCAGATGGGAAATATATCGAGGTTGAATGGGGGATGGAGATGAATTTTGTTTGGGATGCAAAAGACGGGAAGATTGGGGCTGGGTTGTGTTGCAAGTGAGGATGGACGTGGGTTAGGTTAGATTTTGAATGGGAAAGGTGGAGGGTGCAGTTGGACATGGGTTGTATTGAGCTATGTTGGGTTGAGGTTGGGTTCGACTGGCTTGGATTAAATTGAGTCCTCCTGAGTTGAGCTGGGATGGGTTTGCATGGGGGTGGAGCTGGATTGGGTTTTGTTTGAGATTCTGAATGGTGGTGAAGATGGGAATGGGTTCCCACACAAGCTTCCCCTTCTCCCCACAGGGTGACTCTGGGGGACCATTGGTCTGTGGGGGTGTCCTGCAGGGCATTGTGTCCTGGGGTGATGTCCCCTGCGACACGACCACCAAGCCCGGTGTCTATACCAAAGTCTGCAGCTACTTGAAGTGGATCAAGGAAACCATGAAGAGGAACTGACCATTTAGGCCTACCACCTGTGTCCCAGCAGCCCCATCCTGACCTGGAACAGAACTGGGCCATCCTCCCCAAGACCCGGTCCAAGGCCCAGAGGTTAGCCATGGACTTGCCTGTCTGAGACCAGAGCTGGTGATCATGGTCACCTGTTTGATACCAAAATAACAGAAAACACTGATGCAAGCTTCTCTGTAGAAGTTTCTGCAACTTACTTCGGGGGTGAAGGGAAAGAGGGGCCAGAGACTGGGAGGGGAAACCAGAGCCACCAGATCCTGGTCTTTTTCACCCGCTGCCCTGACCTTTAGGTGGGAAGAAACGACATGAAGCAGGGCTCTCTCAGTTCATTCAGCACCTTTGGATCTTGAGCCAAAGATCCCACCTCAGTCAGCCTGGCTTTCCCCATCTCATGTTGCTATCCTTAGGATTAAATGAGATGATTCATAGGGACTAATTTGAATAGTGCCTGGCACTGAGAAAAGACTCTGTATTTCTGGACTCCAGTGAAAGGACGCAGTACACACTAGATAGTCGAGAATGATTTATTTTTCTTCCACATTGAGTTCTGGGCTTCCTGGTGAAAGGTTGTTGCTGAAACCACGAAAAGACGCTGGGATTCTTGGCCTCCAGAGGAAAAGAATTCAATTTGGGGCCAGAGACGAGGCTTGATTGCTTAGAGCTTTTGTGTAATAAAGTTGTATTAAAGTATAAAGGAGATAGAGAAAGCTTCTGACATAGGCATCAGAAGGGGGCAGAAAAAATACCCCCTTGTTAGTGTTAGCAGTGGAGGTATATACTCTCCAATTAGTTATTACACTGAACCAAAAGAATGTCTGGAGGTTGTAAAGACCTCACTAGACCTACTCCCATAATTTACATTTTAAGATAACAGGATTAGTCAGAAGGTTTACTCCAGAGACTGTCCTCAAGCAGGATACATTATTGTTATATAATCCTAAGGAATGTAGAGGGGGAAAAAAGTTTGTCCTTTCTTCCTCCTTGAGAATTCCAGACCCCTTTCCCCTTGAGGCCCCAGACTTCTTATCAATCTGCCTAGGAACTGACTCTCTCACTGTTAGCCATGGCAAAAAGGCAAAGATGCTCCTTTCTGTAGGCAGGTTCCTGACATGCAGCAGAGGTTGGGCCCCCGTGAGCTGCTTTGAATCTAGTTCCTGAACCCCCAAAATGTGATTTTTTTCCCCAAGGTCACCGAATGTTGAAGCACATGAACCTGCCTCCTGAGACCTAAATATTTTATGGAGGGGAGGGTGGGTTGGAATTTGTGGAGATCTCTTGATCCTGGAAGGCAGGTAGTCCAGGATCTCTGGGACTTTGAAGGACATGACTTCAAGCATTCAGACTTGGGAAACAAGGAGGAGGTGGATAATGGAACCCTCCCACTGTCTGTGGGGGGGGATATTAGATTTTGAGATGCTGGGAAAATTCACTCTGGAAACCATTGAAATGTCATATTTCTGCATCTGGAGATGTCAGGATTTGGTGAGGGGTACCTAAGACTTTATTATGAAAGGAACAGTAGATTTAGGGACCTGGGTTCCAAACCTGGGAATACAAGAGTCAGGGCATTCTGAAAGCCCAGGCTTACATTTCAGGAAGTGCTGGAAGCTGAGAAATTGGCATCTTTGGTTCCAAGAGGTTTGGGGAGAAAGGAATCAGAACCCCACTGCTGGTGTTTGAGGGTACATTGGGTCTTGGGGGTACATAGCCTTACATGGGGTCAAGGTATCTGGGGCTTGGTATTGGAGGATAGTGGTTCCTCCACCATCCTGTTCCTGCTCCCACTCACCCCTCTCCCCCTCTGCTCACCGGCTCTGGCCCCACAAGCAAGCTCCAGGCCCTGCCCCATCTGGCTTCTGGCCGCAGGAATGCTTCCAGCGTGATTGAGGGCCTGCAGAAGAACAGGTGCTCAGTGTCCCGTCCGTTCCACAGCCCTCGGGGTGGGAGACGGTTGTCCAGCCCCCAGGAAGCAGGGGCAGGGCCTGAGCTAGCATCTGGGTGCCAGCAGGGCAGGGGTGGGGCCCTGGGGAGGGGGAGGAGGGCTTTAAAAGCCTCCTTCGGGGAGGCTCTCCAGCTCCAAGCTCACCACCTGCCTGCCCCTGGACACCATGTGGTTCCCAGCTCTGTGCCTTGCCCTGTCCCTGGCAGGGACTGGTGAGACAGTGGGAAAGATGGGGGAGGGTGGGGGTGGGCCCTGATTCTCCAGCTGTCCCCCCACATCCCCGCTCCATAACTCCTTCCCCTCCCACCCGGCACCTCAGCCTTCACCCCTCCAACCCCGTCCGGTCCAGACCAGGATACCAGGCTCTTGTTTATCTCTTCCAGCTGCACCCTAAAATCCAGCCTGTCACTCCTTCCACCTTACTCCCACTAGGTCCTTCCTCCCTCCTAGGAAACAAGCAGGGTTTCCTCCTCTTCCCCACTCAGATCCCTGCCCCCGTCCGCTTTATGGGACGGACCCCCATCCATGTCTGTCTCTGTCTTCCAAGGAGCACCCCCAACCCCATCGGACACTGGGACCCCAAGCCCCTACTCCTATCCCTAGTTCTCTATGGCCAGATGGTCTGGCTCTTGAATCCCCAAGTCCTACCACACCCTGGCAATTCTCCCCTTCCAGCTCTCAACTGGCTCCTCCAGTCTTGCCACCTGATGCCCCCTAATCCCCTCAAGATCCCTGAATTCCAACTAGACACCGATGCTTCTTCGAAAACAGACTGTCTGGTCTGTGACCAGGTGGGCCTCCCATCTGGTGTGGGGGGTTTTGGAAGTGTCTCTTCCTCCTCTCTTTGTTCCAGAACCTCCATCCCACACCCTCAGCCTTCTCCCCATGAGGAAAAATATCCAGAACCCACAACCACATGCCCCTTTCCATGTGGAATTCCCATCCTCCCCCACGTGCCAGCTCTTGTCCAGCTGAACTCCTCCCAGCCAGCTCTGGTTTTCTGGGACCCCCTGCCACCTCTTCAAGATCCCAACACACAGCTTCCCCGCCCAGCTGTCCTGTCCCAAGATACCTCAACATCTGATTCTAAAACCTCCCCCATCAAGTGAGTTCTGTGTCCCCACAGCTGCTTGGCCCCTGGCATGGCTTCTCCTTCGCTTCTATTCTGGCCGTGCCCCCAGGAGAACCCCAGGTCCTCAGACCATGAGCCCCATCCCCATGAGAACCACCTGAATCCAGAATGACCATCATTCCACCTTCCCTCCTCCCGGGCTCCCTCCCAATCTGACCCCAACCTGGTTCCAGAGCCCTAACTCCTCTTAGACTGCCATTCCTGGATTGCAGGACTCTGACCCTCACAGGACTCCTTTCCCAGCCTAATCCTTTTATTCAACCTTTGATCCGGAACCCCAGACTCTCCCAAATCCCCCAGCCCCAATCCAGGAGTCCCCAGATCCCTGATGCTTTTCTTGGCCCCTCTAACCTGAATCCGCAAATATGTGTTCTTTCCAGAGCCCAGACAGTCAGCCCCTGCCCTAAAAATTTCATCAGCCTGGGAGCCCTTCCATCCTCCGATCCCTTCCCCTGCAGCCTCGGGACCCAGCCTCCTGGGGCCTTTAACCCTCGGTTTCCCCTCCCAGAGCCCAGAGCCTCCCATCCTCCAATCCAAGAAGGCAGGCCACCCAACCCCACACCAGATGCCTGCTGCACATGCTGTCTTGTCATTCCCTCCCTAAACCCCGGGGTCAGCTCTCTGCTCTGCAGTCTCCACTCCCAGGATCACTGCCAACACCACCCCACCACCCCAGGGATGGCCCCCAGAATTCCAGGCCCTTCGCAGGGCCCCTGGCCCATGTCCTCAGACCCCCCACCAGGTCTTGTCGGGCACCCCCAAGGCCCTGCAATCCCACAGCTGGGGCCCTTCACCCCACTGTGTTGCCCCCCCTCCCTACATGACCCGGCACACCCCCTCTGCAGGCGCTGTGCACCGCATTCAGTCCCGGATCATCGGAGGCCAGGAGTGTGAGAAGCATTCCCAGCCCTGGCAGGTGGCTATATACCACTTCAGCACCTTCCAGTGCGGGGGCGTCCTGGTGGCCCCCCAGTGGGTGCTCACAGCCGCTCACTGCAAGAGCGAGTGAGTAGGGGCAGGGGGTCTGGAGGGGGCCCCGTGTACACAGGATTAAGCGGCTAGCACTGACCCTTGGGTGGGCTTCCCTGGTGGCTCAGACGGGAAAGAGTCTGCCCGCAATGCTGGAGGCCTGGGTTCAATCCCTGGGTCGGGAAGATCCCCTGGAGAAGGGAATGGCAACCCGCTCCAGTATTCCTTCCTGGAGAATCCCATGGACAGAGGAGCCTGGCGGGCTACAGGTTGCAAAGGGTCATACACGACTGAGCAACTAACACGCCCACACAGGCACTGTCCCCTCGGATAACCTCAGGGGAGCCTGGGGACCTCAGGCAGAGACGGGGTTGGGAGGGGGTTGTGGTCCAGGGCCACAAGGCGAAAGAGAGGCAGGGCTGGGACTGGATGACCCCAGGGAAGCCTGCTCCACGGCTGCCTGGGCCTCTTGCATCAGTCCTCCTAACTGTCCCTCTGTCTTTCTATGGCTCCCTCTGTCCTGTCAGTCTCTCACTGGTTCTGTGTGTCTGTGACGACGATTTATGTCTATCTCCCTCTCACTTCTGTCTCCATATCTCTGTCTCTCTCCCTGTCTCTGTCCATCTCAAGGTCTCTGCTACCATCTTTATCACCTATGTCTCACCCTCCATCTCTCTGCCCTGCCCCCCATCTCTCTGTCTCTCTCTGTCTCTGTCTGTCTCTGTGTCTGTCTGTCTCTCTCTCTTTTTCCGTCTATCTCTGTCTCTCTGTCTCTGTGTCTGTCTGTCTGTCTCTCTCACTCTGCCCTCTTCCATCACTACTGAGCACGCCTCCTCCCCAGAGAAACGGATGAGACTGTCCCCATCTGTGTATTGAGGGGTAGCTCTAAGAGGACACAGAGCAGGGCTGGTGTCAGCTGGAGCTGGGGAGGCGGGGACAGTGGAGGGAAGGAGGAAGAAGAGGGAGGGAAGGAGCTGGGGTAGGAAGGGGACGCGACCTTGGGCCGGGGGCCAGGCCACCTGCCCGCTGGGGATCCAGCCCCGAGCCTCGCTGCAGCTGAGCTGGTCCCAGGCCCCGCCCCGCCCCGCCCCTCCCCCCCCCCGCCCCCTCCCCCTCCCCCTCCCCCTCCCCCCTCTCTTTTCGCTGTCAAAGTCTCCGCGCCTCGCCTCCCCAGCCTCTGTTGCTCATTCTCTCTTCCTCCCTCCTCGGGTGGCCCCGTTTTCGCTCTCCTTGCTCCTTCCGTCCTTGTCCTCCCTTCCTCTTTTTTTTTTTAGTCTATTTCCGTCTCCGTCCCTTCCTCGCCTCCCGTGTGCTCTGCCTCTCTCTCTGTCTCTCCTCCGTCTTCCCATCCCCTCTGCTGTTCCAAGCTCTTTTTCACTCCGTTTCTTTGTCTCTGTCTGTGACATTGTCACATTCTCTTATTTTTGCACTCACTCTTCTCTGTTTTCTGTGACTGTATCTTTCCTGTCTCTCTCTCCTGCGCCCCCCCTTTCCTGTTTCTCTTTAGACCCCTCCTCATGCTCTCCTGCTCCATCTCCCTTTCCTCCCCCATTGCTTGCTTGTCAGTCCTGTCCGACTCTTTGTGATCCCAGGGACTGTAGCCCGCAAGGCTCCTCTGTCCATGGAATTCTCCAGGCAAGAATACTGGAGTGGGTGGCCATTCCCTTCTCCAGGGGATCTTCCCGACCTAGGGATCGAACTCGGGTCTCCCGCATTGCAGGCAGATTCTTTTACCGTCTGAGCCACCAGGGAAGCCCTTCCTGCCCCCAACTCCCACCCCCATTCTCAAGGTCTCCATCCTCTCCTTCCTCCAGCAATTACCAGGTCTGGCTGGGTCGCCACAACCTGTTTGAGGACGAAGACACGGCCCAGTTCGCCGTTGTCAGTGAGGCCTTCCCAAACCCCGGATTCAACCTAAGCCTCCTGGAGAACCACACCCGCCAGCCAGGAGAGGACTACAGCCACGACCTCATGCTGCTCCGTCTGCAGGAGCCCCTCCAGCTCACAGAGGACGTGCAGGTCCTGAGTCTGCCCACCGAGGAGCCCCAACTGGGGACCACCTGCCTCGCCTCCGGCTGGGGCAGCATCAAGCCAGATGAGTGTATGCCGGGGTCCAGACGGTGCACGGGTTGTGCGGGAGGCGGGAGCTGGGGACCTGGCCTCCAGAGTCTGAGGGAGCAGGGCTGAGGGTGTGGGGTCTGGCCGCAGCCGCGTCTCTCCCTGGCCCGTAGTCTCTTACCCAGACGATCTCCAGTGTGTGGACCTCACCCTCCTGCCCAATGAGAAGTGTGCCGCAGCCCACCCCCAGGAGGTGACAGAGAGCATGCTGTGTGCTGGACACCTAGAGGGCGGCAAGGACACCTGCGTGGTGAGCCAGCCTGACCCCCACCCCCCACCCCGGGGCCTTGAAGTGCTGGAGGAGGGGGCTCAGATTCTGGGCTGGGGTTCAGAGCTAAGCAGACATCCGTCTCCATCGCTTCGCAGCTGTAGCTCGTTGCCCCCTTTCCTTCCTGTATCCCCAACTTCCACACACATCACAGTTCACACATTCCTCCCTCTGACACGTATTTCTGGTCCAGTCAGAGAAAGCCTGAGGTGAGCTTGAGGGTGGGCGGGTCCTGTAGGGTCCTGCTCCTCCTCCGCACTGACCCGCCTGCCAGGACCATCTTGCTCCTGAATCCTGCCCCCCTGGGCAGACACTGGACCCTGAGGCCCCCTCGCCATCAGCAGGGCTCGAGCCACTGTCCCCTCTGTTGGAATCCACGCTGATGTTCTTCAGGGAGTGGTCTCTGGAGACAGCTGTCTCTTTCTCCAGACATGGGGAGTTACTGTCTGGATCTCTGCACTCGCGTCCAAGGGCTAGAGCTCACCAGGGAAAACCCTCAAGCCTTTCCTAACCTCTCTCACACTCTCCCCTCCCCCTTTGTGCCGTAGGGTGACTCAGGGGGCCCGCTGATCTGCGAGGGTATGTTGCAAGGAATCACGTCATGGGGCCACATCCCGTGTGGCTCTCCCAATAAGCCCTCCGTCTACACCAAAGTGATTTTGTATCTGGATTGGATCAATAAGACCATGACTGACAACCCCTGAATGCCCCTGCCCTGTCCCTTACCCCCAGTAAAATCGAATATGCATCAAACTCCCATCAAGTCCTGATGTCGTTCGGGATTTCCAGATGCTGGACACCTGGGAACTCGGGGCCCATCCGGCCCGGACTAGAGCCTCCCCAGCCCTTCCGGACTCTTGGCGGGAGATATGCAGTTATGAACAGCGGGGAAAGGAAGGGTCAGAGGCCGGTGTAGACAGAAAAGCTCAGACCCCAAAGGGCAAGGCAAGGACTCTGAGCCCCACTCTTCCTTGGAGGGAGAGCAGGAAACGGAGGCTCGGACTCTGAGAAAAGGAACCCACGTTTTATTGGTGGCTGGGAAAGCCAGGAACGTGAAGGAGGGTGGAAATGGAATTGCAAGCCACGCCCCCCCAGGGTAGGGCCTGTTCCACCGAGGAGCGGGGCGACATCCAACGCTGGGCAGTGTCATGTCGGTCCGGGGGGCCAGACTGGACGTTCTGGGCCAGTGCTGGCCCTCGGAGGGGTAGGAATGCCTACAATGGAGTGAGGCTTCGGGCCACCGTCAGTGAGAGCTAGACACACGGGGGCAGGGCTTCGCTAGAGTTGGGGGCGGGGCTTCGCCAGGGGCGGGGGCGGGGCCTCGCCAGACTCGAGGGCGGGGCCACACCGATTGGGCTCGCAGAAAGCGAGGGGCTGGCAGCGAGGGGCCGGCGTCGTACTTCCTGGGTGGGGGCAGGGAGAGACTCGCTGGGCGGGAAGGCCAAGGTGAAAGGGGTGGTCCGGCACCTGGCGGCAGTTACGCGTCAGTGTCCTGAGAAGCTCGGGTGCCGCTGGCTTCGAGAGGCTTGGACGAGGCTGGGGGGGGCGGGGCGGGGCGGGGGGCAGGCTCTTAAACGGACAGGTCTTCGGTGTGCTTGGACCCTGCATCCGATGGCGGTTCGGATATGGACTTCCGGGTGCTCTGCAGCGAGGCCCACCGGCGGTAGCTCATCCGCCGTTCCATGGAGGGCGTCCCTTTGCCCCACATGCCCATGTAGTTTAAGTAGCTCAGGATTCCTGGGGGCGGGAGTGGGGGTGCTAGATGGCCCCCTAGGCCCCAGCCCGTCCCTGTAGGCTGACCTCCCGTGGGGTCCACCCCAATCCGGTCCGAGGCCCTGCCTGCTACGCTCGCCCCGGGCCTCACCCCCTGCCCCGCCGAGACCCCGCCCTCACCGGCCCACAGCATCAAGGCGCCGGCACCCCAGCTCAGGTAGGTAGTCACCAGGTAGGATACGTGTGGCCTCGGTTGGAGCATCTCGCAGTTGGCTATAAAGAGCGTCAGGCTGAGGAGAATCAGGAGCCCTGCACTGAGATGGGGCCAGAGATGGCCACGAGGCTGGACAGGGACCCAGATACCTCCAGAAAGAGAAGCGAGCCAGAGACATCCTCTCCCACCCAGCATGACAAGCGTGCGGACACACACATACACAACAGAAAGATACCAGGAGCAGGGAAACAGGAAGAGAGTGAGGGATATAGCAGTTAGAACTAAGAAACCTACAGCAAGATCAGTGGGGGTGAGGCGCAGAGCTCAAGAGACATTCCGAGAGACCCAGCAGGACAGAAATTCTGGGACACCCCTCCCCGAAGCCTTTTCCCAGGGCGACACTTACCAGTGAAGGAGCCGAGGGTACTGAAGACGAGGTCAGTCTTGTTAAGACGGCGGAGCGCTGGCCGGAAGGAGAAGCCCATGGCAAAGAGGAGGACTAGAGACAGGATCATGGCCAGGATCATGAAGCCCATGCTCATGTGGATGAGAACTGGGGGGAAAGGAGGTAATGCCCCAGATTCACCCCTAGATACTCTCCAAGGTCACCCTCCAAAGTCTTCCCCAACAGACACCCCTGAAGTTTAGCTACAGACATCCTCAACTTCGCCCCCAATGCCATCACCAAAGTCACCTCCTAGAAACTCCAAGATGATTCCCACTCTCACAAAGTCCATGTACCCATAAAATCAACACAAAATCATCCCCACTTTCTTTTAAAAAGTGTGAATCACTGTGTTGTACACCTGAAATTTATATAATGTTGTAAATAAACTATACCTCAATTTTAAAACAAGTTATCCCCACTTGTACCCTCAAAGTTGTCCCAAGTCACCCCCTCTTACCCCAAAGTCAACCCCAGTCACTCTCATAATCAACTCCACACATACCTCTAAGGTCACCCCACAGATGGTCCCTGAGTCACCCCCAACCATATCCTCAAGTTCAGCCCACAGAATCATCTCTAGTATTTCTAGAATTATCCCCACAGACACCCCCAAAGTTACTCTGCTCGTACTCCCAAAAGATTTCCCACAGCAGATCACATTTATACCCTCAATACCAATCCTACACCCCCAGTAGCACCTTCGAAGTTACCCCGGACAACTCAGCCACTTTCATTATCTGTAAAGTCACCCTACTTCTCTCCCACTCATATCCCAAGGTTCCCTAATGACCCCATTCACTTCCCTAGGCATCCCCAGATATACCAAGGTCACCCCCACTCACACCCTAGAGCCCCTCACAGACATTCTAATAACCCCCCAGACGTCCCCCAGAGCACACACACAGATATATACACAAGAAAACTTCCAAAAACTCTAAAAAAGTACCTAAAAGACATAATCACATGCTCAGTTTGAAATTGATATTTATCCAGTTTTCATTTCAGCATGACAAGAGTTTCAGCCCCTTCTGAGAATTACATATCTTCCTTTTAGCCCTTTCCTATGTTAACTACTTTTGAACAGTGCAAGACTGTTTCATCCAAATGAGCTAAAACTCCATCTGCTTTGTTACTGGCAAACCACATGCATATACAAAATAGAAGTAGTGCTCTCGGGATCAATCACATTATCCTGGTTGACAACATACTCTGCCCTCTGGGATCACAGACATACTCTGCCCTCTGGGATCACAGAAGTAGTCATGTGACTCAGGCTGACTCAATCATGGTGCCCCAGTGACTTAAGGCAGTGGTGATTGGCTCAAACATGGGCACATGAACCAAGGCCAACCAACCAAACTCTTCCCTGAGACTTTTTCTAACTGAAACTATCAGGTACCAGCTCTTTCTTCTCTAATCAAGAGGATTATGAGCTTGGAGCTGCCTGAGACTTAGATCCAGCCTCATGGAATCCAGCCAACCACAGAATGACATCATCCTAACCACAACAAAATGGTTCAGGGAGAAGTGAGAAAACTCAGGGTAGTAAATCTGGTCCCACTGGAGCTAATCCTGAGACGCTCATGTGAGGGCCACTTCTGTGGACAACTTACTTTCTTTTCTCCATGGTTGTTTACAGGAAAAACAAAATGGGACCCTAGAAGCTGCAGACAGCCCCTCTGCCGCTATACAGCACAGCTTGCCTGAGGGCCCAGCACACAGGAAGCCTTCAAGGAGAGATGGCAAGAGACACCTTTTGAGCACCCGGATCCAGCAGTACCTGAACCCAAACAATTTACGCCTGTGGACTTTTCTGTAACTTGAAACGAGCTTGAGTTTGAGAGGTATAAGAGAAAGAGATGTCTCAAGTAAGTAAGATTAATACTACACAATGTTCTCAAAGTTTTATGAGCACTTATTTGCGATCTGAAATGAAGGTAGGTGGGGCAAAATCCTTATGATAATAAGAAACCTGGATGAAACACTTACTGTAATATGCACCAGGTGCTATTCTAATTCTTTTGTGTGCTTTAACTCGCGTATTCCTCAAACAGCCCACAGATAGGTACCAATATCACTGGCATTATAGATGGAAGCCAAGCCACACAAGGGTAAAGAAATATGCCCAAGATCACTCAGCCACCAAGTAGCTGAGCCAGGGTTCAAGCTCAGGTGCTCTGGCTCCAGGGTCTGGGCTGCCTCTGTGGTAACGCTCAAAAGCACTGGAAAAGCAGAGACCTATAAGGAAGAAAAATGTTTCTGGGCTTCCCTGGTGGCTCAGCAGTAAAGAATCCACCTGCCAAATGCAGGAGACACAGGTTCGATCCCTGGTCCGGGAAGACTTCCACATGCCTCGGGGCAACTAAGCCTGTGTACCACAACTACTGAGCCTGTGCTCTCAAGTCCAGGAGCTGCAACTACGGGAGCCCACCTGCCCTAGAGCCTGTGCTCTGCAACAAGAGGAGCCACCGCAGGGGGAAACCCATGCACCGCAACTAGAGAAAAGCCCACACAGCAGTGAAGACCCAGCACAGCCAAAAAAGATTGTTATTTTAAAAAATTCCTGAAGGAGCTAGAAGCCTCTTGCTTTCTTTCTTAAATAAATAAATAAAATAAAATAAATAAAAAGAGTGGGAGAGAGAATTATGGTGTCTTTAGCCACCTAATCATGAAGCAGATTGGGGTTTGGCCAAGTGTAGCAAGCACTCTTCTTCCCGAGCACAAGGCCACTCCCGTTGCCTCATAAGCTGCATACAACTCCAGGAAGCTCCCTCCCAAGGCCTTCAGAGAATTTGTAGAGAGCCCCTCAAGAATCCTAAAGATTGCCCTGGCAACCAAGAACACCCAAAGAGGTTCCCCCAGAGGTGCTCTCCCTTGATCATCTCTAGGACCACCACCCCACAAGCGCCCCACTTCTGCCCCATCTCCCACTGACCGGTGACTTGGTGCAGGTCAGCACACATGTGCTTCCTGCAGTTGGTCCAGAAGCCCACGTAGCCAGTGTAGGAGCCGTACAGGTAGGCCATACGCCCGTCCAACACGCTGAGCAGCATCATGGTTGCCAGGACGATGAAGACGAGACACCAAGCTCGCAGGACGAACTTGCGGTCCTCTTCCCAAGAAGAGACCGGTTCCACTGGAGAAGAACAGAGTTCCCAGGGCCTGGCTCAGCCTGCATCACTCTGTTACATCCTAGTTTCCACCTTCCAACACAACCGCATCCCCCCCGCCAGCCCACCACCCTCACCTTGCCTGTTACCCTGTACTCAGCTCCCCTCCACCCACAGCCATCTTCCATCCCCGCCCAAACCCCAATCCCAGCTGCGTCCCCATCTCTGCTTCCTGTCCCATCCCAGCACCATCCACGACCCCATCCATCTCCAGGACGCTCCCTGTCCTAAACCCCAAACACAACTCCATTCCCATTTCTGACCCTGATGGCGCAAGTCACCTCCCACCTACAACCCATCCTAAACCCAAATCTAACCTCATCTTCTGTTCCCTCTTTCCCCAAATCTCAGCTCCCAACATCATCCCCCTATCTTCATCCCTGTCTCAGATCCCAACCCAGGACACGGACAGCTGTGACACAGGCTCCAAAGGGTGCTCACAAGGCCAAGACCCATGATGCCCAAAGAGTGACCACCAGGGCTTCCCTGCTGGTCCAGTGGTGAAAAATTTGCCTTGTGATGCAGGGGACACCCGTTGGATCCATGATCCGGGAAGATCCCACATGCCTCGGAACAGCTAAGCCATGCATCACAACCACCGGGCCTGTGCTCTAGAGCTGGGAGCCACAACGGTGGAGTCCATGTGCGGCAATTACTGAAGCCCATGCCCCGAGAGCCCGAGCTCCCCAGCAAGAGACGCCACTGCAATGAGAAGCCTGCATGCTGCAACTAGAGAGCAGCCCCCGCTTTCTGTAACTAGAGAAAGCCCTCGGGCAGCGATGAAGACCCCGCAGAGGCAAGAATAAGCGTGAACATGGGTGGTGCACCCAACAGTCACCAAGGACTGTGGGAAGAGACCCAGTCTTTTGCAAGATTCAGGGAAAGGTTAGGAGACACAAAGGCAGAGGAGAAGTAAAGAGAGCAAGAAGATGTAGAACTTGAGATGTGAATAAAGGGATGAAATTGATTTGCAGAAGGTCCTGGGGGAGAGGGGAAGGGTGAGAACAGGCAGGGGGAAGGAATTAGAGATTCAGATCTCAGGCCCTCCAGAAACTGCAAGAATGGATCTCAGATGTGGCCCATGACCCAGCACTGACTCTGCCATGTCTGGCCCTGACCCCACTCTGGTCCCTCGCTTACCCCTTGACCCCACCCTGGCCCCTCTGCGATCCTGCTCTGCCTTCACCCTGACCAATCCCAATTCTCTACCCCTAACGCTGCCCTGTCCTGACACCTCTCTGACCCAGCCATGACCCCTTTCTTGACCCAATCCTGACCCCACCCAGACCCTACCCTGACCCAGCCCAAGCCCCCACATCTCTCACATGGGGCTAGAGTAGAACATGAGTCCATGGCCAACGTCCCAACCTCCTGGAACCCCTCCAACTGTCATGGAACGCCCCCCGCCCCCAGCCCCAGCGCCAGGCCAGACTAAAGCTCCGAGGCCTGCCTGGGGACAGAGAGAGGCCACGACTGACAGGGGAGGGGACAGAGAGATTCAGACCCTGAGGGACAGAGCCGGAGGCCCAGGAGGGACCAATGGGCTCCCAGGAGGACGTGGTGATGGTTGGCACAGGAGGATGAGGCCGCTGGCAGGGTGTTGAGTGCATCGGGCACCGGCCTTGGCCCACATCTCCACATGGCCCAGAGGTCCCATTCTGGTGAGCAGAGTGCTCAGCCAGGTTCCCTCCCGGCTGCTCCCAGCAGCTCCCAAGGTGAGACCCAAAACCTTTCATCCAGCACCTTTAGGTCCCGGGTCAGTAACCAAGACTCTCAGTCCTGCCCCCAGACTCGCCGGGTCAGCATCCAAGAGCCCCTGCCTATTGTCCACAGTCGCCGGGTCAGTATCCAAGACTCTCAGCCCAGCACCCCAACTCGTCGGGTCAGCATCCAAGAGCCCCTGCCTATTCTCTATAGTCGCCGGGTCAGCATCCAAGAGCCCCTGCCTATTGTCCACAGTCGCCGGGTCAGCATCCAAGACTCTCAGTCCAGCACCCCAACTCGCCGGGTCAGCATCCAAGAGCCCCTGCCTATTGTCCACAGTCGCCGGGTCAGTATCCAAGACTCCCAGTCCAGCACCCCGACTCGCCGGGTCAGCATCCAAGACTCTCAGTCCAGCACCCCGACTCGTCGGGTCAGCATCCAAGAGCCCCTGCCTATTGTCCACAGTCGCCGGGTCAGTATCCAAGACTCTCAGTCCAGCACCCCGAGTCGCCGGGTCAGTATCCAAGACCCTCTATCCATCAACAGTCAGCGACTCAGTATTGAGGACACGACACCCGTCATCGGCTCTCACCAGGCCAGCATACAAGACCCACTATCCGTCACCTACAGCCGCCAGTTCCACACCCGAGACGCGCCCCCAGTTTTCCAAAGTCGCTTCTTCAGCAACCAAAACCCCCTGCTAACTACTCGCACCCCTCTGACCAACATAAAATCAGTGACCTACCACAGCCAACTTAGTGTCCAGAGTCCCCAGTTAAGTCTTCAAAGCTCCACTTCACCAGTGCGGGCCAGAGTCGATGTCCCCCTTTCAATTACTCACAGTCCTGAGGCCAGTATCAAAAGTGTCGAGTCAATTGTCTGGACCTCCCAGGAGACCATCAGAGACTCTTCGACCAGCTCCCAAATCAGCCAGTCCATCCTGGAAAACAACACTCAGAACTTACCATCAGCCTCCTTCGAGAACAGTGCTGGCAGGTGAGAGGCAGGGGTGCAGGGAGTAGGGCGGGTTTGGGGTCCAGAGTTCTAGGGGGTGGGCTATCAGGCAAAAGTCAGGGACCAGGGAGGCATGGTCAGTATATGAAGTAGAGGTTGGACTTAGGGGTAGCAGGGATGAAGGCTGGCCCTGGGTAGGGCACGGCATAGAGCCTGGACTTGTGATTCCACCCAGCGATTGGAAGGGGCGGTGGCAGCTCCTGGAAGCTAGGAACTGGCCAGGGAGCCTTGAGGCTGTTCCGGGGCTGAGCAGGTCCTAGAGGGGGGACCTGGGGGATACAGGGCATGGAGAATGGACACAGGGAAGAGAGAGTCTGAACGTCAGATTGGCCGGGATTCTGGCAGTTGGACCTGGAAGCCGGGGGGGCTCAGCTGGGCTGGCCGGCTGGACCCGATGCTGACCCTGGTGGTGGACCACCCACTGCAGGTGTCTGGACAAGTATAGGCTCAGCCATTCTCAGCTGCCCATGGGCTGGTGGCTGCTGCATGAGGCCAAGAGGATCAGCCGCCAGCTGAACCTACTGCTGAGCCTGGCCAGCATAGTCATCATCGGCCTCATCTCTCTGGGCCAGCCCTGGATCCACTTCCAGGTGCCCCTGGCACTCCCTGGGGACCCTGGCTTCCGGACCATCTCCATCGACACCATCTTGTTCATCCGCTGCCCGGATGTGGCCTGCATGCACGAGTATGACCAGAATGCTTGTAAGGCCTGCCCTATGCTATTCCTGGGGCCCCTCTTTCCTCTTTGTTCTGGGGACACACACCCCCCCGCCTTCCTGCCTCCCCTGGGTTGGGCCTTCCTGCCTCCCCTGGGTTGGTCCTCCCTGCCCTGGGTTGGTCCTCCCCCTCCCCATGGCGGGTCCTCCCTTTTCCCAGGAGGGTCCTCACCGCCTCAGAGCCATCCTCACTGTCCTTTGCTCATTCTCACCTATGTGATACCCATCCTCACAGCTCTCACGACCTTAGCATCTTACTATCCCTGAGGAATCTGTCCATATGGCGTCAAGCTGGCTCCTCAGTGCCCACCCCGCCCGTCACTGCCCAAGAACTTGTCCTTACTGACCTGGAGGTGCATACCTCAACGCGGAAGGCATCTGCCTCAACCTCCCTTCTCCGGAGCCCAGTTTCAATTTTCTTATAATATAGCAGCGGGGCGGGGGTTGGAAACAAAGAATTCTCAAGGGAGAGGGCTTAACAATGCTCCTAGGCTCCTTGGAGACCTTCTCCCTGCCATGTTCGGGGCCTGAGGGCCTGTCCCGGTGTTCCTGCTTCTCTTCCTTCCCCAGACTTGCTGGACCTTACCTGGGCCTTCTTCCTGGTTGCCAGTGTGACCAACTTCATCCTCTGCATCATTCTAATAAACATCATCTTCTCCACCAACTCCAATGTGCCCTTGCTGGACTTCTCCAATATTATCATCACTGCCCTCACAGGCACGGTGCTGAGACCCCCCCAGAGGAGCCAAGTCAGGAGTGCCCAGTGCCCGTCCTGATACCCCAGCCCCCCCCCCCCCCATGCTCCAGTCCCATCCCCATCCTCGCCCTGCAGCCCCCACCCCAAGCCTGTCTCCCTCCACATCTCCACTCCATCCCAGGACAGAAGATCGGTTTCCAACCCAACTTCTCCAGCCCCGACACCAGCCTCCACGTCACCTTCCACCTCCACCAGCACACCTCCAATTCATTCATATTGCCATATGTGATGTTCGTTCCCATCCCCACGCCCACTCCGACATTACCTTCTTTCCAGCCTCCAAACTATCCCCCTTACCATCTCCGACCCCTTTACAAACCTCGACACCAAAGCTCCATGCCTAACCCTCCTCAAGACTCATGCCAAATTCCACCCACCCCTGTCCCCTATGAGTCTCAACCTCCAACTCAAGCCCCATCCATCTCTGATCCCGTCTTCTTCATCCCCAACCTCAACCACCACCACACCCTGGTCACCTGTGACTCTAGCTCTCAGACTCAACCCGATGCATTCCCAACCCCATCTTCTCACCCGTCTCCAATCCATCCCCATTCCCAACCCCCTCCAAACCTGAGTCCATCCCTCAAATATCCACTGCCCCAATACTCAACCCCATGTTCAGTGTCAAGTCCATCCCAGACCCTGTCTCACCACCACCACCACCAGCTCTGATTTTGTTGAAGCTAGGTCACGTCTCTGAGCCACACTTTTCTCATCTGTAGCAAGGGGGTAACATTTCCTGCCATGTGGAGACACAGGGAGGGCTGAATGAGAAAACATCTGTACATGATGGTAGCTATTTAGCTTTGCACACAGTCTTGCATGATAGTCCTCTCACTCTTTTCCAAATAACTCAAAATCAATATTCTGATTAGAATAGTTTGGTTTTCCATTTGCGTGCCAAGTTACGCTTTTTTTTTTCGAAAAGTAGTGCAGGGGTGGGGAGGGGATGGGGGGGAGGGTCGTTTTAATTTGGAAATGAAAGATATTGTGTTCCTGTCTCCTGTAAAAATGGACCACAACAGTCTGTTGAATCAATAGAACATTTTTGGAGAGTGATAGTAAGGCCAACAAGAAAGAATACCCAGCTTCCTGTTTTCTTGTTAGTAAAAGGTATTTTATCCAGTTTGTCCAGTAACTCTTCCTGATTGTTTAAGGGACAAAGTGTAGAAAACATCTCTGCTTTATGTCATCTAAAATAGGACATTTCTCTGAAGAAAAATCACAGCTGGGACTTCCCCAGCTGTCCAGTGGTTAAGACTCCATGCTTTCAGTGCAGGAAGAATGGGTTCTGATCCCTCATTGGGGAACTGAGATCCCTTGTGCCACTGGATGCAGCCAGAAAAAAAAAAAAAAAAAAAAAATATATATATATATATATATTTTTTTTTTTTACCCATTCCACCTTTTAATTAGATGGAAAGCACTTATCTCCTATATTATTTTTTAAAACCATAAAAATTACCCTATTCTTCACTACAGGAGGGGAGGAAAAAGAGTCTTTTCCTTTTCACAAATTGTCTTTTTTTTAAAAGATTTATTTTTTGTTGTCCTTGATGGGTCTTTGCTGCCGCACATGGGCTTTCTCTGGTTGCAGTGAGTGGGTGCTACTCTTCATTGACTGCACGGGCCTCTCCTGGTGGTGGCTTCTTAGCACGGGCTCCGGGGCGAGCAGTCTTCAGTAGTTGAGGCACACGGGCTTAATTGCCCCACAACATGTGGGATCTTTCTGGAGCAGGGATCGAACCCATGTCCCCTGGATTGGCAGGCGGATTCTTAACCACTGGGCCACCAGGGGAAGTTCACAAATTACATTCATGTCATTTCAAAATAAAATTAAAATATCCAGAATGACTAAGTTTCTTGTCCACTGCTTCAGAAGCCCAAAATGAAAGACCCAATAGAGCAACGATAATCTCAGTTTTTGAGGACCCACTGTGTGCCAATCTCAATAACTCCTCGTGACGGCCCAAGGAGATGGGTCCTACGACTACTCCCATTTTACAGATGAGGGAAATGAGGCTCAGAGAGATGGGAATGGCTGCCCTGAGGTGGGGGATACAGAAGCAAGACAAGAGCTCCAGTCTGCTAACTCCAAAGCCTGTGGTTTTAGACATCACCATTGCCTGGTTAAAGAGCCAAGCCTTGCCCTTACCCACGTCCTCCACCATGATACTGTCAGGAGCCAGTTTTCCTGCCTGTGAGCAGAGGTTCATGAAGGTGAAAGCAAGTGGGAAAATAAGGAGCAAGACCCTGGCAGCCACGCAGCTCTGGGCAGGGGTCCTGACACATGTGCCGCCTGGCCTCCTAACACCTGTATTCACGCAGGGACCAGCATGATCCTGGGTATCCTGTTCTACCTGATGCAGGCCCGGGAATACCTGCAGGAAGGCATGACCTACAAACTGGGGTGCAGCTTCTACCTGGCATGGACCGGAGTCTTCTTCTTTGTGATGATTGGTCGGGCCCAGGGCGGGGTTAGGGTTCGGGGCTTGGGCATGGGTTCCAGGATGCAGATGGGGACCGGGGTGGGATAGATTTGGGATAGGGTGAGCTTGTGGACAAGGAGGACTGGACTGAGGAGGGATATGGGGTTGGGTTGTAGGGGCGGGGTTGGGGTTTGGATTTGGGAGTGGGTTGGGGACCACGTAGGGGTATGGGGCTGAGTTTGGGTTTAGACCTGAGTCTGGGGACGTGATAGGGAGCGTAGCTGGGCTTGGAGAAGTGACTGGCATCAGGCCTGGGCTGGTGAACTCTGCGCCTCACCCTCTCTGCTCTCTTTCTTCCCCCAGGTCTCTTTTCCTATTTGAACTACATAAATTTCTGGTCCCTCCTGGCAAACCAGGCCATCTGGACTTAAGAAGTGGGGGTGTTCCCCGCCTCCTCTGCTCACGCGGCTCCCTGCCGAGCAACCTGCCAGCCCTGCTCTCTAGCCCCCAACCCCCACCAAGAGTCTTGCCCTTTTTTCAGTCCCCTCTGAAATTCCTCCAACTCAGATTAATGATGTGTATTTTCAAATAATCTGTATTTCTCACCCAGAACGTTCGTTTATTTCAATACCTTGTAAGTGTTCCCTGGAAATGCCATGCCTCCTTGGGGGCCCTCTGGGGGAGAGGGATGGGTGGGGGAGGGCCTTGGGGGAAAGAGATGGGAGAGGTTCTTGGCATACAGATGGTGCTCAAGCAATGTCTGTTGAACAGCTGACTCTCTTCAAGCTATTTGGGCTTCATTCTTCACACTTGTGACCCCCCCTAACAATTTGCTCTTCCTGGCACCCACATTTCGCCTCTTGCCCTTACCCCTTACAGCTCCTGCCATCACCCCTTACTTCTCTCCACACAAGTCTATTCCTTTAACTTTAAAAAAAAAATTTATAGCATCCCATTCCTTCCCTATTTATTTATTTTAAAGGCTGTTACATGTAGCCAGTTTTTGCAGATGGATTGGGGGATAAAGACAGTACAGTTGTCCCTCAGTACCTGCAGGGAATTGGTTCCAAGACTCCCCTGGATACCAAACTCTGTGGATTCTCAAGTCCCTTATATAAAATTGCAGAGTGGATTTCCCTGGTAACCCTGTGGTCAAGAATCCACCTGCCAATGCAGGGGACATGGGTTCAATCCCAGGTCCAGGAAGTTTCCACATGCCATGGGGTAACCAAGTCCGTGTACCACAATTACTGAGCCCGCACTCAAGAGCCCGAGAGTCACAAATACTGAGTCCGCGCTCTAGAGCCCATGCTCCACACAAGAGAAGCCCCCACAATGAGAAGCCCCCGTATCACAACTAGAGAGCGGCCCCTGCTCACTGCATCTAGAGGAAGCCCACGCGCAGCAGTGAAGACCCAGCACAGCAATAGATGGGTTTTAAAATTGTAGGGTATTTGCATATAAACTGTGCACATCCTCTTGTACATTTTAAATCATCTGAAGATTTACCTACAATATGTAATAAAACGGAAATGCTATGGAAAGAGTTGCTGAGGCACACACCAAATTTAAGTTTTGTTTTTAGGAACTTTCTGGAACTATTTTTTTTTCCCCAAATTTTTCCACCTGAGATTGGTTTAAATCATGTATGTGGAATCTGTGGACACAGAAAGCCAACTGTACCTTTTTTTAAAAATTTTATTTTAATTGGAGTCTAATTACAATATTGTAGGGGTTTTTGCCATATATTGACATGAATCAGCCATGGGTGTACATGTTTACCTTAATCTAGTTAGAGTTTAGTCTGTAGTATGTGCTCATTGTGTTGTTACAGTAAGTGTTCGCCTTGTCTCCCACAAAAGGCTCTCCAGTGTATTCATTTTTAACAAAAAGTGAGCTGCAACTACGTGCCATGGGGTCTACTGCCAACTGGACACAAATCCTAGTCTTTAAAGAACTGACAACTTGGCAGAGAGGCAACCCCACCCCCACCCCGCAAAACCCAAAAAATGCCCACAAGTAGATATGTTAGGAGAGAAGAGCTATGAAGGAAAAGAACAGAGGGTCAGGGAGACCAGTCTGGAAAGGACAGCGTCTGTTATATAGAGTGGACAGGCAGGGGCTCCATGCTAAGTCGACCTCTGAGCGGAAACAGGACTGGAGAGAGACAGCCATGGGGATTGATTGGGGGGAAAGAGTTCCAGGCAGAGGAAACCCACAGAAGCAAAGTTCCTGGGGTAGAAATGTCCTTGACAGGATCCAGGAAGACCAGCGAGGCCAATGTGCTGGTGTAGCCTGAGCAAGGACGAGAAAGGAAGGAAAGATAAGGGCTGAAAGGGAACAGAGACCAGGTCACTCTGGGCGGTGTGGGCCATAGTGAGGACTTTGCATTCCCGAGTGAGGTAGAACCAGTGAAGGAAACGTTATCACTTCTTTAACGTGCAAAATTTAGGTCTCTTCCCTTTACTTCAGATCACAGCCTCCTCTCCCAGGTGATCAGGGGAACCAGCTAAACAAAGCGTGTTCTATTCACACAAGGGAATACTTAGCTACAGCTTAAGGAATGAGGTCACTCCGTATACTGATGGGACGAGACTACGTATGGGAAAACTGGAGTTTAAAAAAAAAAAAAGCATCTTTACCCATAAGACGTGTGTGTGTGTGTGTGTGCGCGCGTGTCTATAAAATTAAAGTCCACACCAACCTGTTGATACTGCCGACTGTATGCACTAGGAGGACTGAAGTAGAGGTTTCATTTCATACGTTTTTAAAAAAAAAAAAACTTTTCCAATCATGTCAGTTGCAAGACACTCCTCAAATCGCCAACCATACCAAGAATCCAAGTTCCCAGGCGAGCCCGGGCCTCCAGGCCCCTCCTCCCTCGACCCAGGCGGGAAACCAGCCTTCCAGCCTCTGCCCCGCCCCGCCTACCTCTCACTGCGCAGGCTCGGCCTCTAACTGGCGCCACGCAGACGTTTTCCCGGAACGCCCCCTTGTCAATCTCCGCGCTGGCCCCGCCTCCCACCCTGCGGCTGGGACTGAGTAGGCCCCGCCCCCGCAGCCACCGCGCTCACCGCTGCCGCTCCGGCAATCCCAGCGGCTTCGCCTTCCTGCCCCGCCCACATTCGGGGAGGGGTCCTTCTCCCCCATGGCCCGCCTCTCGTGCTGTTCACAGAATTGCCTAACTCTAATGCAGGATAACGAGCCCCAATATTTGCTTGCTCTCATTTTCTCCGCCTCCCTCATCTCATCTCCTGTTAGGAAGATTCTTACTCTTATTTACCTATTTCCCTCCCCAAGCACCAAAGTACAGATTCCGACACCGGCGTCTCTGCTGGACGCCCCGGGGCGGGGCCCACCTGGCGCCGCGGGGCGGGCCGTGCGAGCGGCGCGCGCAATAAAGCAGAGCGCGCAGCGGCTCGCACATGCGTTGCGGAGAGTGGAGGTGAGCGTTCAGTTTTGCTGGTGTTTGCCGGAGGGCACGCGTTGGGGACTCGGTCACGCGTGACGTGTGTGCCCGGGGCTGCAGCGGGGGCGGGCACGCCGTGGCGGGGACGGTGTCAGGACCTTCGTAAGCACTCAGCACCCGCGCCTCGAGGCGATCCCTGGGTGTTCCCTTCGGGGCGGCAGTGGCTCACTCGGAGAGGGTGATGGCTCCCTGGGGGCGCTCAGGGGGTGGAGGAGGAGTCCTGCCGAAGCGAAGGCGGACCCCCGGGGCTGGCCCTCCTTTGCGCCGCAGTCTGGCTGCGCCGTGTCTGCTGCCCACGTTTCAGGGCTCCGCCATCTTGTCAACTTCTGGGGGGAATTTGCGGGGTGTGGGGAGGTGGGGAGGGTAGGCTTATGACATAGTCTTTCTGCCTGAGGTTTTCCACTCCAGTGTTAGCTTACACGTGCTTTCCTTAGGAAATCGTTCTTACGTATTCTGATTTCATGTGGCTGGAGTGTTTGTGCGATGTAGAACAGAGGCCGCGTGGGAGGTAGACAGGACCGCGAGGGTTGCCGCGGAAGAAGTGGGAGTGGGATCTCTTAAGTGAATTACTGGGTTGTGTCAGAACCAGAGGGGAGTAGTTGTCGGACAAAGTAAATGGGGCCTTCGTTCACTTTCAGGAATCATTCTGACACAGTCATTTAAATATCAGTTTT